>NW_022900949.1:39542632-39573106 GCF_012274545.1 Fukomys damarensis
AGTGAAAAAATTAATAAAATCTGAGAACTCTGTAACAACCCACAAACTTCTCATTTTGTTTTGTTTTTGAGTTTTTTGTTACTTCTAGGTATATAGTACAGTTATATTTATCATTTGGATCTTGCACCTTTACATGACAGATCTTGGTTCCCCTAAACATTGGAAACAGCCCAATGGTCCATCATTTGGAGACTGGATAAAGATGTGGTTTTTCTATTAAATGGAGTACTACTGAGCCATAAAGGGTGTGAAAAAAAATTTTTTTATTCAACATTTCACCTGGGTTTAGCAGGCTCAACTCTTTTTCCTTTTTCTTTCTTTTTTTTTTTTTTTTTTTTTTTTTTTTTTTTTTTCTGTACCGGGGATCGAACTTGGGCCCTTGTGCTTGTGAGGCAGGTGGCAGAACCACTGAGCTAAATCCCCAGCTACTGAAATATCTGAAAGTTTGAGTAAAGGACACACAGAATAACACATGGTGTGCAGGTTGACCAGAGAAAGTCAAAGTGGGAGGGTCAGAACATCTCTAGACAACACAAAACATGAGGAGGTAAGCAGTTGAGGAAGTATTTGCTCCTGAAATTTTAAAATGGGTACTGTTAGAAAAAAATTATCAATAACAAAAATTAATTCTACATAGCTGAGTCCACTGAATTCAATGTAACTTCAGATTCTACCAATCTCGAATTTGTCATTGTCAGGCATGGACTAGACCGATGTTCATCTTTATGATAATGAAGAAACAGTAATTTTAAATCATCGCAGGGGCAGTGTTAACCACTTACCAGGCCAATTGTTTAAGTACAGGATGACCAAAAATTGTATTTTTCATAATTTTTATAAGATAACATAGTAGGAAATATAAAAACAACAATTGTATCAAATTAATTCAATACAAAAATCAACCAGTTGAAATGACTCCTGCCCAAGCCATGCTCGGTCATAGTCACTATGTAAACAAATGTATTACCTGAGAGACTCTCTGGGTAAACTGGTAAGTGGTTGATGTTAAAAAATGTTCCAATATACAAGTTGTTTTACTTCAGGTATTTTGAGGTATGGTAATATCATCACCTTATTTGTCCCCAGTTACATGTTTAAAATCAGACATTGTTATTCTAAGTCAATGATTAAATATTATTAAAATCTGACAATGAGGTCACACACAAAAGTGTTGTAAATCCAAGGGGAAAGTTAAAGGGAGAATAAGAAAAAGTATAGGATGTTAAATAGGAGAAAATATATATACACAAATAGTTATAGTGAAAAATCAAATAGTTCATTCATTAATGAATGTTGAATATCTACTTCCATGCATTAAATGGTACAAGTGGGAAACATAGTCTTGATAATTCAGAAAAAAATTAAACTAGACTTAGTCCACTCCCCCAAAACTTTTATTTTCCAATAGAGAAAATGAGAGTTTTATGTGTACAAAGAATTCCTTGCTTGTATCAAAAAAAGATTAAGGGATTAGAGAGGACTCCCAGAAGAACCACCTTAGCTAGTCCAAGGGGAGTGCATGGGATGAAGTAAATGAATAAGGGGGAGGAGACATTCCAGTTCTGGTGCCACTGTGAACGAAGGCCCAAAGGTCATGGATAGGTTGGGAAGTGGCTAATTCTACTGGTTTAAACCAGATGTCCAAGTCATTGAACTTGTGAATAGTAGAGACTAGAACAGGTATAGATCTCATCCACATGGAAGGTCTGTTTCTGTGGAATGTATTCTGCCTAAAAGGTCAAGATGCCCTTTAGGGTTTCTGTGGCAGAGCAAGCATACGCTGCCAATTTCATACCATACCGGATTCGGTGTATGTCCTGGGCATTATGCAAGCTGGTACTCAGGAGCACAATTAGTTTTCAACGTTGTTGTTCCAGACTATAGTGTAACCTGAAGGAAGAGAAATAACATGTACATCATTATACTATGATCTAAATATCCAAGTAACGATTACCAGAAAACATGACTCTGTGTCCTGGCGTTGTCCACTCTGTTCACATACCATTGTCAGCCCTTGTACATTTGCCCTGCTGGGCACCTGACCATCACAGAGCAGGGAGCTGCAGCGGGGAGTCTGAAAACAGATTTTCCCCATTACAAAATAATGAAAGGTTGCAAAATAAGTGCAATAGCCTGCATTTGTTTAATTCTGATATCTTGTTCATCATGGATTTGGGCATGAATTTTAGTTATTTATTTTCATTCCTGAGGTTTTTGGAAAACCCTTAAATCTGGGGCCTGCATAAATGTGCACCTTGGTTGCTGACAAAAACACAGGCCCAGTGGCTAAAATTAGCTGCTTCTACTTGTAATGTTCGATGAACATTCAAAATCCTCCTCTTCATATCAGGCCCATTTATCCCACTGTTCATGTTCATTTCTTAACGAGGAGGCAGCCAGGAGAGTGGAGAGCAAACTCCAGAGCTGCTTCTGACAGTGGCACGGACAGTGGAATATTTGTGTTTGAAGCAAGGAGGATTTTGAGGGTATTGAGGACAATGTCTCTCACTGTGATGTATTTTTTGAAATTTAAACTTTCCCCACAGTTTACTATAACACCTCCTCATGGAGCTGATCCTGGCTGCAGCAGACCAGTCTCGCAGAATGGGCTAACTGCAGTGGGTATGAGACAGCTGTCTATGGAATGCTTCCCTGTCCTCAGCAGGTGGATGCACTGTGTTAGGCGGGAAAACAGAAGGGGGCAGAGGCCGACAGCACAGGGCAGACAGGAGGTCAGTGATTGCTGGTGACTGTACCTGCAGTTACATTTCAAAGAAGACAGGGCCCCCTCCCCATTTGAGTTGTCTTCCACCCTGAGGAGGCAAACCTGGGCCAGGAGGGAGGTCCCCTGCCTCAGGGCTGTGTCACCATCCACAGAGGTGGGGTCTTCACTGCCCAGGGTCTGTGCCCTGCTCCTACAAAAGCAGCTCTTGGGGAGCTGAGTCAGGCCCCTCCCTGGCCACATTGCCCCCAGGCTTCCGGTCACCCTGCCTGTCCTCCTGCATATTCGGATCGGCAGAGATCTGGTGCCCTTTTCCAGGCCCTCTTTCTGCTGCAGGCAATCGGCTGACTGTTGCTTTCCCTTTATCAATAACCTAAACACAAGCCATTTCTCTCATTTCTGAGGACTAAGATGGGGTGCGACTGAGACTCGAGCTCTTGCTTATGATTTCAGCAGTTGTTCCCTCACTCTGTGTGGAAACTTTCTGTTCATGATCAAATAAAACTTGGATTGCCTGCTTGCTGCTTTGAAGTCCAAGGTTTAGGAACCCAGAGGCCATTCCCTGAGGGAAGAGAAATGCTTTTCTGTAATCTCAAGTAGCAGACTTGCCCAGTATGCATGAGCAATATAATTCCTGCCACAACTGCCACCTCATAAAACCCTTAGCACATTGCCTTTCTATGCAAAACAAGGCAGAGAGCATTGAGGGTTTATAAAGTGTTGTCCATGTGGTGGTTCTCATGTTCTTCAGTGTGTTTGTGTCTTTAGAGGGTTTGTTTGGCTTCTTTCAGAGGAATCAAACTGGAATCAAATCAGACTTTCTCCTGTAGGGACTGTCTGGGTGGAAATGTGTTAGACTCCACAGTGGCGGGGGCCAGGGCAGCTTCTGACAAAAGGGGACAGAGGCTGCCCCTTTTCGACCAGTGCCATGTGCTGCCTCTCCCACTTTCCCTTAAAGTGACCTAAGGAGTGTCCTTGTCATCTCTGATGACTATTCCCACACTGTGACAGCTCAGGATGGAGAGGGAGGAACTGGAACTACTCAGGGTCATTCCAGGCCCTCAGTGGAGCTCTGACTCCCGTGAGCAGGAGGAATGAATTCTCTGCAAGGGGAAAATTTGCATTCCTTTTATTAGTGAATTCTTGAATTGGTTTCTTGAAAAGGAATACATTCATATTATTACACTAGGTGAGAATGTCTCCCGCTTGGCCTTGGGTTATATCACAAAGTGTCCTATGTATAATAAGGGCACCTTGGGAGAGGACATAGGAACATCTTAAATGCATCTTGCTACAGCACCCTAGGCACAGTCTGTCTCAGGAAGGAAGAGGACTTGGATCCTGTCTATTGCTAAGAAATCTGTGGGATGTGTAGGAAATCAACAGTGACAGAGGTGGGCGGAGAATCCTTTGGAACAGAACAATTGTCACAGATAGGTTTGCACGGATTTGTAAATGTGGGACACATTTGGAGACCAAAGAGAGATTGGTGCTGCCAGATGAGACACAGACACTTGTTTAAATTTGAATTTCAGATAAACAAACAATACGTTGGTATAAGTGTGTTCTAAATAGTGCTATTTACTTGGCTATCCTGTAATTCTTATTTGCCAAGTCTGACAATCCTCACAGGGAATTGCAGAATACACCTAAAGCAAGGCTGTGGGAGCAGCAGGACAGGGCAACATGCTGTGCTAAGATCTTGGTTTTACTAGATGGGAAGATGCCAGGTTTAGGGACAAATGCAAGTGACATGCTGAGATGTGCATCTTAGGAAGATGTTGTTGCTGGCACTGTGAGGGATGGAAGACAGGAGCAGTGGTAGGAGCTGGGATTTGAAGTTAGAAACGTTGAGACTGTGGCCGTTATGCTCACAACCTTCTACTGCTGGCTCTGTGGTGGGGAGTGGGGCAAGAACGGCAGAAAGAGGCTCCCCTGGTGCTGGGAGCCCCCGCTCCTGGTCAGCTGATCACAGATGGGAGGAAGATGAGCAGCCTGTGGCAGAGCTTGGGTGAGGTGGTCAACATAACAACAAGTTGGATTCTTGAGCTCTTTCAGGAATATTCCTGAAAGGGGAATAACGGGACCTAATGAAATTTCTAGTTTTGGTATTTTGAGAAATCTCCACAAAGATTTCCAGAGTGGTTGTACTAGTTCACTTTCCCAGTTACAACCAAGAAGGGTTCCATTTCCCCCCACAGCCTAATAAATTAAAGGGCAAAATAAAATATCAATAATAGGAAATGGGAAAGATAGATCTTTGCAAAAAGGAAGGAGACCAAGACACGAGATGGGGAGGGGATGAAAACAAGAATTAAGGTGTGTTACGTACGTGCATCAACTCCCTACAATGAATAAATCGTTATGTACTGAAAACATGGACTAAAATAATTCAATTTAAAAACAATTAAAAATCCGAACAATGATAGCTAAATCTAAAATAAATGGATTTGAAGACTCTGGAAATGTCTCTGTGGAAAGATCTAGCAGACAACTTGTAGTGTAGGCTTGGAATTCATAAGAAAAGAGCAGTACGAAGATATAATAGAATCACAGCTCTCAAGGCCTGCCTGAGAGGACAGCGAGTGCCCCTCATCCACAGTTCCACTTTTCATGGCTCAGCTGATAGCAGCTAGGATAGGAGACGTGGAGAATTCCAGAGAGAAACAGTTTTGCATTGTGAACTGTTCTGAGGATTGGGGTCCCGTCTTGCCTGTCCCGTGTGCACTGCCTGGGACATGAACCCTCTCTCTGCCCGGCATGTTCTCACTGTGTCCCCCACCTGTCCATTTGTCTCCTCATGGGCACCTGGGTCCTTGGACTGGAAGCTGCAGATTCACAGTATCTGAGAGTTCAAGCTTCGTTTTGCTTAATGATGGCCCAAAAGTGGCAAAGTTGTGAAGAATGCCATTTGGATATACTAAAGAGAAGCTATAAGGCTTCCTTTGAGAGAAAGGTGAAACTTCTTGATATAATAAGGAAGGGGGAAAGTTATATACCAAGGTTGTTAATATCTACATTAAGATGAAAACTATCTATGAAATTGTGAAGAATGCAAAAGCTAGCAGTAGCTTTTTGGGGGCTAGTTTTGATGTTGAACGTCAAACTGAAAAGTTGCAGCCCCAGTCCATGGTAAGTACTTAGCTACGATGGAAAAAGCACTGAGTCTGGGCATAGATACATAGAAAAATAGTACATAGGGTTTTTTTTTTTTAGGACTCTCAGCCTCACATACCCAGGGGGAGGAGCTTGGAGCATCTCCCACCATGGGAGGAAGCTGCTTTACCAGGGCATTAGAGGGCCCAGACACAGGTCTCAGGAGAAGCTGAGAGGATTCGAAGAATCTTGGTGCTCAGTAACGGTGTGAATGTCAGAGCAGAAAGATAAGGGTGGAACATAGATGCATTTCAAAAGGGAGACATTAGCAGCCCCTGACATTAGGTCTTGGTGGAGATGAAGGAGAAAAGGAGGTGACATGGTGCCCTGGTATTATGGGCAAGGAAGATGGGGCCCAGGACATGTTCAGGACCTGGAGGGCACAGCGAGTCAGGGCTGCCTGCAAGGAAAGAGTAGGGCTTATTGTGCCACGAGTCTCAGCTCAACTCTCTGACATACACATTAAACAATCCACTCATATAAATTATGCATCAGAAGTAAAAACATGGATTTTGCAAAGGTTGAGACCATGACAAGTCAATAGTGTCTCAGAGGCTAAAACTACAGAATAAGAATCCTAATCCTGGAAAAATGCAAAGTGTGTGTGTGTGTGTGTGTGTGTGTGTGTTCGTGTGTGTGTGTGTGTGTGTGTGTGTTGGTTAAAAAATGCAGCTCATACCGTGAATTGGTTGTGCAGAAAATAAATCTAAACTATTAATTTAGTCCATTACTAATCATTTTTTTCTCATCTGAGTGCTCTTTTATTTATTTAGGCAAAAAAGAAATTTAATTAAATGTGCACACCGGATTAAATTTAGCTCCCTTGGGTAATAGAAAGCGTCTCTTCCAAAAATGTCCTGACCTGCATTGCATACAAAGCTCAGAGCTTGGGGAGTCCTGGCTCCCGTTTCTTTCCCTAAGGTTCCTGTGTAGGAGCTGAGGAAGGGGCTGAGGCTCAGGTGGGTGTTTGTTCCTGCAACATCCTCGACACCTCACCTCACTCTGAACCCTGAGGCCAGTGGCCTACGGTCTGATGTGGGTATGAGCATGGTCCCTGGGAGCAGGCACCATCTTGCTCTTGCGGACTTGACTTTTCTGCTATTTTGCTGATTTCCTGTGGGGCTGTGTGGCTGGGTGTCCAGTTCTCAACTCAGCATCGTCATGGCACACAGATGCGTTCAGGCAAAGTAAGCTCCCCGCTCCACAGTCTCTAACTCCCACGGCCAGGGATAAGCCCGGCATAGGGTCTGCATACGAGGTGAGGCAAAAAGAGGAGGGTAAAATTTAAAATTAGTCCCCAAACATGCTCCTGTGATTTTCGCTGGCTTGAAGGTTTACCAGAGTCATAGTGATGAGTTATGCCCTCAAGCGTTAAAAATGCCATGCAGAGAAAAGCAGAAAAGTTCAAAGCAAGGGAGGGAGCATCAAACTGTAAAGAAAAAGAAGTCGGTCAACCACAAAACAGAAAGAAAGGCCAGAGATAGGAAGAGAAGAGAGTGCAAAGAGAGGAAAACCAAAACGATGGAGGAAGGGGACCCACAGGACAAGCTGCAGTGGCAAGGGCCACAAAGGTGAAGCAGGAAACATCACAGGTCCACCCCACTGGAAGCTGCTGTCCACTCTGCAGAAGCCCTGGAAAGTTACAGGGCCACGCAGCTGCAGGAGGTCCCACTAGGAGGGAAGCTTGGAAGAGCCAGCTTGTAGTAGATGACTTATAATACATCCTCAGTGCATACTTACTGCACTGATATAAGCGGCGAACCCCAGGAAAGGAGCAGGCTTTGGTAAGGACAGTGGCCCTAGTGGAATCGGGTGGTGGAAAAGATTAAAGATTTGGATGCATTGAGAGGGGTAGCAAATGCTTAGTTGGAAAGCCTCTGTTGGTATCTCTGGCTCTTCAGGGTGCCTGGCTGAATGTTTTCAGGTCAGGCTTGCTGCTCTAGATCATCTGATTTGATCGCCTGAACTGGCCCTCTCTGCATATGTTCTACAAAGAGCATGACATGCTATGGTCCTCGTGGGGTCTAGAGAAGACGAATCAAGCAACCAGGGTTCTCCAGTGTGTGTTCTGCACCTTGGAAGCTGGGCTTACAACTGTCTGCTGTGCTGCTTTTCTGTCTCCACAGTAATGTGACCTCCCTCTGCATTTTTGAGGCAGACTCCTTTTCCTCTCATGGTTCTAGATTGGAATCTTTGAAACCACACAGAATTTGTACAACACGAGAGAAGAGAAACTGATTACAGTCAAGGTCCACAGTGCTTTTCTGTGTTTCCTGGGAGCCACTTGCTTCTAGCTACAGCATCCCAACCCCTGCTTCCCCAGCCCTTCTGAGGCAGCAGTGAAAGTGTCCTGCAGGGAGACCTGGGAAGATTTTGTTTCTCTTACAGACAGACCCAGGTGAGGCTCAGACAGCAGTGATCTCCAAAGCACTAACCTCCCTTTGCTTTTTTTTTTTTTTTTTTTTTCAGTACCAGTGATTGAACTCATGTCCTTGTGATTGTAAGGCAGGCATGGCTCCACTGAGCTAAATCCCTGGCCCTTTAATGATCAATCTTAATCATTAGGAATCTTTTGCAGATAATTGATGACCTCACATTTGAGTTTGTATTTTCCTAACAGCAGGCCACAAGGTGAGTATTTGGAAATAACTGTTATTTAGTATTAGTCTCAGGATCCACAGAAAGGAGCTGGGAGGTTGAGGAGAGAAGGAAGAGCCACCGGAGGGGATGTCAGCAGGAAAATCACAGCCAAGGACACTGAGCTCCATCCCACCCGGGTCCCTATGAGGTTGCAAAGTACGACTCTCAGCAGGCCCCCACCACAGCTTCATGGACAGATGTGTGCCCCTCCCTGGAAGAGGGTCTCCGCTGGGGTGCTCCTAAGTCTCCAATGCCCTTGAGGGTCCTGCTCACAGAGGAGCACTTCTTTGTGTTGGAGAAGCTGAAATGGGCGGAGAGGCTCAGGCAGGTGGTCTCTAGACCCGGGACCTGGGACAGTGGCTTCACTCAAGGCTTCCACCCAGCACTCAGCATCTCCCTTCTACCTCTGTGCAGGGCAGAAGCAAACTCCAGGGGCAAAGGGAGGGGGTGCAGTGCAGACAAGGCCAGCTGGGAAAATGCTAAGACAGCCAGGGACGTCAGGACAACCTGCACACCATGCTTGTATTCATTGCTTCCTTTCCCTTTCCCCTTCCCCTTCCCGGTCCCTTCCCTTCCCTCCCTCCTTTCCTCTCCTCTTTCTACTTCCATCCTTTCTTCCTTTCTGCCCCATCCCCTCTCTCCCCTTCCCTCCTTCCCTCCCTCCTCCTATTCTTCTAATTGACATTAATTTCTCTTTCAGAAGACGTCTGCCACCCTGAGGTTTAGAAAATGAATACAGTTATTTGTAAAGAATTCCTACAAAATAAAGCAAGATTCCTTTCTTCCACTAAATGTTCTCTCTGGGCTGCTTCCCTTTCCTGTCTACCAGAGGCTGAGGGAGTGCAGTCACCTGCTTTCAGCAAGTACGGGAGGAACTGCTCAATAAATATAGGTTGCCATGGAAATCCAGCCAAAAGAGAACAGAAAGTTAAGGCTGAATATTAAGGATTTATTTGGCCTTGGGGACTTTTTTTCTGTTCCTAGGCAAGTTTCTGTACATTTTAGAGCCCTCTCATCCATCTCTCCATGACCTTGCCCTCTTCCAGGAAGCATGAAGTGGCCATTGCAGGTGACCCGGGGTGGCAGGTGTGTGGTGAACAGGATGTGGAGCTAGAAAGCCTGCGTGTGCACCAGGTGGAGAATTTTCCCATCAGATTCTCAAAGCCAGCAAATCTTACTACTCATGAACATCTCGACAGTACATTCTACCAGTTGCAAGCTCTCTGAGCCTGCTAAACCCACGTGAAATGTTGAATTAAAAAAAAAAAGAAAAGAAAAGCTCTCTGTCCTGAAAAGATGAAGTGTGCTTTGTGAGTAGTGCACTGGAATGCTCATAGGCAGATCTGAGACTTATTTCCCATTAAGTGGCATAATTTCCTAGCGCTATCGCTAAAGTATTCTGACAGAAAGTTCAGCATGACATGAATTCTCACTGAAGGAAATTCATTTTCCCTGTCTTGAAGAGACTACGGGACATTATTGTCAATGGCAAGATTATTGTGCCAACTAGCTAAAGGCCTTTCCTTGAGCTTAGAAGAAGGCAATTTCTCCTGGTGCTTGGAGCCAGAAACTATGTGTTTGAAATTCAGATCATGTAATCTGTTAACTTAGTAAACTCGGATGAGCACTTACACTTTTTGATCTTCATTTCCCATAAAAGCCATAGAATAATTTCTAATTGTCTAACCTGACAGTAAAAGCTTTCTTTATTCTTAATTAAAAGCTCACATCCATGCAGTGGCCACTCTGTGCCACGGATTGTTCTAATCCTTCACCTAGGAGTCCTGTTTTCCTCCAGCCACAGGGTGGGCGTGTGCTAACATTACGGTGCTGCGACCCCAGAAGCAAAGGACACAAGAGAAAGTTTTGCCCAAGACCACCCAGCTAGCGAAATGACAAATCCAGTATTCAAATTCAGGAAGCCACCTCAAGATTGTCACTGTTGCTAGCAAACTGGTAGGTACTGAGTGCTTACCAGCAATCTCATGCAGTTTGCATGGACACTCGAATTTATTCCTGCTCATTAGGATTCCGCGCTACATGCTGTGCAGACAAGGCAAAAGGCTCAGAGCCTGGCCTCAAGGAAATTGCCCAAGGTCCAGCAATTCAATCTTCCTTTTGCTCATACTCTTCTCCATTCCCTGACTGCACTCTCCTTTGCCTGGCTATGTTCTTAGCATTCTCAAGTCATTTTAAATGCTGCTCCCTCTAGCAGCCTTCCCTGAAATCCCTCTGCTAGGCTAAACTTCCTCTTCTACATAGTTTTATCAGTCTGTGTATTTCTTTCACAGTGGTAATTTTTAGGCTATATTTATGTCACTAATTAATAGCTGCCTGTGCCACCAGGGTGGAATCACCTGGAGACAGGGCTGCACCAATTCCTGGTCAGTGTTTTATTCTGCGATAGTATGGTTTATTTCTAGATTCCCCTCAAAGCCTCATACAGTCGTAGGTGGAGCTTTTCAGATGCCTGGGTCTAGGGTATCTGATGCTGGGATGAAGGGTGGGTGATTACTAAATTAGTCCACTGACTGCTTTAGCACAGAATGGGAAGGCCCACCCTGGCTGTGGGTGGCACCACCCAAAAGGCAGGTAGCCTGCAAGGGAAAAAAGGAGAGTCTGCTGCTTTTTTATTACTTTGCTTGTAGGGATGGTGATGTGATTCTTGAGAACAAACACAAGAAAGGGATGGAATTACGAGAAAGCTCAGACTATTCTATAGGAAGACTTGGTTCTAGGAAAACAAAGATGAGTGAGAAAAGCACCCTAAGTGATAGAAAGACCAACTGAGTTCAAGGAAGAAGAGTGAGAAGGTATTTCCTACGTGGTTGGATTTGAGGGTAGCTGAGTTTCCCTTTCCTGTTTCAAATCTGAGCTTTACTGCTGCAGGCATAGGTGAAATATCGTTTAAATGTAGAAAATGGGGCTGGGGATGTGGTGATACAGTGCAGGCCTAGAATGTGCAAGGTCCTGGGTTTGATCCCTAGCACTGAAAAAGGAAAAAATATAGAAAATGTTTGTTTAATTGAGTTAAATTTTTTCATTTTGTAAATGATGAAATCTTAACTCTGAACAAAGCAGTAATTTATACAAGGACTCAGGTCTCTTGATAGAAGATCTGGAGTATGTGTGTATATGGGGGGGGGATTTCTGCGAGGATATGAAATTACAGGTGAGTTTTGAAGGATGAAGTACGTGTTAGATAAAAGCCAATTTGCCCCAGCCTTTGTCCTTCTCTTACTAACAGGTGAGGACAGCTCATTCACCCTTTGACTCTGTGTTATCTTTTGGCAGAGAGGACACAAGGAACACTTACGTATTAAGCCTTGACATCTCTTGCTGTTGGGAGTCCTGAGCCTGTCCCATGAGAAGATGCCCAGGCCATAACCTAGGATGGAAGCCGTCCTGGTTCAGGGCCAGCCACCCCAGCCTCCAAGCCACTCTGGAACTGTGAGCCAAGCAAAATGGTTGTCGCTTTATGATGTCAAGTCTTGGAGTGATTTGTTACACCCTAAAAACTAAAAAAATGCAAGAAGTAGAAGTGAAGCATTTCAGCTCCAAAAGCCCTAAATGGCATGGGTGTTGGGATTAGGTGTCTGGTAAAGGTTGGAAAGTCAGGAAAGAAACTGAAGTAAGGTTGGTAAATTACTGAAGTAGGAAATGTTCACAAATCTGTTGTCGACAGCTGGAAAAAACAACCCCAGTATTATGTGGTAGCAAGACTGCTATCTGCAGGAACTTGGAAGGTAGAACATATCAGAGGAAAGTGTGAACCTGGCTAAGAAAACTTCCAGATGGAATGTTGATTGTCAGCTATGTCTAGATGAGTGTGGCAAGGTCTTTCAAAGAGGAAAAAAGAAACATGACTTCGATTTGAAGACAAATTTAGAGGAAATATAGGATTTTCTGGGTTGGAAAAGAAAATATTTTTCATTCCTTGTCTCTCTAGTTATTACAATATCCTCAAAGTGAATCACTGAATACAAAAATAAAAGATGCAGTTACATTATCTTTTTTAAGACCTCTAAAAATTGTTGAAGATATTGTTAAAAATTGCAAAGTATAGTAGACCTTTCAGTTAGATGAAAGGATTTTCTTCCTTTTCTTCTTCTTCTTCCTCCTCCTCCTCCTCCTCCTCCTCCTCGTCCTCTTCTTCTTCTTCTGTGTGTGCGCATGTGTGTATTTGGAGCTTAAACTCAGGCCGTTCACAAGTTACATTCCAGCCTCCTTTTTGACTTCCTCCTCCACCTCCTCCTCCTCCTCGTCCTCTTCTTCTTCTTCTGTGTGTGCGCATGTGTGTATTTGGAGCTTAAACTCAGGCCGTTCACAAGTTACATTCCAGCCTCCTTTTTGACTTCCATTTAGGGTTTTGATAAGTTACTAAATTGTCTAGGAGGCTGGGCTTGAACTTGCCATATTCTCGCTTTAGCTTCCCAGAGTGCTGGGATTACAGGTGTGCTTACTAGGTGCCTTAAGATTGTCCTTCCCTGAAGCCAGACACACCCCAAAGAGAAACAGATGTTTCATAAAAAGAATAGTGAAGAAGCATAAATGGACTCAAATTAGATTCATAGAAAATTCACAATGATTTTAAGAGAGTTGCATTGGCAAAACATATTACAGATGGACTGAAAGGGGCAGAGATAGTTTAAATTTTTATAAGTAGGAAGAAAGAAGTCTGAGGAATATATTGTTTCAAACATGATTTCCTATGGAACAATGAAAGTAATCTCAGGTGGCGGAGGCCAAGACTGCAGTAGCAGAGCCAAGAGAAAAAGAACATGGGGAAGGGACCCACCCTTAAAGAAGAGCTGCATGTATTAGGTTATGCCCGGAACCTAGAAGGAGCACAACAGTGTACACCCAGCTAAGTCCCAGGGTTGCTGCAAAGAAGTGTTTGCCTGGTACTTTCTGATGATCTGTCTTTGGAAGGAAGTCTGTTATTTGTCCTGTTTCACTTGTGCTTGTGAGTTCGGGGAGGAGATGATGTCATCTTTTAAGCACAGAGGCCTTTGGATGAAAAGGAGATGCAAAGTGCCTCGGCCAAAGGCCCTCATCCACCTTTGAGCAGGACCCACACTGTGAGATGTTGGCTCCTGAGGTGCACCCATATTGCATCAGATCTCAGACAGTCATAGAGGGTCCGGTTCCGGAGCTGGGAGGAGTATAAATAATTTAACCAGATGGTGAGCCTAGGTAGACTGACACAAACGGCCCACGTATTTAGTAGCATCCCTCACTGAGAAGTGGAATTGAGTTTTTCACTCTCCTGAAAGTGGCCTTTCCGGTGTGCAGGGCTGGAGTACAGTTCATCCGCTTCCCAAAGCATGTTGAGATTTAATTTCCAGGGACACAGTGTGGAGGCGCAACCAGGTGATCAAGAGGGAGGAGAGCTGTGCTCCTGTCCCTGGGAGGGAGGAGTCCTCAGTCTCCTGGGCATGGGTTAGTCCTTTCCAGAGCAGTCATCTCACAAAATGAGGCTTCTTGTGTTCATCTCCTCTGCACCTGCCCCCTTGCCCTTCTCTTCTCAGCCACTGTGATGCAGCACAAGGCCCTGGATCCAGATGTGGCTCCCCAATATTGGACTTTCAGCCTCCCAAGCCATTAGGTAAATATATTTATTTCCTTTATACTCAGCTTAGCCTCAGGTATGGTGTTAGAGCCACAGGAAAGGGACGAAGCTTTCTGTGACTTGCTGTGGCCAATGGGACACTATATCCTACCAAAAGAGGCTTGAAATGTTCTGGGCACCTGGGCTTGCTTTTTCTTGCTATGGTAACTTTCCATGTGAGAAAGCATGGCTAACTTCCTGTAGGATGGGATTTGTTGGGAATAAAGCCCCACTGATTGAAGACAACCACTCAGGGAATCAGTATCTAAGAGAAATGGTTGTTTTCAAATCAGCAAGCTTTGAAGTGGTTTTTATGCAGCAAAAGCTAATTGATGTTGGCTGGATTTGCACAGACCACAGATGGAGAGGAGAGAGCTCTGCTCCTATCTTCAAAGCACACAATATTAAGTCAGGAGCATTTGTTAGGATACTGCAGCAATACCTGCGTGTGGTACAGCTTTTTCTCCATTTTATAGTGTAACAAACATACCTACCCTAACAGCCACACCAATAGCCACCCTGACTCCGCCTTGTGCCTCAGTGCCATTTTGTACCTGTGCTTGAACAAAGTGCTTGCACTTGAGCAAAGCACCCCAACCTCCCCCCAAGTGCTTGGTGCTAAACTTACTGCAGTTGTAGGTGTTTTGTAGCTCACCTAGGGTGTGAAACTTCCTTGTGCCCCGAGCCCCCACTAACTTGGCATGGTTCTGCCTCTGTAAGATTCCACTTGCTTTCCCCTGAGCCCATGAAAGCATGATTGAAAAGGAGAAATCAAACCTCTTCCCATTGCTGAGGGTACTTTCTGGTACTAGACCCCCTCAGTCGCCAGCTATAATAAATAGGCTTGAAGCTGACACAGAGTGAGGCACCTCTCCATTCTTCTAACTCGCTCGTCTGTAGCAACACAAGTCCAGAAGGTACTGAGACCTGTATCTGCATGGATCAGGCTTTTCCGTGAGAGAATGCACCTAAAGCTCGGGGTAGGAACCCGACTTGCAATTGTTGTCAGAGTCCTGAATGAAGCCACAAGGAGTGATTGCATTGGTGCGCCCGATGCTGGCTGACTGCCTGATGCTGGTGCGCCCGATGCTGGCAGAGGGAAATAATATGTTTCCTTAGGTAGATGTAACAGCAACTTAAAGGCTGTGTTTAAGACGCTTGCTCTGCTTTGAAGCATCAAGTAAAAGGCTTAAAAACTTAGGAAAGGATGCAAGAAAATAGAAATAAAGCATTATCTGGGCCATAATTACATAGTAAATTTGATCTAATGGAAATTTCACATGAATTATTTTTAGTTGACTCTCAGTAGGAGTCTTCGGGAGAGAGATATCAAGGAAGTAAGTGCTAATTTGCTAATTTTATACGTACTTACAACATGATGTGTAACAGAAGAAAGACTTTTGCTTTATTTGGTGATTTATTATCCTTTACTACTCTTCAGGTCGAAGAGGAATTACAGCTTTTAATAGGCTGTTTTTTGTTTGTTTGTTTGTGCTTTCTGGTACAGAATTCTGACTTTATCACTGCTGAAAGACCTTCAAAGACTTAAGGAAAAAAAATCAAGTCTCCTTAAAATTTCTTCACATTTAGAATCTTGTTCACTTAAAGTGTTTGTTAAGGTAAACTTTATATTTTAGAGAGAAGTTGAGATGGTAATAGAAAATATCCACATAAACCAAGCTCCTACTTTCTCTTATTATTGCTGTGTGATGTGAATGTGGCATACTTTTTATAATTAATGAAGCCAAACGGATGTTAGTATCAATCAAACTCGGAGCTGTGTTCCGTGTCCTCAGTGTTGGTCCCATGTTCTTTTTCCCTCCACGGCTCCACACCGCGTTTGTCCTACAAACTGTGACAGTTTCTCAGAGTCCCTTGGCATAGTTAACCTGGGAAGTATTGAGGAGTAGAGACAAGGTACTTTGTATCACGTTCTTCAGTTAGGACCTGCCAAGTGCTCCTCTCATAACTAGGCCGGGAGGCTGTGCTGAGGGAGGAAACGAGAGAGGGCAAGGGCCACTTTTGTCCCATCTGACCTTGGAGCAGCTCTGCAGGCCAGTGTGGACACTGACGTGGATCACCTGGCCCAGGCTACACTTGTCTCCTGTCCCCTCTGTGGAGTTATTCTGTGTCCGCTTTCCCAGACGGTTGTGGGAAGGGAACCCCTGCGTGTATCCCACATAAAGGGAAGGGTGTGCTGTGCTCCTGCTCCTGGGTGTTGTGGGAGTTCTATGTAAACCAGCTCAAACATTCCACCTGGGAGGTCTGTCTATTCTTTACCATGAATTGATTTAATAGTGTATTTGTATCAGTATGGATGCATGCATATTCATTGTATCCTTCAGGCTATGATGTAATAGTGTTACACTGATTTCATTGCTTAAATTATGCGCCTTCAGCCAGTGGGCATTCTGTCCCTAACGCTGCTGTCCCTTTGGGGTGGCCCCATCACTGTGGAGATTCTGTTTGCCTGCTCATAAGTGTTTTGTAAACAAGCGTGATATAGATCTCATCTTAGCTTGGCAGGTTCTGTCCCCTTTTTCTCTTCCCATTCTCTTCATTCATTATAGTCTGAAAATGAGAAACATATAATACACATGGTCTGAAATTTTGCTGTTTAAGAGTGAATTAATTCTTTTGGAAGCCAGACAGTGGTGCTCAAACACTGGTATGCAAAGCCAGCACCAGAGAGTGTTTTACTTTTAAATTGCAGATTCTTAGGCTCGGGATTTAGCTCAGTGGTTCGGTAGCCTGCCTTGCAAGTGCAAGGACCCGAGGTCAGTCCCCGATACCAAAAAAAGAAATTGCAGATTCCTTCTTTGCAGTAAACTGAGTTATGTCACCCTAAATTCACAGGTTGGCACCCAGACCCTCAGTGTGACTGTGTTTGGATACAGAACTTTAAGGAGATGATTAGGGTTACAGGAGTTCATAAGGTTGGATTTTTAATCCTATAGGGCTGCCAGCCATATAAAAAGTTTCTCTCTCTCTCTCTCTCTCTCGCTCTCTCTCTCTCTCTCTGCCCCTTACACATTCCCTTTGAGGAAAGACTATAAAAGGGTATAGCAACATGGCATCTGTCCTTGATCTTGGACTGTAGTCTCTGGGACCATGAGAAAATGCATTTCTGATTTCTGTTTGTCAGTCACCCAGTCTGTGGGATTATGTTGTGACAACCAAGGTATCTTAGTTACCTTCTTGTCACTGAGACACCATACCTGACCCTCACAATTTAAAGAAGAAAAAGTCAATTGTGGCTGTTTGTAGAGGTTTCAGTCCACAATCACCTGTCCTCTGCTCCATCTCTGCAGGCTCCAACTCTACCAGTTTTCTTTGGGGCCAAACTAAAAACTTAAAATCATTCAGTTGTATCCTCTGCTCTTGATTCTCATCATAGATCTGGCTAAAAGCCTCCAATGATACCCATGCTTCAAATTAGGGTGCTTTGAAATATCTGCTAGATTAATTAATTAGTCTTCTGCCCTTACTCTAATTCTCCTATCATGTCTCCGGATATGAGCAAAATTCTCACAAATTTTCTGCCAGAGCATAATAGTCAAGGCCAGGGCTCCAAGTGCCAAAGCAGTCCTTGTTCCCAGCTGAAACTTCCTGAGCAGAGTCTTTTCTGGCTAGTTCACTGTCAACATTCTGGTCTTCTGAGCTCTGGCCAGAATCTCTCATTAAGCTCGGATCACAATATTCTAGGGCTGGTGACTTCAAACCTTTCCAAACTCCCCCAACAAGCCAGTTCCAAGTTTCGTTCTGAAACTGTGCCTCTATTTTCACAATGCAGGTACTTTATTGTGAGAGCTGGTGTAGGGTTTCGGGCCTTCGTATTTCTCTTACTGTGTGGTCTGCTGCAGGCCATTTCAAACATGAAAAGCTCAAGACTGCATAGCTGATGGGAACTTCATGCTGGATGAGAGCTGGTATTATACCTTCATGTCATGGTTGTGTAGCAGTGTGTGTGTGTGTGTGTGTGTGTGTGTGTGTGTGTGTGTGTGTGTGAAGCTGTGCAGAGACCTTTGAATAGCCTGTGGGAGTGGACTCTTTATGTATTTATAGCCTTATCATTGAGATGGGACTGAGTGGGGCTCCCTCTGCAGGATGTCAGAATTAATTAGTGATGCCGCTAGCCTTTCTCCCATCCAGACTTGGCCATCTCTGCGTTTTCTCTCTCCTCTTTTCTCTGAAGAAGGTTTCTACTTTGCATAGCTGGTTTCTGGGCTCTCATGATATGGAATCTAGAGTTACTGGGCAGGAGAAGGAAGAAAAGATGGGCTGGAGCTAGAAGAGAGATCACAAAAACAAAGACAGCAAAGGAGACTTGAGGGAGGAGGTGGGCAGGTGAAAGAGCTTGCTGGAAGCATTGTCCTGATTTGGAGAAATCCTATTGCATTAAAAATCCTTTTTAGGCTGGGGATTTAGCTCAGTGGTTCTGGCACCTGCCTCGCAAGCACAAGGACCTGAGCTCGAACCCCAGAACCCGCCCCCCCAAATCCTTTTTGTTCTGGACTTTGTTTTGGATTACAGTGTTGCTTGGTGACCAAAATATACAGCGAATGGCTCTATAAATGTCACAACATTTCCAATCCTTGCAAGGGAAAGCAGAGGCCTCCTGGAGAAACACTCTTGGAGAACAGTGAGATCCAGCATCTTGCTCTTAGAAGTCAGTATTGGGTCTTTTGACATGTTTCCAAGGCTGGAATTCTTCACAGAGGTGCAGGTTGAGAAATCTCTGGAAAAGAGGGACTTTTTCTGTCCTGATTGGTACCGTTTCTCTAGTGACTGGTATGTCAAAGGACAATATCCATTTTTTTTTTTTAATGAATGAACATTGACTGAATAAATAAGAGTCTGTTTACACAGGGGACATTTTAGGTCACTCATCTGTGCTTAGTGAGGGCAAGTTTTCTAGGGAATTGTTCTTTTTTAGGCCAATCCTGAAAAAAGATATCTAAGTTCCTTGAGACAGAGTGAGAAACAATAAAATATATGAGTAGTTTGGAGTTGAGAAAAAACCTGTGACTGTGAGGGAAAATTTTAGAAGCTGCCATTAAACCGTTCCACTTTTCAATTTTTCTTAACCACACAAAGAAATACTGTATTTGTTTCTAACAAAATCCTACATGAGCTGATGTGCATGACAGATAAAAGCTGGAAGGTGAGGGACTGGGTCAGGCTGGCCTCGTTCAGAGACCTGCAGACCCCACTTCACACAACATGGGGACCCTTGAGCGGCCCCACCCCTGTTCAAGCTGTGGGCTCTGTACATCACAGGGGTCACGACATCTTTGCTTCCTTCACAGCACCCCTCAGTCAGTGCTACATGATTCAGGTTTATCTGGTTTTAAGAAAACATTCAGCCTTTGCTGTTTTCTTCTCACTTAGCATGGCTTTTTCTTGTCATCCTACCTTGCTTCCTTTAGTAATTAGCTTTGGGAGGAAATAACTAGAATAGCAAAAATGACCTGGAAATCCAGTCTAAAAAAACCATGTCTAATCTTCTTGATAGGTGCAATTTCCAGGAGCTTTAAACCCACAAACACTTATTTGAACAAATTAATAATAACTTTTCATAAAAAGACTATTGTCCATGGATGAAAATATCAGCAGGACCTTCGCTGAAAAGAATGTGTTGAGTGTCTCTCTCCATGGTAACAGTGCTGCTCAGAGTAGTTCAGACTTTGACAAGGACCTATGATAGCTGTTGAAGATGCTTTTGGTGTGTTTCTAGCTTCTGTCTAGGGAGGAGGGCACAAAGATGGGTATGAAACACGTGGATTTGGGATGAGCAGCATGTGTAGCTCTAGCAAGGTGAGCCTGGCACGTGGCATGTTCTGAGGTGAGGTGTACTCTCAACAATGCAGTGGAAACTTTCTCCATATATTGGTTTCCAGCTTCTGGATCTGTCTGTACCCAAATAGGAGACCACAGGCCAAGGCTTCATAAGAATAATATAGTTTTATAGTCACTTAGAATTAATCTTAAGTCAGTTTTACTCTTCGGGATTTTCATTCGCTATGTCACAGATCAAAGGGAGACTGAGAATTAAACTACTCTGAGATGAAAACATACAGTTGTACACATGACAGTTGTCACTAGAACCATCTCAGTGTGATTTGCACAGTGTTACTGAGTTAGAAACCCTGAGAGGCCACACTATGTGAAATCCTCGGAGCCTGTGACTTCTGGGAGCAGCAGCGAGGCTGAGGAAGGGCATGAAGGAGGCTACTCAGATGTCAAATGACCTTGAAATAGAAAAAAAAATGAGTTCCAAGTCTACAATTTAGAACATAAACACAAAATAAATGCAATTTAACATAGTCCTATTTTCCTTTTGTTTTCTGATATGGGGGATTATTGCTTTTGGTCCAACATGTCAAGATACACAAGACAAGAGAGAAGGAAAAGTCCCTGGTCATCATAAGCCAGAGTAATGACAGATAATTATTTTTTTTATGTTGTACAAGAGTTAGACTTAAAAGTGAAAGCTTTTGTTAAAGGTCACTGGTCAGCCTATGTGTTGCAGACACAGAGTTTCTAGGCCAGGTGGTCTATTCTGAACCCACATGGCCCAGTGAACCCAGGTTCAAAGCCTGCTCACAGGACAATTTCCCTCTCTATTCAGGTTCAATTACTCTGTCTTCTGACTGTTTGGGGGAAATCATTCATCTTCTATTCCTGGAGGTTTCTCAGAGAACAGCTTGGAAATTGAAAACATTCTGAATTATGGACAAAGCCCAAGTAGTTTTATTTGTGATTGCCTAAGGGCATTTTTTACCTTGGACACAGCCCTTGTGGAAATGGAATAATCTGGGTTAGTTTTGCCTGATGTTGAAGAATGAATTCAAGAACCAAGGAGGTAGGCAGGAGGAGTGTTTACTAAGAAGACAGAAATAACTCCCAATACTTGGAAGAGGACCTGAAATTGGGTTGCCACAGGGACTCTTTGTCTAGCAGTTTTTGTACCTAAAATGACTAGGGCTCAGACCACTACCAGTCAAATAAGTTCAACTAAAACCAGCTTACTTAAGCCAGAAATGGGCCTGAGGATTCGAGGCATAGAGCAAGCATATGCCAGCAGGTGTCTCTTGTCTGCTATTATATCTGCGTGGTTCATTAGAAGAACAAAGTGAAAAGGAAAAAAACATTTTCCTGATAGGAGTTGTCACAATGAGAATCCAACACATTGCTGTCACCTCACTTGCCACATCCCTAGACTTCGTTGTCCACCAGATTCTTGTTAACTCTGACCTCAGGCTCCTGTTCGTCTCATCAAAGCCTGCTAATCCTGAGTCTATTTTGGGCCCAGTGCTTCCCTAGCTACCTGAAATCTGCCCAACTTACCTGTCTATCAAAAAAGTACTAATTAATAGTATTAATTCTGGGCAAAAATAATTATTCTCACTAAAACTGCATTTATTTTCTTCTCAGTCTATGTTTAATCTCCCTGTCCTGGCATGCAGGTAGAAGGCAATGAGTCTGTGGTTAAATAGTGCAGTGGCCTTTGATCCAGTGCTTGTGCCTTGAGGACCCTGAGTGTCTGTGACAGCTGGAGAGCATCTGAGGATGCCAGCCCGGGGACATACCAAGATGGTCACAGTACAGGGAGCATCTCCCTGGACCAGATATATGAAAATATATCCCCTTAGCAGTTTACCTATCACTTTGAGTATATCACATTTGGTATAAAATTTATATAAAGGAATTCTATAAAGTTGAAAACTGTTAGAAATTCGTGGTGTTAGGATATGAATTTTATTATGTCACGGTTAACGTGAGGGCTGAGATGCAGGGCCCACTGTGACATAAATCATCTTCCTACAGCCACCGGAACAAGCTGGATGGCTTAGATTATTACTTATTCTCCCACAATTCAGATGGCAGTGTCCTCAGTCAGGCTCCCCGGGTTATGTGAAGTATTGGTCCATGCCCCTTTGGTGGCTCTCAGAGAGAATGTTCCTTGTGTTCCCAGGCTCTGGAAATGGCCAGCACTTCCTGTCAGATAGCTATGTCACTGCCATCTCTGTCTCCCCTCCATGGTACCTTCTCTGCACTCATAATTTCCTTGCATTTCTCTTCCATGGGCACTCAAGATAACACTAGGAACACCCCTGATAATCCAGGAATGTCTCCTATTCCTTACTGCTTAGAATAATCCTACTTAAAATGGTCTCTTTTCCAAAGGAACATTTACAGATTCTAGAGATCAAGACTTGGTATCTGTGGGGCCTCCATTCAGCCCACAACAGCAGAATGTTATATTTTGTGTTGTTTAAACTTTATTAATTTTGATTCGGCAAGATGTTCATATGTATATGTCAGCACTGATTCATTTTTCATACTTTAATTTGCTTGTGTGTCTTCAGAAGCTTCTAACCCCAGCATCCTGTTCATAATGGATAAAACCCAGGCAAGCAATAGTCCCCATACTAAAGTCAGTTTTTGTTTGTTTGTTTTTTGGTACCGGGGATCGAACTCGGGTCCTTGGGCTTGTGAGGCAGGCCACCGAACCTCTGAGCTAAATCCCCGGCCCCTTCTAAAGTTAGTTTTGTGAGGAAGTCTTCTCCTTGCCCATAGTTGAAACAGGTGTCTTTCTGGGGGTTGGGAGTGTTGTTAGGATACATGGGTGGAGAGGAGAATCCTCGACAGAGCCCTTAGGTTCCATGTTTATGTGGTAGCAGACAGGAGTTCAGATAGTGAAGCACTGAATGTCAAACCCAATTCACATGAGACTGCTGTGCATTAGACCCCAGCTCCGAGCAATTATACATTCAGTGCTCCTAGGACTTGTTGTGCCGTCAGGCACTGGAAACAGCTCCTTTCCAGTACTGGTTCTACTGTTTATACCATCTTCCAAGGCGGTATATCATCACTTTACAGACGAAGAAGTCAGATCCAGAGAGACTAGGTAATTTATAAAGTAGTAGATATAAAGTACCTGGTACCTGGAAATTGGAACCTAGGTGTGTCTAGCTACAAAGCTAAGTTATTTTCTGCACACTATGCTGTATTATTTCAAAGAAAGGAAATGGGTATATAAAATAGATGACCAGGAAGTATGTGAGAAAGAGGTAACAAAACATGAAACCTAGAGGGAACCTATTCTGTATGGCTGAATAGAGGAGGGGCCACATTAGAGGAACTCAGCGAAAATGAACTGAAAACAAGGGTAACTGGAAGAAAGGAAAGAGCATACATCCTGAGAAATCGATCTAAAAAAGAGACTTATAAATCAAGCAAAGCATAGGCACAGGACTTGATAAAGCAGTGTACCAGCACACAGGGCTGCCAGGGGTCCTGCTGCTTGTGTTCAGCATCCCCATTCTAGGATGTTTAAAAAAAAAACTGCAAAAGTGTGGCAAACTCAATCCACACAGCGTAGATCTGAAATATAAGGCCCCTCATCCCTTGTACCTTCCTCAAACAGAAGATGCTGCAGCTTTGCAACAAATTCCACCGGCACACACACACAGGGATGAGTGACCAGGAGGCTGTTCCCTCTGCAGTGGGCTGACAATTTTGTGCGTGCGTGTGTGTGTGTCTCTGTGTGTGTGTGTGTGTGTGTGTCTCTGTGTGTGTGTGTGTGTCTCTGTGTGTGTGTGTGTGTCTCTGTGTGTGTGTGTGTGTCTCTGTGTGTGTGTGTGTGTCTCTGTGTGTGTGTGTGTGTCTCTGTGTGTGTGTGTGTGTCTCTGTGTGTGTGTGTGTGTCTCTGTGTGTGTGTGTGTGTCTCTGTGTGTGTGTGTGTGTCTCTGTGTGTGTGTGTGTGTCTCTGTGTGTGTGTGTGTGTCTCTGTGTGTGTGTGTGTGTCTCTGTGTGTGTGTGTGTGTCTCTGTGTGTGTGTGTGTGTCTCTGTGTGTGTGTGTGTGTCTCTGTGTGTGTGTGTGTGTCTCTGTGTGTGTGTGTGTGTCTCTGTGTGTGTGTGTGTGTCTCTGTGTGTGTGTGTGTGTCTCTGTGTGTGTGTGTGTGTCTCTGTGTGTGTGTGTGTGTCTCTGTGTGTGTGTGTGTGTCTCTGTGTGTGTGTGTGTGTGTGTGTGATAGTGCTTAGCTGAAACCTCCAGTGACAACAAGGTTACAGAGCACAGCAGATAGTAAGTGGAAGAGTATACCCTTCCTACCCTATGATCAGCAGCCTAAGAAAAGGATGTGGACTGCTTCAGTGGGTTTCAAGTAGGCTCGGACCACCCACAGGCTAACAATCCCGCACAAGTGGTGTGAAAGGAGCCAATTAAGTGGAACAAAGGAGACAGTGCAAGGTTTGGGAGGGTTCAATTGTACATAGGATAGAGAACAGCCTCAAACTGTCTCTGGCTGAGGGGACCACAGCAACTGGGAGAGCCACACGAAGACAAACAGGGTAAGGAGACATGGGTGGATCACCAAGGTACATTTAGAAAGCTGCTGGCAGAATGCTGGCCTCAGTTTCCACATCTGGAGGCCAAAACTAGCCCTACACCCAGCACTGCATACTAGCTCAAAGAACATGCTTAAATAAATGAAAATGAATTCAAATTATTCCATGTGTATTATCAGACCATAGTGCAATGAAATTGAAAATCAATGGCAGAAGTAACTATAAAACTACATAAACAAATGGAAATTAAATAACACCCTCTTGTACAACCAATGGAAATTGTGAACCAATTTCACAGGAGAAATTAGAGAAAATGATAATATCAATACAACATACTGGAACTTATGGGATACAATAAAAGCAGCCCTATGAGGGAAATTTATAGCAGTGAACTCTCACATCAGGAAAACAGAGTGAGCTCAAATAAACAACCTAATGTTAAACCTCAATCACTTAGAAAAAAAATGACAGGTCGAGCCTAAAATTTATACAAAGGAAGAAATGATTACAGAGCAGAAATTAATGCAATTGAGACCAAGAAAACAATACAAAAAAACAATGAATCAAAGAGTTGGATCTCTGAAAGATTAAACAAAATTGATAAATCATTAGCCAACTGCATTAAAAAAATAAAAAAACTCTAGGGCCAGGGGTTTAGCTCAGTGGTTCCACCACCTGCCTTGCAAGCACAATGTCCTGAGTTTGATTCCTGGTACCCCCTAATATTTAAATAAATAATAAAAATAATAAAAGACCCAATCCATGGAATTAGGAGTGAAAAGGGTGAAATCATAATGGATCGCGCAGAAATCTGGAAGATCATAAATACCTACTTCAAGAGCGTTTTCTCTCTCAAGATGGAAAATACAGAAGAAATGAATTACCAAAGCTGAATCAAGAAGACACAAAAGGGACGCTCTGGTAGGTGCACCCCTTTGGCCCAGTGTGGCAGAGGAGCCCAGCCACACGGGTGCCAACACAGCAGTGTTTGTGACACACCCCCCGCCCCATAAACAAGAGAAAGAGGGCCTCTCTGAGGCTTCTAGATGAAAATTGAAGCCCACTGGAAAAATGAAGAGAATCTCTGTGATACAGGCACACCACACCACCATAGTTGGTAAGTTGAAGGGACCAGAGCCTCACACTGGAACCTGGTCTAACTTCAGGGGAAAGACAGCTGGAACGTGCAGTAGAACCTTGCAGAGTTCAATCGAGCAGGAGGTCAGAGATCTTAACTTGGGCCTAAAAGCTTGGCCATCTTGGAGCCCCCCAGGTGTGTGACCAAATGCAGCTGCTGGATGAGCTCTCATCCTAATGCCTGGGGGAGGTAGTTGCTCTGAATATTTCCACCAGCCTTGGGGATCTTTCTTTGCTTGCAGCTGGCTTGCTTCTTTATCTTCTTCATTGTAAGTGGGGCTAGCTGGGAGCAAACGGGGAGGAGGGCTCATGGTAAGCAGAATGGCTGAGGGTTCGGCTGGCCTCAGGACTGACTCTCTGGCCGTGCAGTCTGAAAGTTGATTTCCCTTTGCCTCAGGTGTATTGTCCTTTTGGTGACCCTGAACATGAGTGACAGCCACCATCTTGGTAAGTCATATCACCTCTGGGAGAGGCAGTACTTCTTTATTTTTGACGGTCTTTCCTGCAGTTGTCAGAAACCCTCTCTCATTGTAGATGCTTGTGTGGACATACAAAGTAGCAAAGACATACCTGTCAATGTATACATTTATCTTCTTTTCCTTTCCCCATTTCAAGGCCTGGGCCAAAGTGATCATTTCTGCCTTTTGGGTTTAGGTCCCCTAGGGCAGAAGCTGGGCCCAAATGACTTGATCAACTGTAGTCACTGCAGCTCCTACTCTCTGCACCCCACTTATCACCATGGTGCTTCCATCTGTGAAGAGGGTGACATCTGCCTCAGCCAAGGGGGTGTCTGTTAAGTCTTATTGGCCCCCTTTGATCTGGTCCAGAACCTCCTACAGTCATGAATTGGGATGTTGGGGTCATCATCTGGCATCAGTGTAGCTGGATTGTGAACCTGTCCTGCTGAGAAGAGTACACAGAGCTGATTGAGCAAGAGACTTTGATATTGAGTGAGGCAGGCATTTAACACCCATTGTTAGTAGCCCCCCTGAGCAGAGTCTCTGCTGAATGAGGGAAAGTTAGGGCCAGGTCCTGTCTGAGGGTCAATTTAATCAGCCTCCTTGACCAATAAAGCTGTAGCAGCTACCGCCTGAAAACATGAAGGCCATCTTGAAGCCACAGCATCTAATCTTTTAGAGAGATAGGCCACAGGGTGCTTCCAGGGACCCAAGGACTGTGTTAGGACTCCCTTAGCAATCCCTCTTACCTCACAGATAAATAGATGAAAAGGCTAAGTGTCTGAAACTTCCTTGTCCCCCACCCACACTAACCTTACACTAATCTGTAAGATGGCTCACTCTCCCCTGAGCCCTTCCCAACTGAAAGCATGATTTAAAAGGAGAAATCAAACCACTTCCCAATCCTTTGAGAACTTTCTGGGTCTCTCCTGCCCCGCTGCCCCAGCCACCAGCTATAATAAATGGGCTTGAATGTGGCACCGAGTGTGGTGCCTCCACATTGTTCTAACTTGCTCATCCACGACAGCTGTCAAGGTGAGAGTTTGGCAGGATGTTTCATTTTTTATTCTCTGAAGCACTCTCAGACCTTCCTACACTTTGTACTTCTGCCCTTACCTTTTCTCTTTCTCTTCTCTTCTTTCCATTTCTGCTTCCTTTCTCTTGTTTCTCCCTATCCTCCAATCTTCCCACCTTGATTTAGTCTATCATATAGTTATGGTTGTTTTGTTTGTTTGTTTTCTTTTGTTCTTGTACTGGGGATCAAACTCGGGTCCTTGTGCTTGCGAGGCAGGCAACAGAACCACTGAGCTAAATCCCTGGCCCTATAGTTTTGTATGAGCTTTTAATCTCCTTGAGGTCAGGAACTGTAGCTTTTTATGTTGTATATCCCCTCCCAGTGAGTTTTCAAAGAGCCGAGCACAAAGAGCAGACATGATCGAAGACATGCGAAGTTAACTGCTTAGGGTGTCTATGCGGATACAAATAAAACTGCTGTCATAAAGAAATTCAAAAGTACAGAGGCCCAAACAAAATAGAAGTTCTTTATTCCCCTCAGCTAACAGCCTCATAGTAGGTGGCTTTGTTCCATAATTCAAGGAACCAGGACCTTCATATTGTGTCTTTATCACACCTAGGAATTTGTATCTCCATTCATGTCAACACAGTTCAGTGCAAGGGATGAGCCAGAGCAGGGGGGATGCCTGTGTTCCTCGGAGGAGCAGCCTGCACTCTGCCCCACTGACCATCCCCAGCTACATGGCAAGACTGCCTGTGTATTTATAGCTTGAACGCATTTTTCTCTGTGGAATAAAATGTAAAGAGAACAGAGAACTAGAATTGTGCATAAAGGAGGATATGCTTTTTAGAAATTTAATGTGTATAATTAGGTGTCTAATACAGTTCTAACAAATAGAGATAGCATTTGAGCATTCTCTGTGAGCAATAGTAGACCGGAATATAAATATGGACTTGAGAAATCATTTAGGAACTGTAAACAGACATAAATGTCTCACTTTTCTTTTTCTCACTGCTGAGGTAAAATACCTGACACCCCAAATGACACCCAGAGTTAAAGGAAGAAAAGTCTATTGTAGCACACCTTGTAGAGATTTCAGTTCAAAATTGACTGGCTCCAAGGCATGACAGAGGGGTACTACAAAGGGGAAATACTCCATGGAAGGCAGAAGACAGAAGGCAGTGAAGGAGCAAATAATCAGCAAGTGGTGACAACGCCTTCCTTCTGTCTCTTATAGTCTACCTAGGCCACACAGCCTCATGGTGGGTCATACTCTCACCCAGCGTGGAGCTTCCCATTTTTCATACCCTGAACAATGCCAAACTAATCAGTGGACAAATTCAGTTATCACACACTTTTGATCCCAGCATCACACTCTTAATCCCAGCATCACACACCATAGATCCAGCTACCTTCGTAAAGCTCCACTTATGACCACTCGAGGTTTTGGAGGACATCTAGATACAAGCCATAATGGTGCTCAAGCCTAATTCAGGAACTTTCCATTTTTAAGTCAAGAAAACTTTACAATCAAACAATGTTGAAGTATTAATCAAACAACAAAACTTTGCTGATGTCAATGTTCAAAGTAAATGCCAAAACTAAGAGCTGGGGTTTGCGGACAGTCTATTATTGTTGATGTAGGCAGTGAAGGTTTAGAAGTTGGAATGTGTTACTTCTTGCTTCTTATTTGAGTCATAGCAATGCAACTGTACTGTAGTCTGCTATTTGTGCTCTCACAACCTCTTCTGATCTCTTCTTAAATCCTTAATTATATTTGGGGATAATTTCCCTAACAGGGACTGTAAATGTGAGTGTACTTTTTGAGTTAGGAGAACATGAAATAACTAGTTTAAGAGGTAATAGTCTAATGGAATATTATGTGAAAGAAATCTAACACACACCACACATATGCACACATGCACCACCCCCACCATCATCACCTTTAAAAAGCACCTCCAAGAAGCCAGGGGTTAGGCTCTAGCAGATGCTGTCTTGAATCTAAGAGCAGGTCCTTAGCTGGGGTGCTTTTGTTCACTCTGATATGACCCCTCTGTGGCTGTACCACAGGTCAGGCTGTGGAAGATTCATGGTATGTTTGCAAAGCCTTAAGGTCTGTCACTGAGTCCGAGACACCAACAGGAAGCAGTCACTCCGGTGACCTCTCATTATTTCTACAAAACAATCTTTACCCTCTGAGGCCCATTCTAGGTTCCTCTCAGGAGCACTTCGTTCAGTACTCATCCAGTTGTGTCCTATTACTGAAGTTCAGCTCTTCTTTGAAAAGTTTATCATGATTTCCTTTACCTAAAGTAATTTCTATCTTGGCCAGTCACTCTGTGACATCATCATCTGACTACCCTTCCTGTCCCCACTATCCAACAGCAGGGACCATCCATATTCATAGGCATAGCTGTGTCTCCCAGGCCTGGAGCTGTAGTAAAAACCATCACGGCCAGTGGAGTCAACACGTGTACCTTGGCCTGCTGACTTGCACCTCATTAAACCTTCGCAACAGTAAGTGTAACTTCTATAAATAGTGAATCCACTGTGTAGGTGCTGGGAGCGCTGTGCTGTATAAATCACTATGGCCAGGCCCGACTTGTCTCCTCCTGCGCATGAGGCAGGTCCCCGAATGGAATGAGAAATGCACCTCTCGTTTGCTTCGTCCAGTGGATGAAGCAGGGCCCTGTGGGAAAAGAACAGGTGACAAGAGAATGTGGTGGAGCATGGCCTGCTCGAGAAGAGGGCTGTCTTCCTTGCTGCCCATTCGTCAGAAAACCATTGAGCATAAGGTCCTGCAGACCTTGGCTGCTCTCCCGGCTCCAGCTGCAGACCAGCCCCTTTTACATCTTCCTGCACTTCCCTTCCCTCTACCACTATGAATAAATGCCCTGCATTGGCCTGGTGTTTTTGTTGTTGCTGCTGTTGTTTGTTTGTTTGTTTTTCTCCCATCAGGAGCAAGATCCCCACCTAGCCCCACCTGATTTTCTTTTATATCTCTTTGTCTTTGTCTTTTCTGAATCACATCATTTCTTACTCCGTGGACTCTTCAGGCACATGGGCCGTGGTATGTAGGGGCTTCAGGTATGGAAACAGAGGCAGAGTTGAGATCATGTCCTCAAACAGCCCAGTGTGTGAAGCTGGACCCACAGCCAACACTGTCCCTATCCTAGAGCCCGTTCAGCTCCTTCAGTTTACATCCCGACCTCAGGAACTCTGGTGCTATCCGATATGGAGAAATGCTGCCCAAAAGTCACAGAATGCTTCAGGACACATTCTCAGATTCAATAGGAGAGCATCTGCTAAAGCCTGACCCTCAGCTGTATAAAGGTGTTTTTAAAGCTGCTGGTGGTGGTGGTGGTGGTGGTGGTGGGG
>NW_022900949.1:39573208-39605358 GCF_012274545.1 Fukomys damarensis
GGTGGTGGTGGGGTGTGTGTGTGTGTGTGTGTGTGTGTGTGTGTGTGTGTGTATGTTTGCTATATTTCTTTTGTATAATATTTCATAAGGTTATTACTTCTTAAACTAGTTATTTTTCATATACAGTATTTCCACTTGTAAGATATTTAATAGCAAAGTTATTCCTGCTGCCAGGTAGAAATATAGGTCCTGAGAGGGCACTCTGAGAATCAACTCTAGAAAGAATCTGTCTCTCCACAATGATAATACTTAGAACCGTGATGAGCAGATTCATTAGCAATTGTCTCAAATGTATAAGCTGATATTTCTCAGGAAACTGGGACAGGTTTATAAAAGGAGAGGGAAATTTACTGTGTTTCACTAATTATTGATTTAAGAAAAAGAAAGAAGCCATGTTTTCAAATTATCATGTATTTACAGAATAGTTGCAGAGAAAATAATTTTTTTCCTGAATCATTCAAGACAAAGTTTCTAAACAGATGTCCCTCATTCACAAATATTTTATTATTTATTTCCTACATAATCACAAATTCAAAATCAGGAAATTGATAGTTACATATTATTTTCATGTAATTCTTAGAACACTTTTCGGGTCCTTGCGCTTGCAAGGCAGGCCACCAAACCGCTGCGCTAAATCCCCAGCCCTCTTAGAACACTTTTAAGTTTCTAATGTCTGGCATAGTAAAATAATTTGATAGTCAATTTTTGTATTTTCCTTTACATTTGGCAAACATAATAACTTTGAAAAATAGCCATTGTTAAACTACAGTAAATAATTTCTATTTTTCACAACAAAATTCTTTTTTTTAATTCTATTTTTTATTCATGCCTATTTACATTACATAATGAAAACATTCCTTGTGCAGAACGGTGCCTGAACATAGCACATCTCAATTTAATAAAACAGTTTTGACCACACTGAAACCGTGTACAGTCACTTAGGTACACACAGAAGGAAACTGGACAGGTAGTTTTCCTATTATTCAACTAGTCTGTATCTGTTTTACAATTTTGACTATGGACTATAAGCATGAACCCATATAAATTTATTTAAATTGTGGGCATTGGGAATGTGTCCCAGCAAGGAGAAAGTGACTAAGATAAGCCTTAGGATAGTCATGCTATCCAGGCAGGAAGATTTCAGATATAAAATTCTGTTATTTAATACAACATGCAAGAGCTTAAGACATTTTCATTAATTCCTCCTAGAAAAGCAAAATTCTGTTTTGTCATTATATAAATGATATTAGTAATGGTATTTTATGTAGAACATACATAAAAAAGCATAAATAAAGGCATTAATAACATATGTTCAGTGAACATAATACATACTGTCTATAACCTGATTTTTACTATGTTCTATATTATCAATAGCTTACATAACAGAATTCCCTACAGTTTAGTCCAGTAAAACTAGCACATTGAGAGAAATAATGAAATAAGTTCATAAATGAAACATATATACCTCCACAAATAATTTAGCATGTTTAATTTCATTTAAATTAGTATTTATTAAATACCTGATCAAAGAACTGGTTTTTAAAATTAATTTTATTGGTATATTTGATGTATACAATATAATGGCATTCATCATTGGAAATTTGTACCTTTACGTAATCTGTCTTGGTTCTTGTTTTTTCCCCATTCCCCTGCCCTCCCTTCAATCCCTTCACCCAAAGAATTTGCTTCCATTTTTTCATTTTCCCATATTAATTCCATTCCCTTCTTTTGTTTTCCCTACCCCTCCCACTTTCCCTTTTCCCCTTTTCCTCCTATTTCACATGATCTATTATACCTTTCAATCCTTATTTACACTTTAAATTTTTCACTCTAGAGAAACTATCCAGCATTTACTCATTTGTGTCCTATTTATTTCACTTAAGAGTATGGCCTAAATGTGCATCCATTTAGCTATAAATGTATCTAATTTCTCTTTATGGCTGAGTAGCACTCCATTTTAGAAAAAAGCACATATATTTTTTATCCAGTCTCCAGCTGATGGGCAATTGGGCTGTTTTCAAGTTTTTGCTATTACAAACCATGCCAGTATAAACCTGGGTGCACATATATCACTGTGGCATTATTCTTTTAATTCTTTCAGGGAATATAGCCAGCAGGGGAATGGCTGGGTCAAAGGGGACTTCTGATCCTAGTTCTTTGAGGTATCTCCATCCTGATTTCCACAGTGGTTGCAACAAACAGTCTACACTCCCACCAGCAGTGGAGCAGAGTTCCTTTTTCCCCACAGCCCAACTAGCATTTATTATTGGTTGATTTCATGATAGCAGCCATTATTTCTGCAGTGAGGTGGAATCTCATTTTTGTTATCATTTGCATCTCTTGAATGACCAGTTATGTTAAACATTTTTTTCATATGTTTATTTGCTATTTCTACATCCTTTGTCTGAAAAGTGTCTACTTATTTCAGATGCCCATTTTTGGATTGGGTATTTAAATTTAGGAGGTCTGATTTTTTAAAGTTCTTTATATATTCTAGATAGTAGACCTTTGTCTGAGGAACAGCTGGTGAAAATTTTTTCCCACACTGTGGGTTGTCTCTTCACACTGTTTGTGGTCTCTCTTGCTGTGCAGAAGCTTTTTAATAAGAAGACATCCCACTTGTTGATTGTGCTAGTTCATGTGCAACTGAGGGTTTTTTTTTTCATAAAATCTTTTTCTGCACCAATATCTTCAACAGTTTTACCTAAGCTCTCTTCCAGCCACTTTAGTGTTTCTGTTTTAATATTTAATCTTTAATCTATTTCAATTTTAATTTAGTGTATGGTGAGAGATATAGGTGTAGTTTTAATCTTTGGCAAGTTGAAACCCAGTTTTTCCAGCACCATTTAGTAAAGAGGCTATCTCTCCTCCAGTGAGAGTATTTAGCTCCTTTGTTCAAGATGAGGTAGCTGCTGCATCTTGTTCCCGCATCTTCTAATCTGTTCCACTGGTCCTTGGATGAGTTTCTTTGACAGTGCCATGCTGTTTTTATCATAGTAGCTTTGTGGTATAGTTTCAAGTTGGGGACTGTGGTACCCCCTATGTTGTCTTTATTGCCTAGAATTGCTTTTGCTATTCTAGGGCTCTTGTTCCATATGAATTTTTGGATTGTTTTCTCAAGGTCCATGAAGTATGCTGTTGGAATTTCAATTGGGATTGCAATGAATCTATATAGTAGTTTTGGAAGCATGGCCATTTTCGCTATGTTGATTCTTCCTACCCAGGAGCAAGGGATGCCTTTCCACTTTCTGATATTATCTTCGATCTCTTTTATCAGAATGCTATAGTTTTCAGAGTAGAGGTCTTTGATTTCTGCCCTTAGATCAATTCCTAGGCATTCCAATTTTTTGGATGCTATTGTGAAAGGAATTTTTGCCCCATTTCTCTCTCAGTGAGTCTTTTGTTTGTGTACAGGAAAGACTGATTTTTGTGTGTTGATCCTGTATCCAGATACTTTGCTGAATTTGGTTATTAACTCTAGAAGACTTTTGGTGGAGTTCTTGGAGTCTTCTATATAGAGTATCATATCATCTGTAAATCATGACAGTTTGACTTCTTTGTTTCCTATCTTTATTCCCCTCAGTTTTTCTCTTGTCTTATTGCCATGGCTAATGTTTCCAGAACTATATTGAACAGAAGTGGTGATAGTGGGTATCCTTGTCTTGTTCCTGACTTTAATGTGAAGGATTTCAGTTTTTGACCATTTAGTCTGATATTGGCTGTTGGTTTTTCATAGATGGGCTTTATCAGGTTGAAGTAGAGACTGTCTGTTCCAATTTTTTAGGGTTTTTAATCTTGAATTTGTGTTGAATTTTGTCTAATGCTTTTTCTTCATCTATTGAGATGATCATATCATTTTTGTCCTGGGCTCTATTAATATAGTGTATTACTTTTATTGATTTGCATATGTTCAACCATCCCTGCATCCCTGGGATGAATCCCACTTGGTCAGGGTGTACGATCTTCTTGATGATCTTCTGCATTCTATTTGCCAGTATTTTATCAAGGATTTTTGCATCTATGTTCATTAGTGAGATTGGCCTATAGTCCTCTTCTGCTTTTGGGATCAAGATGATGCTTGCTTGCTGGAATGAATTTGGAAGTATTGCTTCCCTTTCAATGTCATTGAAGAGTTTCAACACTAATGGCAATAGTGCTCTCTAAATGTCTTGTAGAATTCATCAGTGAAGCCATTGGGGCCTGGGCTTTTCTTAGCTGGTAAGGTATAATTACGTTTTCAATTTCATTGATTGATATCGGGTTGTTTAGAATTTTTAGGTCTTCTTCATTTAACTTTGGTAATTCATATGTATCTAGGAATCTGTCTGATTCAATTCTTTTGTGTTTTCCATCTTATTGGCATATAGGATCTCAGACTAGGTATTGATGATCCTCTAGATTTCTGCTGTGTCTGTTGTAATTTCACCATTTTGTTCCTAATTGTAAGGACTTGGGTTTTTCATTTCCTTTTTTGATGAGGTTGTCTAAGAGTTTGTCAATTTTGTTTATTCTTGTGAAAAACCAACTCTTTGCTTCATTAATTTTTTTTTGGTATCATTCTCTTAGTCTCCATTGCATTGATTTCTACTCTGATGTTTATAATTTCCTCCATTGCATGAGTTTTGGGTTTGTCCTGCTCTTCTTTTTCTAGAAGGTTGAGGTTAAGCATCAGATTAATTGAACTTGCTCTATTTTCCTAATATGAGTATTCAATGCTATAAATTTCCCTCATAAGACTGCTTTCATTGTGTCCCATAGATTCTGATATACAGCATTGGTAATTTCATTTAATTGTAGAAACTCTCTAATTTCTTCTTTAATATCATCTGTGATCCATTGATTATTCAGAAGTGTGTGGTTAAATTCCCATGTGTTTTATGAAATTCTTGTGGTTTCTTTTCTAATTAGGTACACTAGTATTTGGTGCATTTATATTTGTGATTGTCACCTCTTTCCTTTGTACACCCCTTTACAAGGATATAATGTCTTTCTTTGTCTCTCTTAATCAGTGTTCGTTTGAAATCCATTTGATCTGCAAAGAGAACTGCTACTCCTTTTTTTTTCAGGTTCCTGTCACATGTAGTATTGTTTTCCACCCTTTAACTTTCAGTATATGAGTTTCCTTTCAATTAAGTGCTTTTCTTGTATGCAGCATATTGCTGGATGTTGCTTCTTGACCCATTTGGCCAGTCTATTTCTTTTGATTGGTGAATTGAGACCATTAACATTGATGGTTATAACTGATATGTATTGAATAAGCCTTGTCATGATTTTCTTTTTGTTGAGTTCTCCCCATTTGTATTTAATATCTTGTGGTTCCTGTTGGATTCATTCTGCTGGGCTTCCTGGGGTTGTGATCCTTATTGCCTTTTCCTAGAATATTGCTTAGAATTTTTTGGAATGCTGGTTAGTTATTCATGATGTTCCTAAGATGCTCTTCGGCATGAAAGTATCTTATTTCTCCATAAAATTTGAAAGATAATTTTTCATATAACACCAATCTGGGTTGGAGGTTGTTTTCCTTTATGACTTAAAATACATTAATCCAAACTCTTCTTGCCTTGAGGGTTTATGTTGAGAAGTCTGCTGTGATTCTGATGGACTTTCCTCTATATGTGATTTGTCTCTTTTCTCTGAATGCTTCTAGAATTTTGTTCTTCTGTTGGGTTGCTGATATCTTAACTATTATATGCCTATGTGTAGATTATTTTTATCACAGTTAGTTGGAGTCCTGCATGCCTCACTTATCTGTATGCCAAGTTCTTGTCCCCTACTTGGGAAGTTTTCCGCCATCACTCCTGTGAACAGTTTTTTTTAATATCATCTGCATTCTCTCCTGTTTCTTCATTGACTCTGATCAGTCTTACATTATTCTTTGCATCATCTAGCAGCCGTTGGATTGATTTCTCATGGTCTCTTACTAATTTTGAAAAAGTTTGCTTTTCCTGTTCACTAATTTCAATCATATCTTCTATATCTGAAATTCTATCTTTGCATTGGCTCATTCTGCTCTGTAAACTTTCAATGGAGTTTTTAATCTGAAAATCTGTTTACATCTGTTTTATGGATTCCATTTCTGTCCTATGTTGGGATCCCATAATGTTCCTCAGCTCCTTTATTTTTTTATCTGTGTTTGCTCTGGATTTATTCATCACATCTTGCATTGTGGGCACAATCTCTGCTGTTATCTGAGAAATTATTTCTGAACTTCATTTTTTTCCAGATCCTCTTTTGTTGCCAGTTCAAGAAGACCAGGTGGCTGAGTAACAGATTGTTCTATCTCATTTCCCTTTGAGGTTGCCTTAGGTAATCTGAAAGTCTTGCTTTGGAACTTGTTTCTGTGTTTTCTCATTTCAACAGATGCAGCCTGTTGTGCCTTTATTGAGACAACTTTTTGCTCACCAGTGATCTTCAGTTCTCAGCAAGATACCAAGGGTTCTTTTCTCTGTTCCTCCTTACCAGTATGCCAATTCCTGGGTTCAAGTCATTGATGCTATGGGTCGTGCCTCTGAATGAAGTTTGTGTACCTGTGTGGCTCTTTTATGGGCAGGCCTTGGCTAGGCAGGTTTTCCCAAGCCTCTGGTGTTGGGGCCAGTCCCTGCTGGGATCTGCCTATAGCCCCTCTGGTCTGGCCCACACTGCTGCTCCCCAGGATCTGAGCCCACTCAGTGATGGTATGGGCCTCACTCTCCATTCTGTCTTCTTATCACCTTCTCCTCTGTGTGTATCAGTCTCCTGGTAAGGATTCACACGATTTCATTTAGCATCCACCCAGAGAATCCATGATGAGCTGCCTATCTCAAGGTCCTTAGTTGACATTCTCAGCAGAATAAAGTAGCATTCGTGCTTCCCAGGATTAATATGTAGGTACATGTGCAGTAGGGGAGTTCATTTACCCTACCTCAGTGTACACAGATATAAACATTTTTTAAGAAAACCAAAATTCAAAGCAAATAAAACTACATATGTGTACATGGATGTACACATGCACCTGCTCTATGGGATTTTCTTCTTTCATTTCTCTTTGTTTCTAACTATCCCCTTGAGTCTTCAGAATCAGAATTCCCTTCATTAGTTTCAGCTTCCACAGTTTTCCTCCACTATGCCAGTGATTTGTTGTGTCCATTTGCTCAATTATCTTCTTCAGAAAAGAAGTAACTTTCATATCTCAGAGATTCAAGAGGTGAAGTTGGTCTTTTATGTTGCTATAGCTGATACTGTAGTAGGAGGCTAAGGCATGATAATCTAGCTGAAGTAGTTAGACAGGATCTACCAGTTGGGAAACTTTTTAACTGCTGATGCAGAACAGCAGCGCCGAGCCTAACCTGAGCCTGACACTAGATCAAGCTGACCACTGTACCAGGTACCAATCTCCTGATATGAGAACATGCCAAACCTTGAACTTCATATTAGTCTTCTAACATGCAATCAGATGGGACCACTTGGATCAGTTATTGAACGGGCCATAAAAGGACAGCATCAACTGACTTTGGGACCACTTCCCTCTTGTTCTTGCAGTGGTTGGTTCTGCTTGCAGGATGTACTTTTTATTTTTATTTTTTTTTATTTATTTATTTGGGGTTGGGGGTACCGGGGATTGAACTCAGGTCCTTGCGCTTGCAAGGCAGGCCACCAAACCACTGAGCTAAATCCCCAGCCCTCAGGATGTATTTTTTTAAACAACTGTATTTCTTGAGCACTTCCTTTGAATTTCTTGTATGTCTTATTTCATTATTTTTATTCATTAAGTTTATCGGTGCATTTTAGGTATACAATATGATGCCATTCATCATTGGGAATTTGTATCTTTACATACTATATCTTCATTCTCATTTTTTTCACCATTCCCCTACCTTAGCTCAACCGCTGCACCCCTCCCTATTTACAAAGACTTTGTTTATATTTTCTTCCTTTTCTCACATTTATTCCTTTCCCTTCTTTCCTTTCCCCTATGTTTCCCACTTCCCCTTCCCCTTTGGACCTTTCCTTCCCATTTCACATTATTTATTATGCCTTTTGATCCTTATTTATACTTTCAGTTTCTCACATAAGAGAAACTACTCAGTATTTATATGTGTGTTCTATTTACTCCACTTAAGAGTGTGGTCTCAATGTGTACCCATTTAGCAATGAATGTCTCTAGTTTCTTATTCTTATTTATTTATTTATTTATTTATTGTACTGGGGATCAAACTTGGGACCTTGCACTTGCAAGGCAGGCAGTGGAGCTACTGAGCTAAATCCTCAGCCCTAGTTTCTCATTCTTTATGGCTGAATCACACTTCATTTTATTAAAGAAAAAAAGCAACTTTATGTGTCACCAGTTGGTGGGCAACTGGGCTGTTTCCAAGTTTTAGCTATTGCAAACTTTGCTGCTATAAACATGGCTGCACATATATCACTGTGGTGTGAATCTTTTCATTATTTTTGGAAGATATACAGCAGGGGAAGTGCTGGGTCACGAGGGACCTCTAATTTTAGTTCTTTGAGGTATCTCCATACTGATTTCCACAGTGGCTGCACCAATGTACACTCCCATAAATGGTGGCTCAGGGTTCCCTTTTCCTCACGATCCTGCCAACATTTTTTATTGGTTGATTTCTTGATAGCAGCCATTCTTTCTGGAGTGAGGTGAATTTGTAGTGTTGTTTTCATTTGCATCTTTCCAGTGAACAGTGATGCTGAACATTTTTTCATATGTTTTATTTCTCTTTGCATTTGTTTCTCTGAAAAATGTCTGTTCATTTCAGATGGCCACTTTTGGGTTGGATCTTTAACTGGGGAGGATTGACTTTTGTAAGTTCTTTATAAATTCTAGATAGTAGATGTTTGGGGAACAGCTGGTAAAAAAACTTTTCCACATTGCGGGTTGTCTCCTGATGCTATTGGTGGTTTCTCTTACTGTGCAGAAGTTTTTCAATGAGATGAGATTTCACTTGTTGATTTGTGATAGTTCGTGTGCAACTGAGCTTTTGTTCATGAAATCTTTTCGTAGGCAAATATCTCCAAGAGTTCTACCTAACCTCTCTTCCACTCACAATGTTTCTATTTTGAAGTTTAGGTATTTCATTCATTTTGATTTTAGTTTAGTGCATGGTGACAGATATAGATCTAATTTTAATCTTTGGCAAGTTGAAACCTCATTTTTCCAGCACCATATAGTAAAGAGGCCATCTTTCCTCCAGTGAGAGGGTTTGCCTCCTTTGTCAAAGATGAGATGGCTGAGTGCATCTGGGTCTGTTTTTGCATCTTCTAATCTGTTCCACTGATCCTCAGGTCTGTTTTTGTTTGTTTTTTTCCTTTTTGCTAGGACCATGTTGTTTTGTGATAGTAGCCTTGTAGTATAGTTTCAAGTTGTGTATTGCGATACCCCCTACCTTGTCTCTGTTGTCTAGAATACCTTTTGCAATTCTAGATATCTTCTGCTTCCAAATGAATTTTTGGATTGTTTTCTCAAGTTGTGTGAAGTATGCTGTTGGAATTTCAATTGGAATTGGATTGAATTAATATAGCGGCCTTGGAAGTATGACAATTTTTGTAATACTGGTTCTTCCTACCCAGCAGCAAGGGATGTCTTTCTATTTTTTTATATCCTCTTTGATGTCTTTTTTCAGAGTGTTGTAGTTTTCAGAGTAGAGGTCTTTGATTTCTTTCATTAGATTGATTCCTAAGTATTTCATTTTTGAATGCTACCATGAAGGATGCTGTTTTTCTAGCTCCTCTCTCAGTGAGTCTGTTGTTAATGAACAGGAAGGGGCTATTTATTTTTGTTTATTGACTTTGTATGTAGCTATTTTACTGAATTTGGTTATTAAGTCTAAAAGAGTTTTGGTGGAGTTCTTGGGGTCTTCTATATAGAGTACTTCTGAATAACCAATGGGACACAGAAGAAATTAAAGATATCATTAACATTGATAGTTATAATTGATATGTATTGACTCAGCCTTGTCATGGCCTTTTCCTGTTGTTGGATTTTTCCCCTTTGCATTTAATTTCTTGTCTTGCCTGGTGGATTCATTCTGCTGGGCCTTATGGCTAAGGCCTCCATGTATTTACTGATGGTATCAGGGTGGGCCTCTGGCTGATGCTTGTGTGCCTGTGCAGCTCTTTTCCAGGCAGGCCTTTGGCTTGAGCCTATATGCCCAAACCACTTAGCTTGGGGCAGGCCCCGGCTGGGACCTGCCTGCAGCCATGACATTTTGGTCCACACCACTGCTCACTGGGATCTGTCAAGGACTGATTTTTTGTTAAAATATTTTTAGCATTCTTTAAGAAATACTCCTTTTTCTTTTAACATGTTTTGTAATGGCTTTACAGCACATCATCATATACCAGTGAAGAATTTGTTCAGACCTTTGGCAGAGGATTCAATCACAACAGTTTCACCACCTAGGAGTTTATTTTTCTTATGTAATAAGATGTTTGTCTCTGGAGCTTCTGCTTGATGACGGACACACCTTTCTTTGCCAGAGACTCCTGCTGTAAGTCTCTAGTCCCCACCTGCCCAATGTGTGATGCAGAGAAAAATTTAAGACTGAATTAAAGAGAAAGTGTGAAGTGGGACGGCCAATGCTCCTTTGGCAAAAAGTGCTGGCTCATCTCTTCCACGCAATTTTATTATTCATCAACCAGGGTAAAGGTGCATATATAGATGTGTAGTACATGAAATTATCATGGAAACTTACACAGGCAAGGCTTTAAAGAGAAGTCAAAGCATTTTCAAATTAGAAGCAAGATAGACAAAATATATGGTTGTAATTAGAGCACTGTCCTTCAAGCTGTGAAGTCATTAACTGTGGGAATGGAGTTTGGGTGCAATTACTCCAGCCTCAGCTATGGATGTTATCTTGTATTAGCCCCACAGCTTCATAGGCTATTACTCTGGGCTCAGCTGTGGCCATTAGTGGGAGGTCATGTTAACCTGCACTCTACCAAATTGCTCATGAGATCCTTCTGGGAGTCATGTAGCTTCAGTCGGACTTATTTCTTGAAGTCAGCCAATTGAGGGCTTTAACTCTTTGCAGCCTACACTACTTACAGAATGTTTTGGGAATAAACAATATTGTGGGCTCTGGCACTTCTAAATCTGATCTCCACTTAATCTTCATTATTTCAAACGGCTGTTACAGCACCCATTATGATACACCTAGCTAGACAAGGAGAAAAAGGAAGGGGCCATCAAGAAAATAGGAATAGCAGCCAAGGCTGCCCCTGAAAGCATGGTCACATTTCTGGAAGCTTCACCAGTAACTTCTACTAGAGTCTAAACAGCCATCCGTGGGTCACTGGGTATCCTGAGCTACGAGGATGTCTGCAGGTGGGTGTGTGTCTTCAACATCCACAACTGGCAGTGGTGGAAAAAGCGCTGTCACGTAGAAGAGTAGACTGATGGCAGGGCAGTCTTTGACCTATAGAAAATTCCCCACCTTGCTGTTTAAGAAGTGTAGACTTCCTAACTTGGAAGGGATGACACTTCCTGAGCAAGCGGAATGTGAGCCCTAGCTCTGTGTGTTTCACCCTCCATAAGGATGGCGAGACACCCTGTATAGAGGCTGCGCATCTTCAGCCTCTCTCCACATGTGCAAATTTACATCAGCTAGGCAGGGGATTCCTCTGCCAGGAAATTTTCTTAAAACTTTATATTTCTGGCCTGTTTTCTCTGGGTTAACTCCACAGAGGAAAAGACACAGCTCAGTAGCTTTCTCCTGCTTTGCCTCCACTCTTAACAGCTGTCACCAGACCATAGGGAGTGTACTCAACCTTCATTGGTCTCTCCACATCTGCTGTCTGTTTGCTTAACTCTTTGGGAGTGATGTTTGCCTTGCCCACATTCACTCTCCTTCCTTGTCCCCTTATTAAATCGATACCCTCACCATGCCCTGGCTGAAACAGCCCTGTTGTGGATTATGTCTAGATGTCCTCCATAGCCTCTTGCAACTCCTAGCTGAGATTTTTGAGGGGGATGCATGGATCATGGAGGCACGATACTCCACGGTGGATTAGTCTACTGATGGAGTTAAAGCTAATTGTGATGTTGTCGGGGGAGGAGCCTGGTCAGAAGAGGTGGGTCATTGGGGGTGTGTCATGGAAGGGTTTATTTTTTCCTACTTCTCCCTCACTCTCTGCTTTCCCTGCCATGAGCAGCTCTCCTCCACCTGGCCCCTCTGCCAGGCCACCCTGCTTTAGCTGACTATGGACCAAAACCTCTACAAACTGACAGCCAAAATAAACCTGTCCTCCTGTAAGTCATGGTGTCAAGTATTGTGTTCCAGAATGAGAAAGTGATTAACGCAAGCCCTTTACTTTTTCTACAGATCTTGCTGTCTGCTTTCATGTCCAGTTTCAGTAGCAAGAGCAAGGTGACCAGTCCATTAAGTCAGTGCTTAGATATAGAAAATGCCTTCACTTTCTCCCTCTCCTTCCTTCACACTTCTGATCCCCCTTCCATACTTTGGATGACATTTGGGCACAGCTCCCACAAATGTTCAGTTGGTTTCTGCTCTTTAAAAGCAGTCATTTTTGGTGATTCATGTTTCAGGCATTAAAATGTACAGTACAAACAAAATTCTGATCCTAAACTCAAATAAAAACTTTCCCCTTCCTAATAATCCAGCCCTGACTTGTGATTTGGGGCCTGCTATGGGAACAAAGGCCATGGTCAGAATTTTACTCTTCCTTTATTTTCTCCTGTACACTTTTCTGTCTTCCCCAGGCTTAGCAGGGGGGGATAAAAAGGAATTAAAGATAGAGAGACACAGAGTTGTCCCTACCCAGAGTTCTGTCCACACACTTGCCAGGGCTTTCTATTTGTTAATGCTGACCTTACCTGCCATCAGGCAGCTGGGACACCTCAGTGTTCTAGTCCTGCTGCTTCTGAACCATGTCCACTTGCAGAAGCTCCTGTTTCACAGTTTTCTCAGCCATCATTTACCCGGGTGAGATCCATATAACATGCACTGCTAACAGCAGGAGTGTGACTCCCCAACTGTTTATCCTCTTTTTCCTGGGTAGAGCTCTCAGTGTTCTTCATGTGGGAAATAAGTGTCAGTCTCCAGGTTCATGAAGCAAAGGGATCCTCTAATCTTTCCCCACCAGCCCTTTCACATTTCTTCCTTCTCTCCTTACTAACAAAAGCACTGTGACTTGCATTTCTATAGGTGGGTGAGCAGAGGGTGAGGTACCCATCTCCCCTTCCTTCTCTAATAGGAGTCCTGGAAGGTTTTCTTTGCATGACTTAGGGAGAGGGATGACCCCAAGATCTATCTCTCTTCTCTCTCTCTCTCTCTCTCTCTCTCTCTCTCTCTCTCTCTGCATCCCAGCCCTTCTTTAGGGTGTCAGGTTTGCTCTACTAGAGCCTCCAAGGAGTGAGACTGCCAGCCCTGGGTTTACTGTGATGTCCTAAAGTGACTGGCACAGAAATCATCAAGGAAAGATATCTACAACATATGCATCCTTTCCTCTAGTGTCTTTCTGCACTGCAGACATGGCCAAACAATACCAAGACCTTGAAAGTCCCCTTGAATAGCCAAATGTCTAACATTTATTTATTGAGGGATTTCTATAATCCAGCCATTGCTCTAAGACATTGCTTAGACTCATTCATTTTTCACAGTGCTACAAAAAAGACAGTGTCATTAGTCCATTACACAGATGAGAAAAGCTGGGGTTGGTTGAAGTCCCCACCCAAAGTCATATGGTTACTTAATAAGTGTCTGAAAAGAAATTTAGAGGTTCGGGCCAGGGATTCAGTGGCTTGCCTTGCAAGCGCAAGGACCCGAGTTCAATCCCTGGTACCCAGCCCCCGAAAAAAAGAAATTTAGAGTTTAGTAGTCCAACTCCACAGCCGAGATCATGCATCATCATATTGGTTGGTCAATTTGCCAGTTGCTGGGCCCAGTATCCATACCCACAGCTGAAAGGAGGAAGGGCTAATTCAGCTCATGGTTTCAGTTCAGGGTCAGTGGCTCCCCAGTGGGATTATTATGGTAAAGATATGGCAGAGCAAAGGTGCTAAGTTCCTGGGGAGCCTGGACACAGAGTAGGGGAGTAATGCCAGGGAGAGGGGGCCAGGGACAGGACAGAGAGCCTCCAAGGTCACACCTCCATGACCCACCCAGACACACTGGGGAATGCACTCCACTAATCCCAGAGCTGATCCCAAAACCATCAGATTGACCTGGCTCATCCAAGCACTCTTTGTCCATGTTTCTCTCGTAGCTCTGTGAGCCTTCTCCTGCTCTAACCACTCAAAGAATGGCCAGAGAACTCTTTCCTCCAGATCGGAAGATGGCCTTATCCTGGAAAGAACTTGACAGGTCCTGGTCCAGGACCCTGTGCTGCCCACATCACCTCCCACACTGAGGGGTGTCTGTGCCTGCCCAGCTGGTCACAGTGCTGACCTGATGTCTGTGGGAAGTTTGCTGACCAGGAACCTGATTCCAACTCTGCATCATATTCTGTCACCCCTTCCGGAGAGTCCGTCTTAGCTACCCAGGGTCTTGATGTCCATGGTCATTACAAGCTCTAATTGGTCAAACCTGGAAACTCTCAGACTTCCAGTGGCTCTAAACCCAGAGCCGAGTGTGTGTCACACCACGAGCCACATGGAATTGCCAACATATGACTACTTTTGACATACAGAATGGAAATTTCATGTGTCTTAGCCAAAACATCATGTAATTTTTAAGTGAAGCAAATGTTAGACTTGACTTCTGTATCTTTCATTTACCAGAAGGAAGATTAGTTTAGCTTCCCCAGATATTTGTCTTCCTCTGCATAAAGTACAGGATGGTAACATTCCTTGCTCAGAATTGCAATGAGAATCACAGGTTGTATATGAAGCAATCAGCATAGTTTCCATTGGAAGTAAGTTCTTAATAATCAACACTGAGCTATACTTAGCTTGCTTGCTTACTATAGTTAGCAAGAAAGCATTACGTCATGGAACGCTCTTTATGAGATTTTCTGATGCCCAGCCTTTATGGCAGAAATATACCTGGCTTTGTGTGCACAGATTTCTCTAGGATCTCTCTACCATGTCTGATATGTTGTCCTAGTTAGGGTTCTCTGGAGGACAGAATCAATTTTATACATTTAAATGGTACTTTATTATGCTGGCTCATCCAATCAGAAAATAGACAGTCTGGAGAGCCAAAGACACCGGGAGCTGCCTACCCTAGATACTGGAAGCCTCTGGTCTGAGACCAAGCTTGGAAGCTCCTGGACAGTTGTAAGTGTGAGTCCTGGTCACAGTGCTGATGCAGCTGGTGTGAGACACCCAGCAATGGTGGCCAGAGTAGATGGGTCTACTTGTGAACTTATTTGTGAAGAGTTGAGTATGCAGCTAGCACAGGCTTCCTCCTTCTCCTTTTACTTTTGCTCTATCCAGACCCCTAGCCCATGCAGACAGCTCACACAGTGGGGTAGGGCATCAAGAATTCAGAGAGGGGTGGACACAAGAGATGGCAAAGAGAGCTAGAAGCCGCCCCACCCCTCAAGCTTTAGAGATTATGGATTTCTGAGATACATGATGAGATTTCTTCTTCCTTTATTTATATCTTAAAGAAGAAAGCTTTCACAGGGTGGAGGGCTCTGCAGTCATATACATACCTGGCACCTGGGATTCGTCTTTAACTAGAAGCTAGGGGTATTGATAAATGTCCATATTTGGGTTAATAAGAGGAGCATTCCTGGAGGAAAACTGTGGTTGGATAAGCCAAGCCATGACAAACTGAGGGTATTCATGGTGCTCATCTCTTAGACTAGGGTGGGTAGTAGCAGAATAGATAGGAATTAGCGAAATATAAACCAAATATAAAACCTGAGGATGATTCATTAAGGATTTCAGTATCAGGCAAGAAACAAAGAGTCCCTGAAGTTTCCTGAAAAAGAAACTAATGTTTAGAAGTAAGATTTACATGACATTAGATATCAGTTAGCTTCCTATCACTATAACGAAATACTCAAGGCAGTAATTTATAAAGAGAAAAGTTTATTTTGGCTCATAGTTAGTTCTGGAATTTCCAGTCCAAACTAAGGGCCCAGTCAGTTTTAGGCCTCTGGCAAGGGTAACACATCATGGAGCACATGGAAGAGCAGAATCATTCCCTTCTGAGCCAGGAAGCAAAGCAAAAAGACAAGAAGAGACTGGGCTCCCTACTCCCTTTGAGGTTGCACTATAGTGACAGGAAAACATCCCACATGGCTTGCTTTAAAACGAAAGCACTGTCCTGGGACAAGGCCTTTAGTACACAGCCCGGTCCCTTGCAGAGCTGATCCCCTGCTCTCTGATCACAGGTGGAAAGTCCACTGCTGCATTCTTTTGGCAGCCCTGCCATCCTCTGTGCAAACGGAGCCCCTGCTTGGCAGGAACGAGCACCGCATGCAGTGAGGGCTTCACAGCACTAAGGAATGAGGGCAGATGGCTCATCCACAGACTCCAGGGCCTCCAACTCTACAAAATCCCTGCTGCCACCTCTCCCCACACCTGCATGGATGCCCTGAAAAAGAATTGCCTTGCTTGGTGGGCTGTGGACTCCAGATATGAAATACTCCTAGCCGGGTGTGGTGGCGCACGCCTGTAATCCCAGCACTCGGGAGGCTGAGGCAGGAGGATTGCCGTGAGTTCGAGACCAGCTTGGGCTACATAGTGAGTTCCAGGTCAGTCTCAACTACATAGTGAGACCCTGTGTCAAACAAACAAGCAACAAAAATGAAATACTCCTAAATTGCCCACAAATTGTCATCTGCTATTGATAGAGAAGCTATGGAGATTCCTGGTCAGGCACATACATGCATGCACACACACACACACACACACACACACACATTTTTGGTGGTGCTGGGAATTAAACGCAGGACCTTCACACTGAGCTCCATCTTCAGCCTTTTTTGTTTGTCAACACAGTCTGGCTAACTTGCCCAGGTTAAGCTTGTACTCAAGATTTTCCTGCCTCAGCCTTCCAGAGGAGAAATACTATGCTTCACATGAGGTAAATAGACTAATGACTAAGCAGCATTTAGAAAATCGTTGGTGAACAAAGCAATGCTGTCTGCCTGAGTCGATGGCTACACCGGTTACCCCCGATCTGCTTGCCACACGTGGTAGACCTGCTTTGAAGTGCACACCTTAACACATAGGTGAACATTTATACCACAAATAAACAAAGCAAATTGCAAACTGCTGGTGATCGTTTTCTCAGCAGAAGAGTTGCTGTCCGAGCCTCCCTCCCCTTGACTCCAGGGCTCCGCCTTCCCTGCCTGACTTCCCCTGAAGGATGGCACACTTGCTGTCATCCTCCGAGGACAGAGATTGGTGAGGTATGCAGGTTTGTTGATGTCATTTTGGTATTTTCAGCCCAGTGAGCAGCAGGCTCCCTTTTCCTGCGGATGAGGCTGTGTGTCCCCTATGCGAGCCCCAAGGAAGGAAGCTGGAGATGGCTGCTGCAGTGGGACAGCCTCCCACAGGGCCCTAGGTCTCACTGCTGGGTCTCACTGTCACCGGTGACCTTCCCACTCCCTAAAAGGCCTGTGTGTCACCTGTCACCGCAGACCTTCAGGATGACAGTGGTGAGTCAGTTGGTGAAATGTGTTCCTGAGGGGTGTGGGCTCTGCTCCTCTTTGGAGATGTGTGTCAGGGCTTCAGCGACTGTCGCTGAGGCTGGGGTCGAAGAGGGTAAAGCACACCCCCTTCTCCATCCAGCCTGCCCACCTCATCTATCCATGGTGGCTGCAGTATTAGTTTACAGCTTTCTTGCTTAAAATAAGGTGGAATAGGTAAGCTGAGATGCATGTGCAGATGAAGGAGGCATTGTGTGTGTGTGTGTGTGTGTGTGTGTGCACCACATGTCCCACGTATGTGATGCGTGCAGGTTCCTGCCCACCTAGGTGCCAAGGGACCCCCTGTTTAGTTTCCAGTATCTTGTGTGGTCGGGAGGAGGTAGAAGAATACCAGACAGGGCGGTCTGATGCCTTCATGGTTCTCAGGTTCCGCATAAGCATTACTAGGCAACCGGCAGAGGACCCCATCTCTTAGGTTCTCCGAAGACCAAGTCTGCAGGGCCTGGGGACTCTTGATGCTGCCCCTGGTGCTCATCTTGCGGTCCCCTCTTGCCTCTTCGCCACCTGGTATCTCTTTCTCCCTCTCCCGAGGGATGGAGAATAGGCCAGGGTGGGGAGTAAGAGACTCTTTCTATGCTCTCTCCCTAGCCTTTGGTTAAGGCTCAGTCTGAGAGTTTCCTGAAGACTTTGCCTTGTGCCCAGCAAAATACTACGCATTCCCCTCCCCAGACACACAGACTTTCTCTCCTCACTGTGTTCCAGTGAGATCACTTCTGTTTTAGTGTCTGAGTGTCTCCACAGAGTAAAGGAAAGGCCACATGAAGGGAGTGGGAAAAATAAGAAGCACTAGAGTTAAATACATCAAATGAGGAATAAATGCATTTCAGTAGCTGTGGAGTGTGGAGGTGAAATCTAAATTGCTTTCCACAACAAGCTTCAAATAGAAGTCATTTTGTTTCCTCAGTGAGTTTATTGGTACATTTTAGGGATACAGTACAGTTACATTCATTATTGGGATCTTGTACATGACAGGTCTTGTTTCTCATTTTTTCCCCTTGTTAGAAGTCATTTTTTAATACATTGCTGACTTCTGTTTCTAGTCATGTAGCAGATTAGAAAAGCTTAGCAATCCCCTGCTGAAAACAACACTGAGTAAGTATCATCAGTATAGTAACATTTTATTTTAAAGTGTATTACTGAGCTAGAAAGTAATTAAGGAATGCAAGTTGTGAGGCTGAGTTTGCCTGCTACAACATAAGCTTCACAGGGCAGAAGTTCTGTTTATTATTGCCATTTTTCCATCCTCTCTGCCTAGAGCTGGGAGTAGACAACTGTAGGCATGTGGCGGGCAGCCAAGTGACTTAGCCGATCCCCAAGGACATGAGCATCTCACTGCTGAGTGGCAAGTGTCACCGACACGCAGGGGTAAAGCCTAGGGTGAGTCACAGTGACAGGCCAGTGCTGGACACATCAGTGTCCCGATTCCTGTCGACACAGCCAGATATCCGTGGACACAGGGACTGTGCCTCAGGAGGAGCCTGAAGATGGTCCTTTGCCTCCTCCCAGCTCCCTTTCTCCTCCATAGCTTAGAGTCAAACAGACACAGGCTGTTTGACTAATACTGTAGACCCTGGGTGGCGCAGCCTCAGGAGACTGTCCTATTAGATATCGCTCCCCGTTTCCTTCCTGTGCAAGCCCAGATTGTGAAGCAGTCGGCTGTGTTGTGCCCAGGCCATGTAGGCCACATAGCACTACTTGCCCTGCCTTCTCTTCCTGTTTGCCCTCCACTATAAAGAGCACTTGGGACTCCAGGTGGCCAACAGCTCATCAGACAATCGGTCCCCCTGGTCCCAGGTTCCAAGCACGATCTTGGTATGTATCTTTCTTTCTTATTACTCTTCAGTTCCCTTCACCTCCCACTGCTCTCCCTGGCTTCAGACCCTATGCTGTGCGGGTTGTAGCAGGTACGAACACCATGTGTCAGTGTGTCTGATCTAAGAGGTCTCGGGGTACCTCAGCAGCAAGGAGCACACTCAGCACCTAGACCTGGTCTTCCTACTGCATTCTGCAATAAGAGGAACCAGGATTCTTGAAGAAATAAATGGTTCTAGTACCAGGGCCAGAAGGCACAGGACTATCCTGGAACATCTTGCAATGACAGAAACAGAGGAAGTGCTAAAACAAAACAAAACAAATCCCCACAAGGACTGGTATATTTCAGAGGGGCATAGAAGCCAAGATCCAAGGAGCAAATTTGCAACAATTTAAATAATAAAATAAAGTATTGGATTACAACTAAAAGTATGAAATACACACCCATGGCTCCATAGCTACAAATAAAGGAATGAATAAATAAATGAGAGAGACAAGATAGAAGTCCTAGGGAAAAGAATTCCTAATAAATTGCATGGATCTGTGCCCTCCAGGAAGTGCAGGCTGTGTGGATGCTGTATGCATGACTTCCTCCCAGAGAACAGGGATGGACAGGGACAGAAAGCCACCATGTGGGGTTCAGGACACACTCAAACACAGCGCTGAGTTGTGTTGATGGGATAGGCTGTCCCCACCCTGTCGTTTGAGGTTTCTCCCAGCCCCAAACCCAAAATGGGAGAAAAACAGCAGACAAACTCCACTTAAGGGCTGTTCTATAAAAACCTGACCAGTACTCCCTAACGGTCCAGGTCTCCAAAATCAAGGAAAAGACTAGGAACCGTCACAGTCCAGAGGGGCCCAAGGTCACACGATGATCACTGGGAGGTACCCAACGTGTTATTGGCAGATGCCGACCGCCTGATGGAGGGTACAGCAGAAGATGAAACAATAAGAGACAACAAACAAAGACAAATAAAGAACACAGTCTTGTTTTTATTACTGGGAGGCCTGGATTTGAACTTAGCTCTTCCTAGCCAAGACCACAATCTCTGGACTTGTCAGTGTGTTGCTTACACAGCATAGCAGGGGTCATAGGGGCAGAAATAAGGAACAGTGGGCCAAGGCACTAAGCGAGGCCTGTAGAAGGAAGGGACTGTGCATTCTTGGGAAGGACAGGTTGTGGTTAACAGGCCACCTGTGCTATCTTTAGCTAGCATTTGATGTAGGAGAGGAGCTGCACAGAGTTGTGAACCCTCAGCTGTAGTGTCTTCTTGCCATTAGAGACATTACAGTGTCATCAATCGTTTAGACCTCAGCTGTGACCATTGGCATAGGGAGCTGTCTCCGTACACCAGCTGAAGGCTCATCTGAAAAATCACACATGGGCCTTGGATTGACTCACAATTTCATCCATAGCCAATTTATAAGCCAATTCACTAGTAATTTCTAGCCTGTTCAGCGAAGTTTCAAGCTGGTCTCCTGCAATGCTAAGATATAATGTGTATGCTGGAGGAGCCGTAGAACAGGAGCGGACAGCAGCGTAAAGGGAGGCATGGGGGTCCGCTGCAGTTGGCACCATGGCAGTAGTGTGCACACTTCAGCTGTGACAAATGCGGCAGGCTGATGTATGAGGCTAACACTGGGGAGAGTGTGCAGGAGGTTTGCCAGAACTCTGTTATCTTTGTGATTTTTCGTCAGTCTAAAACAATTCCAAAACAAAGCATTCATTTGAAAAGGAGGCTTGAAAGACAACTTTTACAGAGGAGAAATCAAACTGCAGTGCCTATGTGTGCACGTTTGGAACTATGAGCACTTAAAAATGTTCCTCCTGACACTGCTGACTGAACTCGGGGCCTTCACTTTGTGCAGCAACCCCACCTTGCTTTTAGTTTTTACTTTGAGATAGGGCCTTGATAAGGTGGCTAAATTCCCAGGCTGGGCTGGAACTCATGACCTTTCTGCCTCAGCCCTGGGAAGGCTGAAATTACAGGCCTTCCCACTTGGTTGACATAAGCATTTTAAGAACCCAGGTAGGGATTGCTATGAAATTCAGCGTAGTGGTAGCTTTTGGAGAAAGAGAAGGAACTGTGGGTAGGATGTGGCTCTTAATTCTCTCAGCAGCTTTCAGAGATAGGAACTTAAATTTTCCTCTAATAATTGCTACCTGGGGTCAGCCTGTGTTTCAGGTGTGTAACTTGCCCGGGAGCCTGTCCTCTTAGACACTCTGGCCAGTCCAGAGCTGTGTCGACACAGACCCTGGAAATTTAAAGATGAATCTAAGACGTGTATTTGCTTTGTTTTTTTCACAGCCAAATATAGATTTCAGGAAATTAACTGCTAGGTGATTATCAAAGTTTATTGTGTTTTGTTTTTGTTTTCAAGGCAGAGATGGGGACTGAATTTCCCTAATAGGCTAGAAATCAATATAATAGAGACAGGAACGGCTGTGTGAGAATACAGTGAAAGTCCTACACCAGAGAAACGCTTTACATAGGACTTTCTTCAGATACAGACTCAAGGGCGTGGTCACTAAAATCATGTTGCTTAAAAAATGGTGCAGACTTATCTTTCCCTCTTTCTCCTGCTCATGTGCAAAAGTTCTGGGCATCATAGAAAAACATGCAAAGACTGAAAGACAGGGAGAAGGCAGCATGCTGGGGAAAGCATTTGAAGACTCAGGCACCGTATGACAGCGAGTTCCCTGGCTTTGGTTTTGGCCTTGAAAATCCCAGACTTACACCTGAAGAAGCTGGCAACACCAAAAAGCCACCGTGTGGAAAGAACCAAGCTGTAAAACAAAAACAAAACTCAGGCCCCAACAAAAGACAACTCTAACTGAAGGGACAGGAACAGGGCAGGCTGGCAACTCTAGGTGATTGCCACTGGACTCTGGCCAGACACAGGAGAACCCACCGCTCCCCAGGCTACAGCACAGCAGCCCTCCACCCCTGTGTGACAGTGTCAGAGAAGTCCGCTGGGACCCAGAGCTCCTGTCCCTGCCAGGTGGTAACTAGGCCCCACACTGCAGTGACAGTGGTCCCCCTGGGGACCTTCTCCTCCATGCACAGGGCTCACTGCACTCTCTCTGTGAGGTCCTGGGAGGAGGCCAGGGAGGACCAGGGTCTCCACCACAGCCTGGTGGGAATGAGCTCATCTCCCTGCCTGTTGTCAAGAGGCCATGGGAGGCAAATTCAAGAAGGTCCCCACCCTCCCAGTCACAGCAGCATCCCAGAAGCCGAGGACGGGCCTGGGATTCTAACCCCACAAAACTGATAGGCTCGGACACCAGCACCCAAAGCAGTCCACAGCAGGCAGAGTCATACTTACTTTTCTGAACACTAAAGACGAAAATGATGTTGAAAGCAGAGGTAACAATGACCTGTCTACAAGGGCCAGGGATGCAGTGATGAGCAGATTCTTCATTGGAAACTGTGGAGGCAGCACCAAGTGGCACATACATTTTTAAGCGCAAAGGCCATTGAGAAATCCACATCCGTGGGAAAAAATATTGAGGAGTGAAGGGGAATCAAGACATTCCCAGATGAACAAAGACTAAGACTATGACCAGGCAGGTGGACCTGCTGGGAAAGAATGGCTAAAGCAGAAGGGAAATAACAGTAGAAGGGCCGCTCAGCACACAGCCCTGATCCTGGGAAAATGTGTCCTAGGTCTAGTCCAGAAATGTCTAGGAGAGCCTGTAGTTTACGATATTGTGAGTGTTTATATTTTTGATAATTTTCTCTTCTGTCATCCTATCAATATAGATGCAGAATTCATTTATTTATTTATTTTGTCATTGAGTTTATTGGTACATTTTAGGTGTACAGTACAGTTTCATTCATCATTGGGATCTTGTGTCTTTACATGACAGGTCTTGGTTCTCATTTTTTCCCCTTGTCCCTGCCCTCCCTTCACCCTCTCCACCCTTCCCTATTTACAAAGACTTTATTTCCATTTTTTCATTTTCTCATTTTTTTCTTTGCCATTATTACCTTTCCCCTAGCCTTGCCATTTCTCCTACACCTTTATCCCTTTTCTTCCTATTTCACATTGTCCATTATATCATTAGGATCTTCTGTACCATTATAGTTTTTCACACCAGAGAAACTATTCAATATTTACACATGTGTGACTTATTTATTTCACTTAGGAGTATATCCTCAATATGTATCCATTTATGTATAAATGACTCTAATTTCTCATTCTTTATGACTGAGTAATATTCCACTTTATAGAAAAACCACATCTTCTTTATCCAGTTTCCAACTGATGGGTAAACAGGCTATTTCCAAGTTTTAGCTATTACAAACTGTGCCACTATAAACATAGGTGCACATATATCTCTGTGATATGATTCTTTTAATTCTTTTGGAAAGATACCCAGCAGAGGGATGGGTAGGTCAAATGGAACCTCTAAATCTAGTTCTTTGAGGTATCTCCATATTGATTTCCACAATGGTTGCACCAGTCTGCACTCCCAGCAACAATGGAGAAGGGTTCCTTTCTCCCCACAACACCACCAACATTTGTAACAGGTTAATTTCTTGATAGTCATTTTTGTGGGGTGAGGTAGAATCTTGGTGTTGTTTTCATCTGCATCTCTTGAATGACCAGTAATGTGGAACATTTTTTCATATATTTACTTGCTGCTTTTACTTCTTTGTCTGAGAAATGTCTGTTCATTTCAGATGCCCATTTTTGAATCAGGTCTTTATATTTGGGGGGGCTGATTTTTTTTTTTAGTCCTTTATATATTCTAGATAATAGTTCTTTGTCTGAGGAGAAGCTGGTAAAATTTTTTTCTCCATTGTAGGTTGTCTCTTAATTCTGCTGATGTTTCTTTTGCAGGGCAGAAGCTTCTTAATAAGATGAGATCCCAGTTGTTGATTCTTTCTGCTAGTTCCTGTGCTACTGAGGATTTGTTCATAAAGTCTTTCTCTATGCCAGTGTCTTCCAGAGTTCTACCTAACTTATCTTCCAGCAAGTTTAGTGTTTGTTTTAATATTTATATCATTAATCCACTTGGATTTTAGTTTAGTGCATGGTGAAAGATAAGGGTCTAGTTTTAATCTTTGGCAGGTTGAAATCCAGTTTTTCCAACATCATTTTTTTTTTTTAGTATTGAACATCAACTTATTTTGGCATAAAGTGATAAGTTAATAAGGCCCCAAAACTGAGGTCCAAATTCCATCTCATGGCCAGTGGTGAATGGCAAGTGGAAAGCAAATGGTCCTATAGATGAGAGGTCAACAGTGTCCTACAAGTAGATGGAGGACAGACAGTGGGCCTGGGTTCTGACTGATTCTTCCATCGTGAGAAGGGCTCTTAAGGACAGAGAAATGCCAACATCTTGAATGGGAAAGAGCATTTCCACCTGACTGTGAAGATTTCCAATTACATCTTTGTACCCCTCCCTGATCTTTTTTTTTTTCCTCTTGAGTTTATTGGTACATTTTAGGTATACAGTACAGATACATTCATCATTGGGATCTTGTACCTCTACATGACAGGTCTTGGTTCTCATTTTTCCCCTTGTCCCTTTCCCCACTTCACCCATTTCTCAGGAAGAAGTAAAAGCCGCAAGTAAATACATGGAAAATGTTCCACATCACTGGTCATTCGAGGGTGGCAGATGAAAGCAACACTAAGATTCCACCTCACCCCACAAAGAATGGGTGCTATCAAGAAATCACACAATAACAAATGTTGGCGGGGTTGTGGGGAGAAAGGAACCCTTCTCCATTGTTGGTGGGAGTGCAGACTGGTGCAACCACTATGGAAGTCAATATGGAGATACCTCAAAGAGCTAGGATTAGAGGTTCCATTTGACCCAGCCAACCCTCTGCTGCATATCTTTCCAAGAGAATTAAAAGAATCATATCACAGAGATATATGTGCACCTATGTTTATAGTGGCACAGTTTGTAATAGCTAAAACTTGGAAACAGCCTGTTTGCCCATCAGTTGGAAACTGGATAAAGAAGATGTGGTTTTTCTACAAAGTGGAATATTACTCAGCCATAAAGAATGAGAAATTAGATTCATTCATAGGAAAATGGATACATATTGAGGATATACTCCTAAGTGAAATAAATGTCACACATGTGTAAATACTGAATAGTTTCTCTGGTGTGAATAAACTATAACAGTACATAAGATCCTAATGATATAATGGACAATGTGAAATAGGAAGAAAGGGGCTAAAGGTGTAGGGAAAGTGGGAAGGGTAGGGGAAAGGTAATAATGGCAAAGAAAAAAAATGAGAAAATGAAAAAATGGAAATGAAGTGTCCAATACCATTTATTAAAGAGGCTATCTTGCCTTCAGTGAGGATGCTTGGCTCCTTTGTCAAAGATGAGGTAGCTGAGTACATCTGGAGTTGTTTTTGTATCTTCCAATCTATTCCACTGATCCTCAGGTCTGTTTCTTTGCCAGTACCATGCTGTTTTCACCACAGTGGCTTTGTAGTATAGTTTCAAATTGTGACTTGTTATACCCACTGCCATGTCTCTGTTGCCTAGGATGGCTTTTGCTATTCTAGGTCTCTTATGGTTCCAAATGAATTTTTGGGTTATTTTTTCTAGTTCTGTAAAATATACTGTTGGAATTTCAATCGGCATTGCATTGAATCTGTATAGCAGTTTTGGTAGTATGGCCATTTTCACTATGTTGACTCTTCCTACCCAGGAGCAGGGGATATCTTTCCATTTTCTTATATCCTTTTCGATCTCTTTTTTCAGAATGTTGTAGTTTTCAGCGTAGAGGTCTTTTGCTTCTTTCATCAGATTGATTCCTAGATACTTCATCTGTTTGGATGCTATTGTGAAAGGAATCATTTCCCTAATTTCTCTCAGTGAGTCTGTTATTTGTGTGCAAGAAGGCTATTGATGTTTGAGTGCTGACCTTGTGTCCAGCTACGCTGCTAAAAGTTAGATGCAAAATTTAAATAGCACCCCCCAAGTTAATAATCACTTCTAAATTAAACAATTATGTATAAATCTAACAAAACAGGCATTGAGGCGTCTACATAAAGTTACAAATTACTGATAAAAGAAATGTAGAAACATAGCCTAGTTGTGCATTGAAGGAGGTGATCAAGATACCAGTTCTGTCAAAATTTATGTGCAGGCTCCGTGCAACTGGTATCAAAATTTCAGCAAGTTTTTTGTGGATAGAGATGTGATTATTCTAAAATTCATATGTAAAGGCAAAGAGCTGGAATAGCTGATGAGAATTTGAAGGGGGAGAAATAGGGAGAGAGTCATTGTAGTCCATAGAAAGGAGCAGAATACGGTTACAGTATCAATCTGTGTGGGTGAGGAGAGATACACAGAACAGAAGGGCAACATGAAAAACTATGAAAAATCCTGTACCACTCTGCCCAGTGAATTTCTTCTTCTTCATTGCTGTAACATGCACACAACATGAAAGTTATTGTGGTCATCACTTTCACATGTATAGTCAGCGGCACTGAGTACATTTACTTACATGGTTACGTGACCACCTCCGCCATCTTGCACCGAACTCTCACTGCCCTGCCAGACTGAAACTCCAAGTCTAGGAAACTGTTGCCCCCACTCCCTTTCCCCACCAGCTGGCAAGAACCCACTGTGTTCTGCAAGCTCAGTTACTGGGGTGGAGGCTTCACAGAGATGGAGCCACGCCCGACTATCTTAGTTCAGCATCGTGTCCTCTACACTGGTCTGTGCTGCAGCGTGTGGCAGAATTTCCTGCCATTCTGAAACTGAGTATTTTACCGAATGTCTACACCACATTCCATTTACCCATCCATTGGCTGTTGCACATGTGGGGCGTTTGCACGTTTTGGCTCATGGATGCTGCTGCTTCTATGAATATGAGTGTACAAATTCTGTTTGAATCCCTACCCTCTGTGAGCGCTAAGAAGTGGATTGCTAGACCTTATAGCAACTCTATTTCTAGCTTTTCTGCAGAATGACTGGACTGTTTTACAGGCATCAATGCCATTTACATGAGCATGTAGGGCACAGGGTTCTGATTTTCCCACAACCTCTCCAATATATCATTCCTTTGTCTTTGCTTTAAAAAGAATATAACAGTGACTCTAGTGGTTTGAGCTGCTGTCTCAAAGTGGTTGTCTTGCATTCCCTCATGATAACAGACATTGAACATCTTCTGGTATTTCCCCATCCATTTGCATATTTGCTTTGGAAAAATGTCTGTAAAAGTCCTTTGCCCATTTTTACAGTGGCTGTGCTTATGTCATTGAGTTATGTGATGTGAACCATTTATCAAATGCACATGTTAGTATTTTCTTCCGTTGCATTGGTTGCCTTTTCATTCTGTTGGGGGCCTTGCTCGCATCCCCTTTTGACAGAGTGACAAAAGCAACCCAGTGAAGGAAGGAGGAGACTTTTCAACCAGTGGTGCTGGAGGACTCCACCTTCATGGGCAGAGTGAACCCGAGCCATCTTCACACCTCATAGCACAGTGTCGCTCAATGTGGATCAAAGGCCCCAGGATAAGATGTAAAGCCATTAACCTTTAGACAATGTGACAGAAAATCTTTGGAACTTAGAGCTTGCAAAAAACTCTAGGATTTGATGCCAAGTGAACAATCTATCCAAGGAAAATCTGATGGATGGGACTTCATGAAAATTCACTAACCCTGTTGCAAGAATGAAAGACAAGCTGCAGAATAGAAATTTGCAAACCACAGTCTGACAAAATCACTGACATCTGGAGTACTTAAGTATTTCTCAAAACAATGGGGAAAGAAAAAATCTAGTTTGGAGGTGAGCGAAAGAAGGAAGAGACATTTTACCAAAGAAGATGACAAATAATCACAGGACAGATGTTCAGCACCATCAGCTACCATGGAAGTCCTCTTTCCCGAGTGTCTTTACGAAGTGTGATTAAAAAATAGATAAATAAATAAAAATACAGAGAATGGTGATGCCGAGCGCCCTCCAGTGGAAAGGAAGGCTGTGGAAATGGGACAATGGGTCCTCATCCACCTCGCTCACTGCACCTGGCTCCCTGCAATTTCTGTTTCTTCCCCAAAGTCAACACGGCCAAGAAAGATAAAAGTCTTAAATCAGTGCAGCCACGGCAGTGCAACTAAATACAACCATGAAAGGGCACTTGGAGGGCTGCTTCAAACAGCTTCAGGAACAATAGGATAAGTGTGCTCGATGCAAGAATTATTCTGAGGGGGACTAATGGCAATATTTTTCACTAAAATACATTGTTTAAATTTTAAATTTAAACATTCATCATGCTTTTTTCAATAACCCCTCTTATGCTCATATTATTCAAGTTTAAGGTTAGCCGGGCATGATGGTGCACGCCTGTAATCCCAGCACTCGGGAGGCTGAGGCAGGAGGATCGCTGTGAGTTCGAGAACAGCCTGGGCTACATAGTGAGTTCTAGGTCAGTCTCAACTACATAGTGAGACCCTGTCTTAAAAAAACCCCAAAAAGGTCTCGATGAATAAGTGAGACAAACACCCTCTAAAAATATATATAAAATATATGGAAGGGACAGATCCAACAGCTGGACAGGTGCTATGTGCTCTGCGCTGCAGGACACAGGTGCTGCCACCAGAGGGCGCCAGCGTCCCAGGTAGTGCAGGAGAATGGGGGGTCAGGTGTAGAGGCCCCAGGGATGAGTGGAGACTGGAGTCATGTAGCAGCGAAGTTGCTATAGAGTTTGTGGTTGTGTTGTTTCAAAGACCGTGAGCCAGTTGATGAAAATAGGTAATTAGTGGACCAATGGTGGGGGCAGGTCATGCATGCATGACGAAGATGGTTCTGCTGGGACCTGGCTCCTGCTTGGCCCAGGCGAGCCTCCTCTTGACTCAGCTTACTCTTCCCAGACACTGACAGCACCGTGCAAGTGGGCACCCAAAGGTGAGGCCGACTTCCCACGCTCAGGCACTATGGCGTCAGAGAGCCTATCCCCGACCTTTGGCCACGTCAGTTAGATTAGAGCTGTAAACGGGGTCAGAGATGAGAGAGGGTGTTGGGAAGGGCCACGACTGTGAGACTGGTAAATGGAATTCTTTTCGGAACTGATGGAGCCCAGCCTGGTTGTACACACAGGTAATCCTGGGAGGCTGAGGCAGGAGGACTGCCAGTGTGGACAACTTAGCAATTTAGAGAGAGCCTGTCTCAAAATAAAAAAAATTTAAAATGGATGAGGCTGTGACTCAGTGTGAAGGTCCTGGGCTCAATCCTCAGTCCTGCTGCTGAACAAACAAACGCCCTGGGTGGGCCTTCTTGAAGACCCCATCCTCTTTCCCTTAGGAGAGGCGAGTGGACCTCTCCTCAGCCAAGTCTTCATCTAGAAATGGACTTTAGAAGCCACTTGGGGCACTGAAGTGAGCTCCTCGGTTGAACCACGTGAGGACTGTTGCTCAACTACGGACTACAACGTGGTGAAGACTCTGGGTAGCGTTTGCCTCCCTCCCTCCCGCCAGGAAGGAGCCCACTGCGGGAAGAAGCATGGCCTTAGTCAGGGGAAGTGTAGGGAGCTCAGGACAGGGGAGCGGGAGAGAGACAGAGAGAGCAGCTTCGATTCAGTCCTTTCTATTTTACCCCCTTTTCCTCCCGTCCTCCTTCTCAACTCCTTTCTCATTTGGAAAGTTTTCCCTATTTCCTATTCTCTGTTTTTCAGTTTGCCCATTTATATTTGGAATTTCTCATGGAAGAGAAACCCTGCAGTATTTAAGCTCGTGTGTCTCATTTATCTCATGCAACATTATGGTCTGGAGGGGCATTCACTTTCCTGCAGGTGACTCAAGCTCATCCTTTACGGCATAGTAGTACTCCGTTGTGTGTACAAACCACACTGTCTTTATCCATTCATCAGTTCTTGGGCATATAGGCTGTTTCCAAGATTTAGCTATTATGAGCTGTGCTGTCCAACTCCTGCCCCTGCTTCTGGGTCTCTAGCTGAGCAAACGGATCCTTAGAACCAGATCTCAGCTGGACAGTGAGAAGAGATTTATAGCTGAGTTTAGACTTTAGACTACTGTGTGGGTTTGGGCATTTACCTTCTGAAGAGTGTTTTATGACTGAAATTTTGTTTAAGAGGAGTTAGAAAAATTGCGGACCTGCCGTACTCTTTACCCAGGGGCAGGTAAAGTGCCCTGTGAGTCCCGTTCAAGGGGCAGCTGAGCAAACGTTAGGCAGCACTCAGCATCACGGGGTTACATTCACAGCTGCGTAATCTGAGGGCTCCACTCTCTCCTGCACATTGGCTGGAGCCTGGCTGCACACGTGTTGTGTTCCTGGTTTTCAAGCCTGTGGAAGGCAGTCTTTATCTTCTGACCCTCTCGCTGCCCAATGGGCCGATAAGACCGAGCAAAATCGCACCCCCAAAACGGGACTGCTCTCCACAGCCACACGTAGCAGAGACACGGCGACCTGAGTGCTATGGACAGTAAGTGTCTCAACTTGCACACCTCCCAGGCAGATTTCCGACTCCCTTCTGCACCCGCCAGACCTGGGGCTCCCTCGGGTCTTTCTTAGAAGACGGCACCACCCTCGGTTTGGCTTGTCTGGATAAATCGCTAGGATTCTTCCCTATGCTCTTTTCCTGTGCCCTCCACTCAACCCCCTGAGTGGTCAGTTTCTCTACTTCCCCAAGGCATCCTGCATCTGAACTACTTCCACCTGCCCTGGGCTGTGCGCCCTGCCTGGCCCTGGTCCTTCTCTGACCTCCCACCCAGCCTTGAGGTGGCCTGTGCCTCCTTACATCCATTCCTGGAGCAGCTACAGGTCCTCCAAATGGTTAATCCCAACGCCGAACCTGAAGATCAGTGCATGCAGGCCTTCCTGTGCCAGGACCACCCATGTGCACCTGCTAGGACCTCCCACGGCCCATCTGTGTGGTCCTTCACGGCCCTCTGTGATCACACCCATGCAGTCCACATCTCAGGGCCTTTGCTCTTGACCGTGAAGGCTGACCTGTGCTGATCTACCAGGCTGGGTACGAGATTCGAGGCTGAAGCACGAGGGCTGCCCTGAAACCCACAGCTCACTGAGGCCACAGACAAGGAGATGGAGGCCCATGGAGCACGACTCACTTTGCCTCGTGTGAATTCTTCAATTCTTGCCTGTATCAAGCGGGCTGCTTAAGCACTAGACCTTGTCTGAGCTTATTCTGATTTCCAGGGCTAATTATCATTAATGTACTTGGGCTGTTTTAATTTCCTAATAGGAAAGGATAATAAACAATGATGCTGAGAACAGAAGGCTTAGCAGGCACCACCCCATGCAGAAATCGACGTGCACTCGATTCAGCCAGGGCATTTCATCTGTCAGGTGGGCAGGTGGGCTTGTCTACACGGCCTAATTTCATCTCCACAGAGACTTCCTGAAATATCCACGCTCCCACACAGAAGCATCTGCGCATCACAGTATGTGTGGGGATCCTGGCAGCCCCTGAGGGTCATAGAAAACTCTTCTGTGCATGTGGACAGCAGTTTGACCTGATATAGCCGCTGAATTTCCAGTGTTGGAAGTGGGTACCTCATGTACCTCATCGTGCAATCTACTTGGAATATCTTAATTTTATTTCATATAGGTTCCAGTAGTGTCTTTTGTTCCGCTATCCAGTTGCAGACCACAGAGGCTGTGAGTCACTAAACTGCAGCAGCAGTCTGTGTCCTGTACCACCAGGCAGTTCTCCCTCTCTCTCTCTCTCTCTCTCTCTCTCTCTCTCTCTCTCTCTCTC
>NW_022900949.1:39605521-39695614 GCF_012274545.1 Fukomys damarensis
CACACACACACACACACACACACACACACACACACACACACACACACACTCTGTTTAGTCCCTCCTGGGATCTTCCTGGTATTCTGCCCAGGAGGAGGCTGGCTCTTCCCGAGCTCCCACCTGGGCCTCTGGGGGGCGCTGTTGCCCTTTCTTATCCGTTACGGTCAGCACATAAAGTATTCCTCCGGAATCACACGTAATTTATAATTTAATAACATATGACAATGTGTAGGAAACTTGATACAATCAAGGAGATTTTTCTTGTTTTAAAATATAGAAATAGCTATTTTACACCGTACTTTTTATCTTTTAGCGCCTGGGATGGAAGAGGTGACAGTGGTCTCCAAAATTTTTTTTCCGGTTTTCTTCCTTCCTGCCTTTCTTCCCCCTTTCCTTACCTTCTCGCCCTCCCTCTGTCCTTTCCCTCCTTCTTTCTTTTGTTCATTCATACCATGACTTTCCCAGGCTCTATGGTGGAGCCTGAGCACCGAAAGTGAATTCAGAAAGATTTTACCTTCAAGGGCTATTAGGGTTGCGATCCAAGAATCCCCAGAGCCCCACTATGTAGAAGGCTGGTCCCCGCTGCTGAGGCTTGAACAGCTGAGTGGGTCCCGTATGAGGACTCCAACTTTATCCCGTGGGCGATTCACTGATGAGCTCGGAGCCCAGTGGGCTCAATGGGAGCTGGGGCCTAGGTGGATAAGGGGGTTCCGGGGGCCTGAGCCCTGGTTCCTGCCTGCCCTTCCTCTCCATCTGTCCTCCTGCTCTCTCTGCTTCCTGCCCATGGTGAGGTGGGGTGGGTAGCTCTCCTCTACCATGCTTTTCAGTTCCTGAATTCCTGCCCTGGAGCCAGCTGATCACAGACTTACTCCTCTTGTGAGGTGAGCGTGCCAGGTATTTTGTCCCAGCGGTGGAAAGGTGGGCCTTACCGTCCACTGTACTCCAGGGTGAGTCAGGCTATGAGACAGGACACAGAGGACATGGCAGAAGGACAGAGGAGAGGCTTCTGAACAGCGTGGGAGTCAGGGATGCATTCTCTGATCAAGGTCCGGAGGATGAGCAGGAGTTGGCCCCATGAAGGAGACAGTGATCTTAACTATAAATTCAGAGCTTTCTGTTCAGAGCTCTGATGGAAAGGGAATTAATTTTAAAATCACAAGTTTCCTATAGCATCTGCTGAAAAGGACAAAGAAAGAATGTATTCGTCTTCTATACTTCTCCTGGAAACTTTGGCTTTCTCAGCTAGCAGTTGGATCTGAGTTAGGAATTGCTGAGGTACTGTAGGCTACCTTGACTCCTTAGCTGGTCTGGGATGAGGAGCTGTAAGACCTAACTCTTTCCTCTGCTCCATCGCTCCTGATTTCTGTAGTGCACAGCTCTCGTGGAAGCCTGGACAGGGTGGAGTCCACAACCCCCTCCACCCGTGAGCCCCAGTGTGAGTGCTTCCTGCCATTTACCTCCCCCAGGTAGTCAAAGCTTCATCCCTGTCTCCAGAGAGGAGCCTCTCAATTCAACCTCTACATCAGAATCCCTCAAGTGTGCTTTGTAACGTGCAGGCGCACTCCCTCTTCCTCGGTATTTCTCACCTGGCAAATCAGAGCTGGGACTTGGACACCGGCAGTTTCTCACGGACAGCTGGTCTGGAGAGTTCAGTCTTTAATGATGCCCCAGCAGGTTGTGGATTCTGCTTCTGTGAGTGTGAGCCAGATTGGCTCCCTTTTCCTACAGGGCATCTCTTGGCCTGGAAGACCTTTCTCTCCTTTCCTGTCTAGTGAGAAGCAAACAGTCTAACATATATTTGCTGAATACTTGGTGTGAGTGAGTTATTTTGAGGACGTTTTGATTCTTTTCAAATCTCCCTCACACAGCAGGCATTGTGACTTCTGCGTCACAGTTGCGGAATGGGTGGGGCAGACCCAGGAAGTGTGAGGCTTTACAAGAGCCTTCTCCCTTGTGCTCTTCGGTCTCTGGCAGCGTTGACCTACTTTTGGTACGGAAAGTGAGGAGCAGGGAGGAAGGAAGGGAGGAAGGGAGAGAGGGGAAGGAGGGAAAAGAGAAGGAAAGGAAAAAGGGAAGGGAAGGGTAGAAAAGAAAGAAGAAAGGAAAGAGAGAAGGTAAGGATGGAAGGAAGGAAAGAAAGAGGCGAAGGGACGTGTGAGTGACAGCAGAAGCCTGGTTCTCACCTTCTCCGAATCCCCCTCATTGGCGTGGAATAGTTACCAGGCATAGGTCACATAAATAAGCACATGTATGACGCTTTGTACGCTCAGTTTTATGGAAAGACCTATTCCGTCCCATCCAAAGCTACAGTGTAACTGACAGTTAGAAAATGTCAAGTTCAGTGCGCTGCCCTCTCTGCCATCTGTGGAAAAGAAGCGCATTTCATTTGGCTGCCCAACTCTTCTGGAAATTCTCCTTTTGTCACTAGAACAATATACCTCACCCAGGCCCTCGTCATGGCTCCTCTCCAACCCTGTGTTCTCAGTGAGGAAAAACAGAGGCTACAAAACACACACACACACACACACACACACACACACACACACACAATTAAAAAAACCGAGGAAACTTTGGTGAAAACCCTATTAGCAGAACTTTGTCTCAGATATCTGTTTGCCTTCCTAAGGCGAGTAGTCACATGCAAAAACAAGCCCTGCTCCGAAATCCCATCCCCTGGTACATGCTGCCCAGTACCAAGCGTTCATTGTTTCTTACAAACAAACCTCCACTTCTTTTAAACTGGCTTTGCGGTTGGAAGTCCATGGAAACGTCACACGATACTGAGCACGGTATCACAGATCATAAAACTCTGGGAGTCGCTAAAAAAACATTCCTTGCTTAATAAAACTCGGCAAATGTTTCAACTAGAAGGGAGCAGCACTCTATCAGGAGATGTGCTGCTCGAAATTCTCAGTTTTGCACCAACAAGGCAGTCATTCAAACATGCACACCCTGAAATCATGGTTTCACAGATCATAAAACTCTGGGAGTCGCTAAAAAAACATTCCTTGCTTAATAAAACTCGGCAAACGTTTCAACTAGAAGGGAGCAGCACTCTATCAGGAGATGTGCTGTTCGAAATTCTCAGTTTTGCACCAACAAGGCAGTCATTCAAACATGCACACCCTGAAGAAATCATGGCGGTCAGGCCCAACGCATGAGGGTTATCTAAAGGCTGACTAAAGGAGAGGGTGATCTGATGTTGCAGGGAAGTCCTTGGGAACACAGCTGTAAAATGAGCAGAGAGGTTAGAGGGACAGGGACACAGGCTTCGGGAAGGGGGAAGGCAGGACTGGAGCCTTGCCCTGGGTATGTTGGGGAAGGCAGGGTGCCATCGAAGCACTTTGTCAAAAGCCTGCTCAGGTCAGATGGTAAGTGAAATAAATAAGACACAGGGGCTTATATATTGCATCACATCTCTTATTGAGAAAGCCCAAAGTGTAAATGGCCTAAAGAGCTAAAGGGACGATAGGACATAGGACATAGAGAAATGGAGCTCTGGTAATGGAAGGGGGCCTTGCAGTGGAGGAGGGGATAGGGGGAGGGGAGAGGAATAGAAAGAGTTAGGATGTGTGTTGTCCCAACAGCGTCTCTGGTCTGTCCTAAGGGAATGCTTAAAAAAATGAACCTTTGCACACAAATGTATCAATTGTAGTGTAAATACTGTGAACTTAAAACTAAATATCCAACATCACAGAAATGAGGAACCAAATATGATGATGGATCATATATAATAGCCTTTACAAAGATTTTTGTTATGGTAAAGGTTAATATATAAATTTACTTCCTGCAGGATATCAGTTAAATAAGAGATATATTTCCTTTCTCCATAAAATATTACTGAAAAGAGCTGAAGCCCGTCTAGCACTTACTATGTGTCAGGCTCTCCTTTGAGCCCTCTACACGCATGTGTTTACTTAATTATTGCAAAAAGCTAGTGAGACATTACTGTACCCACTTTACAGATGAGTAAAGCAAGGCACACAGAACTCATGTGTCCCAAGTCACAGAGTTAGGCCTCAAGTGAGGTGTTGTAGTCAGCAGGATTTGGCAAGGGAATACATTAAATTGAAGACACAGAACTTCTAAGGCTATCTTATGATAATTACCCAGAGTCAAACACAAAGGAGTATAATAGATTAACTGCACACCGGAAGCCCAAAGCATTCAGGTGAGGGCCTGGATCCCAGCAGTTCCCCACAGAAGTCCAGATAACAGCATAGCGTCCAAGGCAATGTCCTCCTCGAGTCCAGCCAGTAGCCGAGAGCCCACAGCAATGCCTCATGTTTATCTGTATTGAGGATCTGCACCAGGAAGACCCAAAGACCCGTGATGGAAGGGAGAAAATCTATGCTCATGAGATGAAGGGTCTGTGCCACCAAGCGGAGGGATCCGCATTGGAGCCAGGAAGTGACGCTCACGGTAAAGATCAGAGCTCCCCTGATGAAAGCAGCAGCCATTCCCGGCAACAGTGAGGTCCTGATCTCCTCCGATGAGAACAGCCGAGTTCACATCAGGAAAACCATCCACAGCAAGCTTCTCCTAGGAAATCAACAGGCCAAGATCTTCCCCTCCAGTTCTTTTTATGGCCAGTGGTAACAATCTTCAGGTGGATCCTCCACGCCCAGTCCACGCTGATTCAGTTCAGCTGCAGGTTGCGAGCTGACCGTTATTCAACCCACTACACTAGGTTTAATTTTCCCTTTCCTTCCTCCCTTCTTCCCTCCCTCCCTTCCTCCCTTCCTTCCTTCCTTCTTTTCTCTTTCAATTTCTTGAGCTATAATTCTCATACCACAAAATTCACCCTTTGAGGAGTAATTCAGTTGATTTACATATATATAATGAGTTGTACAAGGAACACCACTTTCAATTCTAAACTATTTTCATCACCTCCAAAAGCAAGCCCTTCCCTACTTTCCCACCCTACCCTGCCGCGGCCATCAGTCTACTTGCCTCTCTCAATTTGCCTGTTTGGGGAATGCTAGTAAAGGCCATCACAGGATGCATGATTTTGTGTCTCTGACTTCTTTCACACAGCAGGAGGTTTTCAAATTTCATTAGTGCTCTAAGATGGATCCCACTTTTTATTGCTAAATAATGTTCTACTGGATGGATGCACATCACATCAGGTGTCCAGATCAGCACTTTGGGGTACACAAAGTTGTGATGCTGTGGGTGTTTTGCACATGTGTCTGTGTGTGCACACATCTGTGAGTATGCACAAGCCTGTGTACCATTTTCTCAGGGATATACCACAGTTAGGTCTTGTACCCTGCGGGCTTGCTCTCCATTCTGTGCTTTTAATGACAGCTTATGTGTAAAAGGAGATAAATTACCCCAGATAGAACAGGATTAGGAGGTTTTTGTTTTCTATGTAGATTTTTTTTTCTTATTTCTTTGAATTTTCAATGAGGGATCTGACCATTGCAACCAAGCAAAAGCATTTTCTTGCAATTCTTTCCCATGAATTCCCTCTATGAACTTTTAAGACCTGGTATGTGGGCTTGCACCTTTGAAAACCAGTTTGCGGGGGTTCCCGGTCTTCAAACCCAGAGCTTTTCCTCCTCTCAGTTCCTTGCTGCAGACCTGGGAGTGGAGGGGAGACCAGCACGTGACAGGATGGGAGAGTGGAATTCAGCACAGGAAGCAGGCTCCCTAGAGTGAGGCTGAATGTCCTGGGCACAGGATGGGTCTGATGGGTCTGTGCAGGGAGAGGATACAGGAGAGGACTTTCTGGAATCCAGGGAATTTTCTTTCACGGAGTGCACAGTGTCAAGACAGGGGTGGTGCCTTTTTCTCTTCTCTCCTCCGTGTCTTGTGGCCCACAGTGACATTCAGCCTGTGTTCCTGAATGGATGAGTTAACGTGTGCCCTACTGACCTGGGGCCTTGTCCTCAGTGTCAACACGGCCCAGCTGGCTGAGCCTGGCCGTCCTGATTCCAAGCTGCCTCTCTAGCCTTTGGCCCTGTCGGGCTGGTTTCTGCACTGCCCACTGGTTTCTATAGAGCTCCAATCTGACCAAGCTGTTCACTGTGATTCAGTTGGGCTGTCCTGGGCTCCTACCCTCGCCCCTGGGGATCACCCAGCCCTGCCTGGCTGACTCTGGACACTACTCCCAGCTCTGACTTGGCTCCTCTTCCCATCATTACAAGTCAGGCCCACTCCAGGGATGAAATTCTCCTGGGCGGCTCAGCTTCTTCCTCTGAGTGGCTCCTTCTGCTTTTCCTGGTCCTCAGGGTACCATGGAGGGGAGGGTTTGGTTCTTCACAGGTTCTAGCACCATCACTCTTGGCTGGTGACTCTCTCCCCTGTTTACGGAAACAGGAAACATTTGGCATTTGCTTTGAAGTGAGAATTCTGCAGGAAACAGAAAGTTAGAATATTCCCTATCCTAGCCCCTTCCTTAGAAAACTTGTGTAAAAATGTCCCCTATGACTGCAGATCTCGCTCTCACTCATCTGTAGGCTTTTCTTCAGCCATCCAAGTAAACATTTCCACCTGAACACCTCAACATCCTAAGTTCAGTGTCAGCAAAGCCAAACTCCTCACCTCTTCTCTCTCCCTCTCCCCGCTCCACCAAATGAAGCCACCGTGTATGTAACCACAGAGGCAGTCTCAACTCCTGCCTTTTGTGATTTTACTTTTATCCAGATAGTACTCGCAAGTGACTTTTTATTGTTTTCCCTTTAAAGTAGTTTTGTCATTAGCTTCTGTTTCCTGTCTCACACCCAGCATCTCAGCCCTCAGTCATATGTGACCACCATGTCCCCTAGCGGCGATGGGGACACCCTTCATGTTCCTCTTTGAACATCGCTGGAATAATGATGAAATACTATTTCTCTCTTCTCCAGTTTAACCCTCTGCAATGCTTTTCTGCTTAAAGTATCAAGCTACATTATGGGGTCTATTTTTTAAATTTCCCCTCTACCTCACCCCAATCTACCACTCTGAAGCAGTGAACCCTCTGTGCACTGTATTTGGGCTACAGACAGCCCACGCCCCAGTGTGCCCTGTCATCCTGCTGGCTCCAGCTTGCTCCCTTTCCTGTCTAGCGCATCCTCTCCAGTTCTTGTCCTTCTTCTCCTTCCAGTCCAGATCCCACTTGTATGAGTTCTGCTCTCCCAGGACACAAGCCTGACCAGGAGGCCGTCACTGCTCTGACGCTCCGTCCACAGAGCAGATGCTGTGGTCTCTAACTGTGTTAGTTTCACCTGTCCATATCTGGCATAGTGTTCTCTTCCACACTTTATGATGATCGACTCTCTTACCCAAGAAAGCATAATACCTTCTGGGGCCCTAAACAGTGCCATCTAATTCCTCAACATACTGCTGGCAAGAGTGCGGAGGAGAACACGGTAGCACGATTCAGGAGAACCTTGGCACTGCCCACGCCCCAGTGTGCCCTGTCATCCTGCTGGCTCCAGCTTGCTCCCTTTCCTGTCTAGCGCGTCCTCTCCAGTTCTTGTCCTTCTTCTCCTTCCAGTCCAGATCCCACTTGTTGTATGAGTTCTGCTCTCCCAGGACACAAGCCTGACCAGGAGGCCGTCACTGCTCTGACGCTCCGTCCACAGAGCAGATGCTGTGGTCTCTAACTGTGTTAGTTTCACCTGTCCATATCTGGCATAGTGTTCTCTTCCACACTTTATGATGATCGACTCTCTTACCCAAGAAAGCATAATACCTTCTGGGGCCCTAAACAGTGCCATCTAATTCCTCAACATACTGCTGGCAAGAGTGCGGAGGAGAACACGGTAGCACGATTCAGGAGAACCTTGGCACCTTGTACATGGCATCCGATCTAGAGACTTGAACACATTGGCAGCATCTGGAGGTTCACCATTTGTGCGTGTTATCTTTAAGGATATGGAAGTGTAGCGATTAACGTCCAACTTTAAATCTTTACAACTGTTTGGCATTAGAATCATTGTAGTGGTCTTCCTGAATTGTCCACTGATCATCTTCTGAACCAAAGCTCTCACTCCTGTGACCTTGTGGGTCCTGCTCTCTTTAGCAGACATCCTTGGCTGCCTCCAAAGTAGATGCTTTCTTATTCCAGGTATTTGTCTATGCACCGTCCCAGAAGATCTCTTTTTCTTCTCTTAAAGATTCTGGTTTTCAATCTTATATTTCAGAAAAATCCCATAAAGTGTGAAATCTAATTATGTCTCCCTAGGACCCTTGTGGCTATTTGTGTATCTTACATCATCACAACAGTATGATTTTGTGTTCTCTTCTTTAACCTAATTTGTTTTGTGCATATGTTTTTACATTAACTCAGTCCACATAAAACCTTTGATTCATTTTAAAATTATGAAGCATTTGTTCTTCACAGTACTTTAAGGTGACTTACATTTCCGTCAGCAATTATATTTCCAAGGAGATGGGTTTGTTTCTTTTTATTTGGATGCCACATCCTGTGATGACTATGAACTCTACACCTTGTAGTTGTTCTTGGCAGGACCTCTCATCAACAGTTACACAGGTAACTTGAGAGACCGGGAAATATGTAGATTCTGGTCACTGGGTTCTTGATAAGCATAATCTGGCAGCCCTTACTGAAGGCAGACTTCTTTCTGAAAGTGCTTTCCAAATGAAGTCATTGTTTGTCTAGAGGGAAGTTGGTTCCTGGGCAGAGCGGAGAGCTCAGCGTCTAAAATCTCCTGGGCCTGTGTAAACTATGCTTTGAGGTGAAGGTGGAGTGGGCACCTCTTCCTCGGATGTGGGTACGGCGGCCTCACACCTGGGGAGCCCACTCACCAGGAGAGCTCAAGGCCGGGCCTGCATTTCTGGGAAGGCAGGTGAGGGTGGGGCCAGTGGAAACCAAACATGCTTCTTAGCAATCAGATTAACCTCTTCACACAAATCTACATATCCAGGAGTGAGTCCCATTCCGATTGAACCCCAAAATGGCACCCCCGGCATTCTCTATGGTCAGAGATTCTCAGAGTGGTTCAGAGTTTCCTGTGAGGTTTTTTGACCAGCCGTGAGCCTGAGCAGCAGCATGTGAGGACCGATAGCCTTCATCTGACCTGAGTTGTAAAGAAGGACCTTGATGGGCCTGGTGATTCCCGACAGGCCCTTGCTTCTGGGACTTGTTCTGCCACCTGTGTTTCTTACTTGCCCCATCCTGCAGCTGGTGAAAATGCTGGCTTGTCTGGCTAGGATTTGGTCCCAGCTAACTTCAGGCTTTGAATCAAAGACACCTTCCTTTGAGGCGGGAAACCGGCAGCCAGAAGGAGTTAGGATCTCTACAGTCACAGGTCAGAAGCTACTTGTTGAGACCCTGAGGTTTGTGGTGGCAGCCTAAAGTTACTGACACTGTATGCCGCCTTCTGGCCCTCTGAGTGAACAGAGATGGAACCACAGCTCTGATACAAATGGAGCTGTGGCCCCCAGAGCAGCTCTCTGTTGGTCTGGAGAACTCGAGGCAAAGTGGATTCCAAGACTCACCATGTGGACATCAGCACTCAAGGCTTCTGCAACTTTCTCTCTTAGGACAAGTTAAAGTTCCTCAAAAGATTTCACTTACCCTACAAGTCTCTCTCTATAAAATTAATTAATTAATTAATTATCCAAGACCAAGTAAAACTTCCCAGCTTGGCAGAGGTTCTGAATTAATTTTCACCTATTAGCCAACACTTAGTGACACAGCATGCTGCTCCTGCTGAGTGGTGATCAGCACATTTGGGTTTGTAGGTCAGAGGTGCAACTTCAGATCTCAGCTCTGCTGCTGTGCGGCCTGGAAAGGTCTCGGACCTCTCTCAGCCTCTGTGTTTTCTGCAGTGTGCATTTTCAAACAACTCTTGATGTGCCTAGAACTTTATGTTTTAACCCTTAGCAGCCATAACAATGCTACCAGATACGTGACATCTGCATTTTAAGTTTATGAATAGAGGAAGTGGTCACAAGCTGTCCAAGGATAGAGAGGAAGGAGGTAAAAGCGGGATTCCAGCCCTGGCAAATGGGCAGGAGAGCTAGCCTGTGCACCGTGCACCTCCAGCAGCCTGGCCACCGTGAGCATCCAAGCTTTAGATAAATCCTCCAGAAGCATGGCATCCAATCAGGTCTGGGGTCAGTGAAATTTGTATGTCTCTATTTCAATAATAATAACAACAGTAAGAATTAAAAATTAAGAATTGATTCTGAAGCTTTTCTTGGGAACTGAAAATGTAACAAGATGACTGATTTACAAATAATGTTTTAATCCGACACGAGTCCCTGAGTCTCTTCCAAATTAATGAGGAAACTCACTGGCTAAATTCTAACTCTACATCCTTGCCCATCCTTACAGTTATGGTAAGTTACTATCATTTCTAGACAGCTTGCAAATTTAAAAGAGTAAATTGGCATATCCTCAACTGAAAATTAGGCTCTGGTTGAACTTTTTAAAAGTTGTTTTGGTATCAATAACCACACCAGGCTGTCGAAGTTGAAATTGATCATTCTAAGACTAGCCTTGTACAATGGTTAACCAAATTGTAGAAGTCTTGATTTCATTCAGTTAATCTTAAAGCACTAATTCAGAACTGAAGTCCAGCTGTACATTGGAATAAATAAGCATGAAGGTGCTGGAGGGGAAGTATATTCACAGAGAGGATTTGGACAAAAAAGAGCTACATTTCTTGCTCTATCACTGCATGTCCCAGTTAGTAGTTTGCTTTCAAATTATTTGAAATGTTTCTAGGGTAAAGTTTGCATAGAGGTCTTCTTATTCTTTGGCCATTCCTTGTGCAGTATGTTTGGGATGTGGACTGCATCTATCAACTTACCCTGTCTCTCATTCTCTCGTGACTCAAGGCAACAACACCACCCCTTCTTTCCCAAAAATGTGTGGCAGCTGCTATGGGAGACTTCTGAGTCATTTGGAGGGTGGAATGGCTGTGGGCTGACTCACTCAGCAGGACCTGGGGGAGGACCCCGGTGGAGCATTCAAGGTTGGAGCTCAGCTGTGGGGGTAATAGCTATTCGTAGTTTACGAAAGCATACTTCCTACTTGTGACATGACCGGAAGTTCACCTTAACTCTTTATTCAGACACCCACACTTCTGTCTTAACCTGTTTGGAATGGGGCCTTAACAGGAAAAAGAATGTGGCCATCGTTTTCCTTTTTATGCTATACTAGGATTGAATCCTGGGCTATCACTCCCACCACATTTTCTTCATTAAGTTTATTGGTACATTTTCTTTTTTTTCTTAATTTTTGAAAGACGCTGTCTTTCAGTCATTAAGTTGTGTGTGCTGTGATCCTACCACCTCTGCCTTCCAGAGTGCTGATATTACAGTATGACCTTTCTGACACTTTCTGGACACAATTCAGGCTGTTAGCAGTGCATACTTAGCATCACTTCTATTTCATTCTTCTTGGGACAGCTCTGCTAGGGTAGCATGATTCCTTGGAGTAGGGTTCCGGAGAAGGCCCACAAGATGTGGATCAAACACCATCAGGTGTCAACCTTTAAATGTTATAACTGCCCTGTATATTTAGGCTCAAAAACACTCTTATGAAACTTGAAATGTCAAAGAAGAAAAAAAGTCAAATAAAAAAAAAAAGAAAACCAAAACTGTTACAAAGGGCTCCTGAATAATACCTGAAAACATACTTCAATATAGTTGGAAATTCAATAAAGTGGTTCTCTATTTCATTTGAAAAAAGGAAAAAAAATATTTAAATTATACAGAAGCAAATCTGGCATAGTCTTGTCCTCAGTTCATTCATGTATAATGTCCAGTAACTGATTCAGAACTATTTTCCATGGTAAAGATGGATTGAGATGTATTCTGTTTTGTTGGAAGGCAAACAAAATCTGCCCTCTTTACCACACAGGTCTCCCTGTGTCCTGGCCCTCTGCTCACATCTGACTTTACTCTCACCTCTTTATTGCTCATTGTCTCTGAGTGAGAGTCAGACAGACAGAGACAGAGGGCCGCTTCTGCTCCAGGAGTGAAGTGCAGAGCAGGCTTTGAGACATTGTGTGTGCATCTTCCAGAATGCAGCAAGAGAGCTTCAGAAAACTGGAGAGCAGAGAGCTAAAATACCTGAGACAGGATGAGTGTTGGGAGCCAGAGCTTACAGATCTGTACCACGGAGAGAATGAAGTCAGGGGTGGACACAGGAAGAAGACAACGTGTGTGAGAGGGGAGCACTCATGGCACTGCGCCTTGCCTTGCTTCTCCTGTGTGACTGACAATTGGTGTAAACGGAGCACTTGTAAAGTCTTGGGAGTCTCCAGTTTCGCCAGGTTTTTTGTTTGCTTGCTTCTGGTATAGAATTTAGATTTTCTGTTCTGTCTGAGACAATATTTTCTTATCTGTAGCATTTAATATTTTAATAGTAAAGATTGTAAATTTCCAGTATACAGACAGTATATTTACTTCCTTACTTCTTTGATGGAGCTTAAGAGGGTGTTATGTGTTCCACATGTGTCTGAAGTGGAAGGTCTTTGATACGGTAACTTAGTTTCCCTGTCTTGTTCCTGAGCAAGTTGAGAAATAAAAGATGTGGTGACCAGGATATCATTTATTCCCAGTTGTAGAACTGGGCCCTGGGCTTACTAACCATGTGGATTTGCTAACGTTGAACTCAAATATAAGCAGAGTGCTGAACCATCGTGACAGTGATCGTAAAGGAGGCTATAAGAAAGGAGCCTGCTAGGTAACACTTTGCCAAGAAGATACAGACAAGATTTCTACTCTACAGAGGCTGACTCACTTTCATGAGAAATACCTAGTGCTGAGCCAAGCATAACCAGTTACTCCTCAAAATTCACTAGTCAGACAAGAAAGCCAATTCCTCAAGCACAGAATGAACAAAGGTCCTAAGAGGTTCTAGGTATGCAATCTGAACTCCCTGAATGGGAAGGAAATACCAAGATCTGGGAGGAAATCACTACATTTATCAGTGAGGGGCCATTCGCGGACATATCATGTGTTTATGTTTGGTCATTGAGTGTGGCTTATGCTGTGTGCCTTATGCTGGAAAGGCTGAGACGGAGGCTTACGGTGGGTGGGTGTTGGCTTTAGTGCTATCCTTCTCCCTTCCTATGCTAGGTTTCCCAGGTCGGTATCGGTAAGTCCCACCAGGTCACCCTCTTGTGTACATTGCTCCAATGTCTTCCCACTGCACTCTTTGTGGTGGTCACAGGACCTAGGAGGCATCCATGCTTTGGTCCTTGCTTGCTCTTGCCTCTCATTTACTTCCTATAACACTGATTTAGGAATAGTGGCATTTTGCTGTTGCTCGGTGCCGTTTTATTCATTTTTTAACAAATTGGCTGCACAAAGTTTACTTCCACTGAAAGTGTAATTACTACTCTCATTGCCCAGCATCTTTGCATGCCTGAGTCTTTCTTGTCATTCAAGTATTTGCTCAACCATCATTTCCTGAGAAAAGCTGTCCCTAAACACCTACTGGGAAGTGACCACCCAATCACTTATCATGTAGTTGTTCTATTCTGTGCACTTCTGGCAGCCAGACATTTTTGTTTGCTATTTGTCTGCTATCCACTTGCTTCTCCCACTAGTGAACAGGAAGCCCTTGCAAGCCAGCATGACTGTCCATCTTGCTTGCTAGTCTCCATCCCAGCTGCACAATTGGTAGGAGCACAGCAAGTATTTTGGTCAGTGAGCATAAACCCTCACTGTGTATACAGAAATTTGTTCAGGGCTTACATGGAGCTAAAAATGCCAGTTATGTACACAGAGGAAACAAAGGCTATAATCAGCTAATACAAAGGCATGAGCATCTTAAACAAGATACTATACCTGAGTTGACAAGTCATATGTTCAGAAAACATCATGGGACTTAACTGCTAAAAGATCTTAATGGCCATCAAGATATCCCAGGGGTCACAGTAATTTTCACTGAACATTTCTTGTTTTAGCAAAACTATATGTAGTGAAAAGACTGGCATGGGGATAAGCCACAGCCATTTGTCTGAATCTCAGTCATTATCTGTATGAGCAAAGACATTGCACAGAGGACCAGGGGTGTCGTTTGGGAATAGACGACCATCTCTCAATCTGACATATAGGCCACACGACCTCTTACAACTGGCTTTTAGGGAAATCTGTTCTGTACTGTGGTTTCACCCTCCACTTTCTTCCAGTGCCCCAAAGTGGAAGGGTGAATATTTCAAGACAACTGATGAAAGACTAAATGTTTCTTAAAATCGAACTTCAGTTTTGAAGATTTTGCCTGTTACATATCTCGGGGTGCTAGATGGAGACAGGCAAAATGGGCATCATTGGGACATATTCACTCTCTCCCCATCTTCCCTCCCTCCTGGCCTCAGAGAAGTGAAATGCCCCTCTCCCTGTGCGTCATCTCCAAGTTTTGTCTGATACTCAGCCATGTGAGAAGAAAGCTGAGAAGGGGCGAGGTCTCCCCCAAGAGCTGGAGCCGCAGATGGGAGGGCTGATGGCAGCTTCAGGTTTGGGGCCTGGGGCCTGGTCGGGTGCAATTAAGCATTTGCTTCTTCCAGATTAGCTTAATCATTATAGACATGTATCTCCGCATAACTCCAGCTTATTTATACCTCACCACTTTTCCAGCCAGAATCGCTATTTTTTATTGTTAATCCTTGCTGAATCACAGCTTTTCATGCTTTGTTTCATGCTTAGCAATTAGCGAACATAGAGCACCTAGGCTATGCTTTAGATTGGATCTCTGTACCAAATCCCAGGCTTATCTTAAGGGTCAAGCTGTACATGCTGCTGCGGAGTCGTCTAGGCACAGACAAAACTGTCAAGGGTGAGGTAGGGTGCCCAGGGCTATTTCTATGTTGTCGCTTTGATTCTGCCAGCAGCTGGTCCAAAGGCCTCCAGATAGGTTGCTAGAATAGAAGTGCTGAAGAAACTTTAGATGTCTGTGCCCAAAGGGGTAAGTAAATTCTGGTTTGAATTTAGATATCTTTTCAAGGGAAATATCTGCAGAGTTCTTCCTCCTGAATTACAGGCAACAAGCAGGATCCCATAAGTTTGCTATGCTCGGAGATGCACCTGCATTAGGACCTGCACCCTGGACTCAGATCAGGAAGATTTCCTAAATTCCCTGGCTCAAAGAAAACACGTCTGCTGAAGGGCTATGTCCTAGGAATCAATATTTTACTCATCCTGCAAAGGACTGGGGGTAAAGAAAGAAATTTTGTGCAAATGAACTAAGACAAAATCCTTGACTTCCAGGTTACGTTTCATAGCGTGAAGAAAAGCACTGGACGTTTATTACCATCTTCAGTACATGAGCTAGCAAAAACCCATTCACTGGGGACAAACTCTGTCTTGTTTACTATTAGAACTAGAAAACGACGAGCAGTAAAAGATTAATGAATATCATTGAAGAAATGAATCAAAACAATGATGAGGGCCTAAGATTCTGTCACACTTGGCTGTGCTAGAGATCTTTGGCCCCTAACAAGGAAACTTTCTGCATTGGTGTCAGAGTTGGAGAGCCCATTCTCCTGAGGTGGTTTGCCCGCTTGTATCAGGTAACTCTCAGCATTCTGCACTTAGAGATTGCAGTTTGAAGAACAGAAAGCAAGACTGCTCATTCTTACACATATTTGTGAACAGTCCAGAGATAATACAGGAAATAAGCCTTCTACCTGTCACATCATTCAAGAAAATCATTTACCAGATAAAGGAGGAGTCTGGCTTATCCTTTCATGCAATGAGTAGATGAGTTCAAAGAACAAGGGGACAGAATTTTTGCTGCATTTCAGATATTTTATAGAAGTCCCAATATGGTCAGCCATATTTTACAAGCATAAGAGTCAGGGAAAACCAGAGTCCACTGTGTAAGGCAGTGCAGGTACACATAGCACGGTTTCACCTCCCAGAAGCTGAACAGTGCTGATGTGGAGGGACACATTTCTGAATGAATGTTACAAAGAACCCAAAAAGGGATCTGTAAGTCTTTGAGTAACTGAGACCTCACCCTGTTCACCAAGAAAGCGTCCTCTGCACTCCTGCAAAAGCTGTGAAGGCAGCTGAGGTGAGCACTGGGTTGAGCAGCATACTGAGGAGGACGGAACGTGTGGACCGTGCAAATGGGTCACGGGGAGCCTCCCACATCTCAGGAGAGTTTTTTGACACGGGGGAAGGGGCTTTAATATCGCTCATAGAAAGACATCAACTACTAGGTCAACAGTAAATCATGGTTATAAACTGGAAAGCCACACCATTTGAACTAATGGAATTTGAAGTTACTCTCAGAGGTGAATTACTTTTGATACAGAATGATAAGGCTTTATGTATAACACTTCAGCATTTCGGACGGCTCTGAAACTTGTAAATGTCTGGGCCACTCACTGTTTCTGTCTTCACTTTCACCTTCTGAGTTTTACCCACAAGACATTTGAGAGTTTGAATTTTCTGTGCAATAATGAACGAACAATTTCTTCTCTCATTCAATCTGCTGTCAGTCAGCTGCATTGCTTTAGTCTTTCTCCAGCTATCTGCTTCAGTCTAGTCTGATGAGTAAACTCCTCTCACTTTTTCCTTCTCAGGAGATGTGTCAGCCCACACGGACAGGCTGGCCAAGTTACCATTTGAACTAATGGAATTTGAAGTTACTCTCAGAGGTGAATTACTTTTGATACAGAATGATAAGGCTTTATGTATAACACTTCAGCATTTCGGACGGCTCTGAAACTTGTAAATGTCTGGGCCACTCACTGTTTCTGTCTTCACTTTCACCTTCTGAGTTTTACCCACAAGACATTTGAGAGTTTGAATTTTCTGTGCAATAATGAACGAACAATTTCTTCTCTCATTCAATCTGCTGTCAGTCAGCTGCATTGCTTTAGTCTTTCTCCAGCTATCTGCTTCAGTCTAGTCTGATGAGTAAACTCCTCTCACTTTTTCCTTCTCAGGAGATGTGTCAGCCCACACGGACAGGGTCTGGCCAAGTTCCGTGAGTCCTCAGAGGTTGTCACTGATCATCACACTGCACAACGCTCCTTATTTATAGGTCATTTCAGAAAAGAGGAAGGAGAAACAGCTAAAGGGGAGTGACAGGTCCTAGAAGGTGACCAGGGAGCTTCCTAAGAGACAGCTGAGTTTTAATGGAGCTGGTCAAGTTGGTGTCAAGACAGCTTTCAGCCAGGTCTTGTGATCTAGAATGAATTCAGTCAAGGTAAATAAAATTCATGAAGTTCACTCATCTTAATTTTCAAAACAGAAGCTTTCATACATTTTCCAACAAAGACTCAAAATAAATATCTTTCCCATACTGACCTAGTATACATTCACACATCTATAACTGAAACAAAAATTTATCCTAACTACTTGTAATTCAACATACTATATTTCCTATCCTAATCTACATTATTTGATTAAAAAATATTGGTCAAGATCCACTAAGTTGGTTTCATGATCCATTAATGAGTCAAAAATCACAGTTGTAAATATAATAAAATAAACTTTTCATTGGGGGAGAAGGATAGTAAAAGAATGAGTCTGAAAACATGGTATTGAGTAAGAATTACATGGTGTCATTCAGGTAGCCCTATTGTTTTGTTTTTGTTTGTTTTGTTTTGTTTTTTTTTTTTTTGCAAGATGAGAGTCACAGGTCTTTGGCAAAATAGATCAGTAAACAGAATTATGTAGATATCGCTCCACCTTTATGATATCTTATCTATAAGATGAACATTCAAAGAGCAGAGAGTAGAGGAAAATGTAGCTTATTGCTTTCTTCAAACCTACGTATTTACAGAAGAAAAGTAGCTGACAGAAGGGAAAACACCACCACATTTAAATCCATTCAAACAACAAGGGAAAGGGATAAATTGATTCTGTTCCCAAGTGGAGATCTGTGCTGTGTGGCATGAAGTCACCTGGCTTCAGAACTGGATAGCTTCAATTCAATCTATTCTGAATCCCTGAGATGTTGGACTGTGAATGATAAGGCATAGGTTTGAATATTCTCATTCTTTGCTTAAAATTTCTGAAAGGAATTCACAGTAAACACACGGGATTAAACGGCCGGGGATTTGACTCAGTGGTTCTGCCGTCTGCCTTGTAAGTGCAAGGGCCAGAGTTCAGTCCCCGAAAACAAAACAAAACAAACCCATACTGGATTAAGACTCTGAATTTTATTTTTCATTTGGTACCAGGAATTGAACTCAAGGACTTGCACTTGCCAAGAAGGTGCTGTACTGCTAAGCTACTTCCCCAGGCCAAGACACTGAATTCTGATTGGAATTGTCTAGCATTTAGGAAAAGATAGCATCTCAGCTGTATTAATTCTTTGTACTAAAAAACGTGGACTGTATCTATGCAGCTATGTCCCTATAATTTATAATATTTTTGAAAGATTTTTGATTCTTAAATTGATCCCGGAATATCCAATGACTTTTCTTGCTGGTGATTGGAGATCCACAGAAAGCCAAGTTTTTGTATGCTTGTCTAAATGGTGTTATAATTTCAAATAAATTTTCCTTTGCTTTTTTTTTTTTTTGAGAGCAGGTCTCACTATATAGTTCAGGTTGGCCTTGAACTCACAGAGTGCTCCGCCTGCCTCTGCCTCCCGAGTGCTGGGATTACAGGCATGTACCACCATGCCCAGCCTTCCACTGCTTTTTAAAACTTTCCTTGTAGATGATTATGCCTGAAAATAACAATATTCTTTCTCCTTTCAGTATCTGAAATTTTATTATGACAGAACTTCCACTGCCTCATTAAATATCAGTGACAATAATAAAACTCTTGTATTTAAATGAGATACTAGATATTAGTATGTTTTTATATGTGAGTAATAGAATGCCTAATGAAAAAGACTTAAGTTATAAGTTTTCTCAGTCAGCTTTTTTGGTAATTAAAACCCTTCTTTTTTGCTTTTCTTTCATGATTTCAAAATGGTTTCTGGATTGTAAAACATGCATTATATTAAGCCCTAACATAATGACAAATTACTTTTGAAAAGATTACACTTGGTCACACTCTGGTCAGTAATAAGCTTTCCCACGTCTTCATATTTTCACTAATACTTTGTAATGTCATATTTCTCAATTTTGGCAATTTTGATTCAGGAAAGTTCAAAATTAGATCATTGAAGTTTAACTATTTTTCTATATTTTTGTTTATTTTTATTTTATTGTTTATTTTTTCTTTTCTTTAAACAAATGTAGCATCTATTTATTTTTCTGTTCAATGTTTATTTTTCTATTTTATTTAATCTATTTTCAAAAAAATTTTCTGGATGAAAATATCTTATTAAATTTTGTAACTATTTTGTACCAGTTTGTAGCTTGTCTTTTCATTTTCTTAATGTTCTTTTGACTAACAAAATTTTAAAATATAATTTTATATAGTGAAATTGTCTAATTTCTAAATATGTCTTTGCATGTGAAATCTTTTTTTACTGTGATGTAATCAAAGCATTTAAAAATATTGCCTTTTACCTGTCTTTAACCCCTCTACAACTAAACTTAAGAAATTGGAGTAAATAGAAATTCTTAATTATATTTTTAATAATAGATAATATAGACTGCCAGTTTTTGTTTGTTTTGTTTTGGTACCAGGGATCAAACTCAGGACCTTGCTCCTACAAAGCAGGTGGCAGGACCACTGAGCTAAATCCCCAGCCCCTGGAGTGCCAGTTCTTAATGGAAAAGTCTCTCCTCTCACAAGATTGGAATGTAATGTTATCCCTGAGGCAGTACTGCCCTGTCTTAATCATTAGAGCTCTATAAAAATCTGCCTTTCCAATAGAGTATTTCCATGCATGAGTGTGTGTGTGTATGTGTGTGTGTGCGTGTGTGATTTTAATTCCTTGAATTTAGTATGCGTGATTATGAGGCTCTAACCAGGGATGCTTTCCTGTAGAGAAGATCTGCATTGCCTCTGCCTGGAGCCAGTGAGTGCTTACTTCCTAGGAGCAGCCTGTAAAGATGCCAGCGAGGATTCCTAACAGCAAAGCTGAGGGCTTTGACCTGCTGGGAAGACCAGGTTTCATAGTGTGTATTTTCCTACTTCGCTTGCTATTTAAGGCTTTCTGTGATGGTTTTGATATGCTTTCTCTCCTTTTATATTTTGCTTATTTGTTTTCATTTTTTATTTTGGTGCTGCTTGTACAGATTTCCTCACTTTCCAGCCAGGTAACAATGCATGCATTAGAAGTTGTTTGTTGGAATTTACATTTGATTTAATTACCTGTCACCCAGAAGGCCCAGAAAGTGTCTGGCTCCATCATACTTGGAGAATCAAAAATTCAATAATTTTTAAACTGACCTCTTGAGGTGACATTTTAAATTCAGTTTTAAAATTCTTTTAAATATAATAATAGAAGCATTAATCCTTTCAACTTTCCACAGTTTGTAGCTTAGGTGAGATTTTACACAGTTTGTAGCTTTAGGTGAGCAAATCGTTCTCATGGTTTTCGCTTTTGAGTTGCAGCTTCCTGAGGTTTAGCAAAATCGTGGAGACATTAAAGTGTGGCCTTAGATCTGCTCTGACACCCTGACATAGGGAGTGGAAGACAGATCTCCCCACATACTTGAGCTAGAGAGGTGAAGAACTTCTGCCCAGTGTGAGGGGTGAGAGCCATGTGGGAGACGCTGGGGCCAGTGCGTATTGTCAGAGGCCGCTGAATGTTGGCCCAGAGCCGTGGACCTCAGCTTTTCTTTTCATGAGAAGAGTTTCCTGTTTTGCCATGTGGGATGCTCGGCCTTGATTACGTCCGGAGTTTACTGTAGTGCATTTAAATGTCTAATTCATCAGATGACAGTTAATAAATTGCTGATTGAGTTGACTTTCTGCATAATCTTAAATTTTAGGAACTGTAAGCTAGCTTTAAGAAGTCTAGAATTTTTTAATTATTTTCTTTCATTGAAAAAGAAGAAAGCCAGGTGAGTGGAATGTATTTAAGAATTGATGAAAAAAGAAACCTATTAAAATTAAATGTCATCCATCATATTGCATTGACACAGCATATACATTTTCAGGAAAAAAAATTTAAATGCTGATGTTAGGTAAAGAAAATTATTTTCCAAACAAAATAACAGACACTTACTGTCACGTAAAGGTCACACAGAAAGACGGAGATGTTTCCCTTTCTTTTTTTTAAATTTTAAATTGAATTTATTGGTGCATTCTAGGTAGACAGTGAAATAAATAAGTCACCCATATGCAAATACCGAATAGTTTCTCTGGTGAGATGTTTCCCTTTCGTTGTTCACCTTGTTATTCCCCGGCAAAGCTCGTCTTTGTCCTGGGTTCTGAGTCCAGGCAAAAGGAAAGAACGTGTTTGTTCCTGACCAACAAGTGTCCAGTTTGTGGTTCTCCTCATTCTTTTTTTCCTCATAGCCCTTCAGTCCCTGTACAAACTAGAAATTCAATCTGTACTTGACAGTTAAAAAAGGAAACGGGAGACAGCCAGAATTTTTTAAAAAAGGTATTGAATTATTCTTCTCTACTTAAGACAAAACACAATTGCCGAGTCCTCCAGAGCCAAGGATATATCTGGGTTGTGGCGTGGCCCATTTTATGTTCCCCTCCTTTGGAGAGCCTTCATCTGGATTAGGGGGTGCCGTGTGGCAAGACCAGAAGCCAGCAGCCTGCATGTATTAGCCTTGTGCCCTTGTGCGTGTCTAACTTGCCTTCATTCCCTGGACCTTGGTCTTTTCATCTGTAAAATGGGATGCTAGTACTCTCTCAAAGACTTACTTCGGGTGTTTATTAGTAAAACGCATGCAAAAATGTAAATGGTGCCTAATACAGTAACAATAAATGTTTGCTTTTCTTGCCATGAAGTTTTATTTTCGAGAAAACCATATTCCAAAACAAACAAACAGATTCCCTAATGCAGTATTGAAGGGTGGGGATAGGAAGGGTTTTTTTTTTTTGTTTGTTTGTTTGTTCTGTTTTGGTTTTGGCTGGACTTTCACCTGGCTAATTAGACCGTAACTATTAATTCATGATAATATTTCTGAAAAATTTCTGAAAACTTACTCTCTTCTGGATTTTTCTTTTCTACTTCTACCATAGTTCCTAGGAGGAGATACCAGGGTTTATTTGGGAGCATTGTAGTGGTTATTATCAATGCCTAACATATAGTTTATAAGATACCCCTACATAAGGGCTGGGGATGTATGTAGCTCAGTGATAGAGCACCTGCCCGGCATGTGTGAGGCTCTGGGTTCAATCCCCAGCACCAAAAATAAAAGTTAAAAAAAATATGAAGAAAGGAAAATGTGTAGAATGCTTGGTTTGATTTTTATTTGTTTTTTGTTTGTTTGCTTTTTCCCCTAACTCACAGCCTAGAAAACAAGCTATTTCATGTAACCTTTGAAGAAACAGCAGTTAACTACTGGGGTCAGAGATGAAATCTACAGGCAAGATGTCAGCAATTTTTCCTCCCATGTTCTTCATAGACTTCTGAAGTCCCTGCCCTGAGTCTGGAAGCAACCTCAAAATCCTCACTATGATATCTAAGTCACTTGCAACCAGTTAGAATTGACAGGTGAGTTAGAATGTGTTTGCCATCTCTAGCTTAGCTGATAACTGGATATAAGAAGAGAGCGAAGTAGCCTTATGACTGGGTCACTTGTCCTAGAGACTTTGTATCCTTATGTCCAAAGTTCGCAGGAATTGTTTAATGAAAATCTGAAAGCTGTATGAAGAATTCACAAAACATGTTCTCATACGAGTCTTCTGTAGCTTTAAGATGGCAGGTCTAGAGATCTGCATTTGTCACTACCACCTGTGTTCATAGCGCCCTTACAGAGATCAGCTTTGATTTCTCCCAGTCTCACTCTGAAGAGGGAGAAATTACCCAGCTCAGCGCCTCCTGTTTTGAGGACCTGTTGTCTCATGGGAGTGTAGTTGCTGGAGACAGTGACAGCAGAGGAGAGGTGGCTCAGAAAGCGCATAGCATTCAAGGGTAGAGAGCACTTGGCTGGTCCTATGGCTCCGCTGGAAGGAGAAAAGGGTAGAGCCCATAGATGAGGACCATGCAGGAGAGGCACAGGTGCTACCCTTCAGTGACTTGCAGTGAGGCTGTAGGTCTACATGACTTAGCCACGCATCTAGTCTGTGATTGCCTGGCTCCTAAGGTCGGTGATCTGACATTAGCTGAGACCCTCTTACAAAAGTGGGAGGGTGAGCTAACAAAACCCACACGGTGACCTCACTCTGTCCTCAGGGTTCCACATGTCACCAGAGCCCACAGGTGAATACACTTGAGATCTGTGAGTCATCATACTTAGGGCTGGGAGTTCACCCCCACTCCAACCCCTCATTTACCAGATTAGAACAATCATTCATCATGTAGTGTAAATTATGCTTCTTTATCTGGCCCTGTAACATAAAGTCATTTAAAACATCAACTTCTGGATCAGCAATATCTTGTCTTCTTTGATATTTCCATCCTTGAGGCCCATTTAATCAGTCTTATATTAGTACCATTGCTTGTTCAGTATCTCAATATAGCTGTAGCTGTGTGTGTGTGTGTGAGTGTGTGTGTGTGTGCGTGTGCGTGTGCATGCACATGCATGCATGCCAGGGACCAAACTAGGGACCTTGTGCTTGCGAGGCAGGTGGTGGCACCACTGAACTACATCCCTGGCCCTCAGTATAGCTTTTGGTTTCAGGGTTTTATGTTTTAAATGTTGGGGACTGATGATTACAAACCTAGGCACTGTATTCCACTTGCCAGTCCTCCAGGTAACCTCACACATGGGGTAACTCCTTGTAGAATCAGTGAGACTCACTTAGGTCAGTTGGCATTGTTACAGTGCTATGGATAAATAAAATTTGGAATCAGAAAACCATATTTTTTCAGGAACATATTAGTTAAAGAAATTTTGTACAGTTACTTATTAAAACAGTGCATCTTTTTTTATAAAGTGAACAATTATCCCACAAATCCGAGTTCAGAGTTTTTAGATTTAGATTTTCTTAAATATAAATTACAACATTCACCTTGACATAAAGAATGTTCCGAATTTTTCACTTGAGACTTTCATTGTTCAGAATATTCTTAGCTTAGAATCACATTAATCTTAACATAAATATATGTGTTGTATTAAGTTCCTGAACTTCTTATCAGTGAAATGGAGATATTTTAAAAACTATAGGTTTGTAAAGGCAATGATGCACTATAGGAACACAGGATTTCCCCTGAAACCATAAATACCAGAATGTGCTTTTGTCAGCCCTTCTGATCTTAGCACTCTCATGTTAGGAGCAAAGGGTGGCACTAAGTCTCCAAGACCGTAGAGATTATCTTTGTGAAATCTAGTAGGAGCTTCTCTGGGACCAACATGGTTGTAAGCCAATTTGAGGCACTTGGGCAGCTGCATGCTTTTCTTCTTTGTTAGCACAGGGAGAACGTTTCCCACATAGGGTGGTCAGACAAATAATTTTACGGCTATCCAACCAGGCTGTTTGTAGACATTTCCCTGGAATCCCACGATGTTCTCCACTTCTTCAGATAATTCAGACTCTGGTGGTCAGTATCGTACTTTTCCCTATAATAGAAAAATTCATACCAAATTGATGAGGCATTGGGAAGTCCCCACAGTAGTGCGCGATGGAACTGGAAGACACTGACAGGAGCCCTCATGCTGCTTCTCAGTGTCTGCATCTGGGTGGCCCACTTCCTTTTCCTAGGTGACCCACTTCCTGTCTCACTCAAACAATAGTTCTCTCCTCAGTGCCTTTTTCTTGCTTAGCAAGTGAAGTGATTCTGAGGAGCTGGACTCCCTCTGACAAATGAAGTGAGAGGAAATAGTTGTGCCTTGCTTCACATTCTTAGTATAGGGTTGAAAAGTCAGATCCTCCCAAAGTGAGCCTAACATAGTGGAGACTTTGAATAATAGTGCTCCACCCACCAGTCCAAGGACTTTGCAGGAAATTCTGTTGATATTTAAATGGTAAAATGTTTTAGCTCAGAAGAATTTTGAGGGATAAAGTTCAAAATGATTTCACTGTATGTCTGGTCTTATAAGACAATTCACTGGAAGTTTTGGGCATGTCTGACTAGATCAAATTTGTAGTTGGGTGTGTAGTACAATACCTGGTAAGAATAAGTTGGCAACATGTTCTTGCTAAGTGAATAAAGGGCTTTTGAAAATTGCAGCATTCTACCCATTTGATCATCAAATGCTTCTGTGATCTACCTATCAAGTTAAGATGAGGTTGGTTTGTGTAGACACTGATGTTAAGGTGTAAATGACTCCTGACTGGCATCATAGCTTTACAGGCGATTCCTTTCTAGGTAATACTGAATTATAAATTTGATAAATGCATCCATAATATTGGTGATGGAGATATCCCTTATAATGGGCAAGGGCCCCACAGAACAAAACACCTCTTCTTTATACTCATCTTTTGCATTCATAATTTCCTGTTTTCAATCTGTTTACATTACATGTCAAATTCACATTCTTCAGTTATTGCCTTGCTGGAAAACAAATATTTTTCTTTTCACATCCTTTCTAATTACTTTAGCTTAGTCCTATTTCCTACCTCATAATTCTATGATTCCACTACTCAAACTATGCCTTCCATCTTGCAAGGGAAGAAAATCTGAAGCTGGAAGATCAGGCTTCATGGAGTTTGTGTGGCACGAGAGTAGAAGAGGAAAAGGCTATGCAAACCGGAAGAAGAAAGATTCCCCTAAGTCCCACAAGAAATGCAGGAGTCATCTGCCCAACAGCAAAATAAGCACCACCGTCAAATACACAGTAAGATGATAGCATGAAATATGAGCCTGGCCAAAACCACCAGCCCTGGAACAGGTTCAAGCCAAACACAGACAGGAAGCCACTCGCCCAAGCTCAGAGAGCTTAGGTGCTTCTGAGCACAAGGCTAAGGTGTCCAGTGATGACAGCCAGCTCTCCTCGGTGATTGTCTCTGAACTTGGGACTTGGGGGAAAGCAATGTGTCAAAAATACCTTAGGAAAATAGTAGAAGATTTTAAATGCAGTGCACTGCAGATATTTAAAATAATCATATTTTACTGTTCTTCAAGGAGACTAAATCCCTTATAGTTTGTTATTTACTTGAATATATTGAAAGAAACGAGTTCTAATAAATTATTTTACAGAGGGTTGCTTTGCTTGTGTTTTCTTGCATCTGCATTGATAATTAAAACCTATTCTCCACTTAATTAAACTTTATGATCTATCACTGGGTGATGTAGATTGATTTTCTTGGTACTTTCTACTACCACAATTATAACTCTATTAGCTAATACTGATAAAATACTTAACAAGAGCCAGGTGCTATTTCAAACACTTGACATAGTTTAATTGTCTTTTATCCATTCATAACATTATGAGTTAAAAGTCATAATTCTCTCCAATTTTTGGAAGAGGAAATTGAGTCACAGGGAGATGAAGCCATTCTGTTTGTAAGTGACCAAGTCAAGATTGCCACAATAGCAATGATAGCAGGATTAACTGTATTTTTAAAGGAGTACAGGACATATCCTGCTCATGAAGATGCCAGAGGCTAGGGCAAGCAGAAACCCATAAGTGCATCTTAGAGCTTTGGCTTTTTTGATGTTTGCTGCCACCTCAAAAAGTCACAGGGTTGCCATGATTGGAATAAACACATTAGGATTTGGTGATGGAATCCCAATGATGAATGTAATTGTATTGTATACCTAGATTGTACCAATAACCTCAATAAAAAGAAAGAAAACAAAACAAAACAAAACAAAAAAAAGGAAAACAGCTGTGAGAGAAGACAGGCAGGGTGGCTGGGAATGTGGGGCTGGCCCTGAGTTCCAAAGTAAGTTGGACTCTGGCTGGGTGAAGCAGGGAGGGAATATTGGTTGGAAGTGTCCTAGAATTTCCAGCAATCTAAAAATGCTTTGGGAAGGTAGAGGAGCCTTCAGGTCATAATTGAACATCAGGGGATCCTATATCTCCCCAAGAATGGGCGGTCATTGGCTAGAAGGAGTCTGGAAAACATTATTTCAATATAAATGCAGTAATGAGTTTTAGATTATAAAAGCTCAGGGCTAGGCCCTGGGTCAGTTCTGCTTCATGAAACTGGAAGTCTATAAAGTACCTTTTTTGTGGCTCATACAGTTTCAGCTTGAAGTCTAAGGGTGAGAAAATGTTTTCTGTCTGTTTAATGAGAAAAACAGCCAAGTCACAAGGCAATGTGTGGATGCAAGGAAAGGTAGAGTTTGGGACCATTCATGCTCCCAGTGTACGAGATGGAGGTAAAGGAAATTAGGGCTGACCAGTGAAGCGAGACAGGAGGCTGCAAAAAGAGCTTCTACTGTGGGCAAGTGAGCTTCCTCAATTGGCAAAATTCTAGAAGCCAGTGTAAAATACCTATGACAGAGGACTCCACACAGTGGGAAGGGCTAATGAGAGGACTGTGTCATCAGTGTGGAAGGAATTTAGATAAAACTAATGAAAGCATGGAGGAAAACGAAGTTAAGGGGTCAGATGATGGAGCGTCTTGACTGTCATGCTAATAAGTTTCTAGTTCTAGGCAGCAGTCGGGGGCATATGAACATTTGGGAGTTTATAATGTGAAAACTGATTTGACCACGGGGTGAGGATGGTGGGTTAGACCATTGAGTGATAGGAAAAAGAACACCGATCATGAGCCAGTTAAGGCATCCCTGGTGAGAAGTAATGGAAGCATGTGCTCGGGTGTCATCAGTAGGCAGACGTAACTGTGGGTGTAGAAGACACTGATGGAGAAGACTTCGTGACAGTTATAGGCACCAAGAACTACAGCAGCCATGACGATCGGGAAGGCACCAGCCTGTGTGACTACAGGGATGGTGGGGCTTAAAATGCAAACGGTGATTGAGGGGAACCGAACAATACATGTCTACTCTTGGTCGGGAGCCAATGATGTTAGATATTTGGTTTGGTTGTGCTTGCAGTGGGATTGAGATATTAAGAGAACATCAAGATATTGGAGATGATTGTAGGCAGCTTGGGTGAGAATCAGAGCTAGAAAAGCGGAACTCAGAATCATTCCAAGATCATGAACTGTGACCAGGCATGATCAGGGAAAAGGTGACATGGAACCTTCCTCATAGGCTTTTGGACCATAGCGACATTTCCTCCATGTGACCTGCAGGGGAGGAGACAACTTCCCTTCTGCTCAGGGCCAGCCCAGCACTTTCCCCATCTCCATTTAACCAAGATGCAGGAAGCAATCAGCACAGGACAGAGGCTGAGGGAGGAAGGATGGACTTGGGAAAGGTTCTGTCCCTCTTTTCTTGGAAGTCCCCTTAGCTCTGGTCCATGGACTTCTCAGTTTTATGAAGTTTATGCCTGTGTTTGCATTGGTTTCCCTGTATCTGGCTCATTTTCAGGAATTTGTAAACCTTGTTATGACTGTGTCTTTGAATAACTATCTACAGAATGATGTTTTTCCAGGTAGTATCAGAATTGGAAGGGAAAATATAAAATATGTAACTAAGATCAGGATAAATTCTTTAAGGCAAGTGGTATTCGGATTTAAGCTCAGTGTGAGACTGTAAACCCAAATGCAAATGCCAGTGGAAATCCCCTGGTTTCTGCCAGACAGGTTTGAATAAGACCAGGGCAACATGGACTTTTAGGTATCTGATTCATGGAAGATGTTATAACTATTTACAGTGCAGGAGGTTATCTCAACTTGAGGTCCCTAACAAAAATTGTTTGTTGCTAAACATCTTCCCTTCACATCTAGAAATCTTCTACCTACCCACAGACAAGTCCATCTCAGGCCAGCTGAAGGAATTCTTTATTAAACCCACATCTATGGCCACACACTTTTCCGCTGATGATATTTCATCCTTCACTCACACTGTGCTCTGTGTCAGCTCCCTTCCCAGGCAATTATGTGCTTATTAACAATTACCATAACTACTCTAAGTGTATCCCATCGCTAAGCTCTGTGCTAAGTAATCTACCTGTAGTGCCTCATTTTCATTTTGACAGTAACCCTATGAGGTAGCTCTTATATCTGCATTTAATAGTGAATAACACATACAGTGATGTCAATAACTTATTCACAGCCATATGAATGGGAAGAGGAAAAGCTGAGATTGGAACTCACAGCCCTCTATTTAGTAGTGAAAGAATATGTGCATATCTATTACATGCACATGTAATGGGTTTAGAGTCACCTCTGTCATATTTTCTAGATTGTTAACCCTGAATTTGGACTATTCACTTGATATTTTCCTTTCAGATGACCTCTAAAACTTGCAGTTGCCGGTTTCTTCTTGGTCCTACCTAAAGAGGTTTATGGGGGTAGGTAGTTGCTCTACATAATATGATCATGAAGTTCTGATCATTTACTTTATTTGATCAATTATTTATTAATGGCGCTTCTCGGAACATTGATACTCTTTGCCCAACATCCATGTGAAACAATACAGTAATGAAGATCAGAACAGTGCTGCATGATAGGCATGAAAACTGCTGCCTCTGAAGCTGCTTTATTTCTGTTCATGAAAGATAGGTAGGATCTGAAGTGCACCTGCTTGCTTGCTCTCACTGCATGAGGGGAACATCAATTTGAAAGTGGTGGAGCTCTTAACAGAACACATGATGGGGAGACAGGGGGCAGCAATCCTCATAATGGGCTGGCCAACAGGTGCGTCCTCACAGGTACTATTATATTACTAGGTCACAGTATCACACTTCACACTCCATTGTCTTGCCTTTGGCTGTGTGGGCTTAGAAGCCATGAGACACTAGGAATGGATCTGGTTCTTAAGTAATGCAAATTAATTACTATATTTCCTGATGCTAAATTGCAGCAGTTTCAACAGTTTTGAAACGAGAATGTTTCTTACAATGAGAAATTTGTTTGCTGTGGCGGTATTTCTTTTTCCTTTAAGGTTCTTTTTAAATTAGCAGTACGTACTTTAGTCAGCATCTCAACATGGAGAAATATAGAAATTAAAATGTGAAATAAAAGTCTCCACATATTAGCATCTCTGGCCGGTGCCTTTTCTCCAGTAGGTTCAGTACACTGAAAGATAAGTTCATAATCAGAAGGATGGGTATGGGATCCAGCACTTAGAGTTTGTTCTTTGACTTAAATGTTTTAAAAGTTCTGCATGCACTCATCTGTATGATGAGAATGTAGGTACTCTAGTCCCTCAGTGGGGACTTGGTGACCCTAGCAGACAAGGAGGGTAGGTGCTAAGTGTTCCTCTCCCTGTCTTTTGCTGTGCATTCTACACTGTAGACATTGGAAAAGTAAAAATTCCATTTCACTTTATACCTGGATATTTGCAGGTGAAGTAGAATATTCCAGTGTTATATTTGCGTAGGATATGAAAGTAAGAGGAAGCTGAGGCCATTTTTATTTGCTGATGCTTTGAAGTATTTTTCTGTTTTGTTTTTTGTTTGTTTTTGTTTGTTTGTTTTGTTTTTTGAGACAGGGTCTCACTACATAGTTGAGACTGACCTGGAACTCACTATGTAGCTCAGGCTGGTCTCAACTCACAGTGATCCTCCTGCCTCTGCCTCCCAAGTGCTGGGATTACAGGAGGTGCGCCATCACGCCCAGTGCTTTGAAGTGTTTTTATCTAGAAAGTGACAGTGTTTCAACTTCCAGTCTCCTGCTTTGATGCCCATTGCAGTAATGGTCAGTTTTAGCTCCTACATCATAGTGGTCATTCTTGAATCAGAGGGTTTCAGTCACAATTTATCTTTCCTTTCCTGAACCCTGACTGATGCAGTGATTTCTCTCTGATTGTATTGTTTATGTTTACCATATTAATATAGCCAGTCAATACAACCAGCTTTTGACAACCTGGGGACCATTTATATATTTTTCTTCTCTGATGGACAATTTATTGATTCTGCATTTTAGCCCTGAAGAGCAACACCAGTTTAAAGTGCTCCATTGTGGAGCACTTCATTTTTGCTTCCTTTATAATCTACAGGAAGAAATTAAAAAACAGTGGGAAGATGGTTAGCAAATGTTACAGCTGAAACAAACACGAGTGAGTAATGAAGAGCATCTCCATCTTATAATTGCTCCGATCTAGACTCATTCTACCAGCTATACTGCGTTAGACTAGAGTCATCTCATACTTACTTTATGCCCCTCCCCATTAATTAATCATCCCTTTTCTCGTTGCAGGAGAACAACCCGAGCAAGTCGGCAGGATAGAGAAAGCGAACAAATTTTTTGTAAGTTATAGCTCTTTTGAGGCTAGGCCGTGAGCAGTGATACATGTTTACTCATATGGCCAAGGATATATAATTTGGGAGACTGTGTATTTTGTGTAGTCTTTCATCTTCCAAACGCAAGATAACATCAGAACCTATGTTTCCAAACGAGAGTTGTAAGGTGTGACTCCTTCCCCCTTTCCCTTCAAAACCATCAGACTGAGCCGAGGTCAGGCCGTTTTTATGACTTAACACAGCACTGTGGAGTGTCATGCCTACCAGCTGACCACCTGCTTCTCCCCAGGAGACAGCAAGCATTTTATCTTAAAAATGGTTCAGCTGCATCTAAGCCTGTGACACAACAACCCCGTTCCTTTTTATCTCCAATTGTCACTTCTCATTTTTTATGTGCTCATTATATTTAATTATGTTTAAATTTGCAAACCAAGGCTGCCGTTCTTCTGTTCACCGAGACAGGCACCTCCAGCTTACATACACACTGGCTTTGTCTGCCTAGAAATCCTACAGTTTCCCAAAAGAGGAAACAGAAGAGGAAATGTAGGAAGCTCAGTGCTAAGTCTGGCCCACCAGGCAGCCTCCTATTTATTTTTCTTTTATTATCATTATTATTATGGATAGAAAAGGACCAAGGACCTTTGTGCAGGACAGAGCAGTGTGAAGTGGGTGATGCCATCTTGACAGGATGTGTCCCCAACTTCCTTTAATGACTAATCACAAACTCATTCTCTGTCAGCCTATCTAAACTCAATGTTGACTTCATTTTCTTCTCATTCTGTGCAACCCTTGTAATGTTTATTAAACAGACTTTGTGGTTATTGTGGTTCTAAAGTTTTCTTTTTAAAACCCCAAGTGTCCCGAATTCACTAAACAAATCTGCTCCTTTGTTAAGAATAAGACGACAGTTGAAAAATGAAAACAAGAATGTAATTTTTAAAAGGCACACCAGGGAACAAAAACAGAAAAGGAAGGGGACACTTTTCTTTTATTTCCTAGGCTTTTCTCTGTCAAGGTCAGGCTTTTCCTGGCCTCCCTCTGGTTTTCGGGATTGGGTTACATTTCTCTTTCCCTCAGACTTCTGTACAGCCCCTTGGAGTCGGGTACTGACAGAAGTGCGCTCCTGATACCCTGTGTCATAATACAGGGCAGAGAGCGGAAGTTGTATTTCTCCATTCACATTTGGGTTTTCACGATATGCAGGACACTGACCTCAGAAATCACCGCCACCGTCCCCACCCCACACCCCTGCCATCACTGCACGTCGCTGTAAGCTTATTGCTTCAGAGAGGTTTCACTGTGACTCCCGCCCCCAGGAGTGTCCATCCATCTGCATTTATTCCATTCTCCACACTGAAGGATTTACCCCGTTTACACCACAAGTTTTCCAATAATGACAAATGTATCACATTTTCCACACAGCTTTTCCCTTCAAGCTAAGCGTCTTACTTGGCATACATTTAAACTGCCATTGCCCAGGCCCCTTTTCGTAGTTTGTCCAAGTCCTGTAAACATACTACACAGAACTGCCAGACTCTTCCAGACTCCTACCTTTCTTAATCCAGAGAGGGTAATTAAACAAATTTCAAGTTAATATTCTGTGTCTTTTTGGCATTTGTTGAACCTGAAATCAAATAAAATTTCCACATCTTAGTATAAGCAAGCTCTGCCATATTCTTTTCAGTAATTGTGTTTTTATCTGAAATACAGAACTGTAGTTCTTTATTTCCTTTAATTTTCAGCTTATTTCAGCACCCAAACCTTGGGTTTAAAACAATTTTAAATACTGACTTTGTCAATTGTTTGGCTGTATCTTTAATTTTGGTAGTAGTATTATTGATAACCTTGGGGGTGAGAACACTGTGGTCATGGAATATGGTCCACTGCAAGTCTGTTTATGATTCCATTGAACATTGACAGATTCGTGCTCTGGGAAGCCAGAGCAACAGACTCTTATAGTTTCTAAAAATAGTTGCATTTTCCCTTGATTAAAATCAATATCTGACAGCCGGGCGTGGTGGTGCATGCCTGTAATCCCAGCACTCAAGAGGCTGAGGCAGGAGGATTGCTATGAGTTCGAGACCAGCCTGCACCACATAGTGAGTTCCAGGTCAGTCTTGACTACATAGTGAGACCCTGTCTCAAACAAACAAACAAACAAACAAACAAAAAACTCAAACAAAATCAATATGTGGCATTTGTGTCAAGAAGAATCATATTCATTATCCCATGTACCCAGCTCTTTTTCCCATTGCACCTTTCATCTCTGCCTAGACTGAAAATTTCTCCTTCTCTCAAGTGGCTTTGGCAAGAAAGGCAATATCAGGCTGGGGATGTAGCTCAGCGATGCTGTGCCTGCCTGGCAAGTACAACATTAATGGCATGAACAATTACTTTAAAGATTCAGATCAATATACCTTAATTTACCTTAAGAGAGAGAGAGAGAGAGAGAGAGAGGGAGAGGGAGAGAGAGGGAGGGAGGGAGAGAAGAAAGAAAGAAAGAAAGAAAGAAAGAAAGAAAGAAAGAAAGAAAGAAAGAAAGAAAGAAAGAAAGAAAGAAAGAAAGAAAGAAAGGCAATTTGGTGTCTGCCGTGGGAGCTCTGTGCGAGTGCTGGGTTAGCCTTTACTTCATGTTTGACTGGAGTAGTTTCTTCCTGCTTTGTTGCTCCTTCTAGTGTGTAAAAAGTGGGGAACTCTGGGAACAAGCACGAGATGGATGGATGAAAAGAAGCATGAGTAGATAGGAAGAGAAAGTGCTTTTCAAGGGACATTTGATGAGCACTATACCACGGGAGATCCATCATTGGCCACTTTTATTTATGTTTTTTCTACAGATACAGTATAATAAAAATACTTTTAAAAGAAATTTCTTATTTATATACATTGACTATATCATATGCTTTCTATTTGACTCAAGAAAATTCCTCACTTAGAGAGAGAAAGAGAGATGGCAAGCTGCATCTGCATGCTGGATGCACAGAGTTAATTAACTACATTATCTAGGAGCACACTGGAAAGAAAATCATTTTGTTTTCAGTTTCTAAGAGCCCTAAAATTTAGGGAATTATAATGCAGCAATAGAGAGTAGGGCCTAGTTTTTAATTCTTTTTTTCTTGAAGTTAAGCTTTTCACACAAAAACTCAGAATTCCTCTTTGAATCTTCCTTGTCCTTCACCTCTCACCCAAATACTCAGTGCAAACCAAATCCTGCTCACTGTAGCTTCTAAGCCTTTCCCAACCCTTTCTACTTCTCTCCTTCCCAAAGCAACTGTCTTGTTTAGGTTAGAAGCGCTGCATTACCCTCACTTGGAGTTTCTTAGTTTGCATCCTAGAAACCTGCTGGGCATGCTGAGTCCACTCCCATTTTCCCCTCCGGTGGTAAGATGGTCTTTTCTAAACAAGGCTGATCCTGTCATGGCTTCCTTAGGAAGTGTCAGGGGCTGCCTGCTATTGTGACGAGATTGTGTCCACACAGCATTAAGGGTCTTTTGTCTTTTGTCACCTGAGTGACAGGGTGGGATGGAAGCTGAGAGCATGCACTCTGGAGCAGATGGCTGCAGTTCAATTCCCACCTCTGCTGCTCTGGTTCTGACCTTAACTATCTCCAGAGGGCCTTACGCTAAAGGTTTGTGGACAGATGTGGCACGATTAGGGAATGGTGGTTCCAGGAAGTTAGGTCATGTGGGTGTCTCTCAGATGGGATATTGGGACCCTCTGTCTTCCTCTCCTTCTCAGCCACCATGTGGTAAGATTTTACACCCTCTCTGATCCTACTATGAGGCTTTGTCCTCCTACAGGCCCAAAGTAACAAGGTCCAGTGACCATGGACAGAAACCTCGAAGACTGAGAGCCGAAGTAGTACTTTCCCACGTAGCTTACCTCAGGTATTTGTCACAGTGAGTGAACAGTGATTGATGCATCCACCACTCACCAGCCGGGCCATTTCCAGTGGCTACTTATTTAACTTCTCTGTGCATCAGTTACCTTACTTACAGAATGAATGTAACAGTCTCTGCCTCGCAGAGACTTTAGTAGAACCGAAACTCTGGAACCTCCTGGGTATTAGAATCATCCCTTCAGCTTTGACTCCCATCTTTCCTGCAGCTCTCTGAATCCTGGCCACCATGGCTTTTCCTCACTTCCTCAAATGTGATGCACCCTCTTGCCCAGTGGTTCCCACCACCTGTCATCTCCCTCCTGCCTCACACCTGTGATCTCTGACCAAGCCCCAGCCTCAGCCTCCCTGATCTCTGAGAGCAGGATCTCTCCCTCGTGATCTGCGTTTTATGATTGATTAACACTTGCCTCATCTAATAGAGGAGGCATCGTTTGTGTCCCTTACACTGTCATTTTTATGCCTAGCAAGTGACAGCGCAATCTAATAGAGGAGGCATCGTTTGTGTCCCTTACACTGTCATTTTTATGCCTAGCAAGTGACAGCGACAGCGCAGTGCTCAGCACTTGGTCATGCGCAGTGGCTCAACCTGCGCCATGTGATGACAGCGACAGCGCAGTGCTCAGCACTTGGTCATGCGCAGTGGCTCAACCTGCGCCATGTGATGTTGCACTAGGCCAGCAGGGGGCACCCAAATGCATACTATGATCAGTGACTCCTCCCTGGCCTGCTGCTGAGGCTTGACCTCAGCTTGGCCTGAAGCCCAAGGGCTCCTCAGAATATCCATGTCTTGTGTTTTAGAAGTCAAAATGTTTGAGAAGTCCATAGATGTTTATTTTTATGTTCAAAGAAATTTTAGCTGGCTATGGACAGTCTTCACAGAGAATTATCAAGGATTGCAAAAATTTGCTTTTCACAAATTAAAATTATTGTGCCTCTAAAATGTAAAAGGATTGTGATTTAATATGATGTGAAGAAGTCTCACAGGCAAGCAATGCTTGGCAATAACTTCTAGCCCTGGGTCAGGTTGTTGGAATGTCCTAAATTTTCAGAGCAGATATTCCCTACTCTATTGTAAAATGTGATTGTCAGCTGTTCCTATTTTGTATTTTTTGCTTTATTTGTGGAATTACTCCTGCTCGTACTTTGCTGCTGGCTTTGTTCTTCTGTAATTGCTGCAGTGCTGTTGTTAGTACTGTTCCTTCTTCAGGTCTTCCAGTATCAAAGCTTTTTCCCATAGTAGAATCAGTAAGAGTGCAGATGGTGCTCAGCTTATGATTCTCCAATTTAGGATAATGCACAAACAGTTCACACTCAGTAGAAACCACACTTTGGATTTTTATCTTAACTCAAGATACTACAGTGCTATCTCGGAACGCCCACTCAGGAGCCAATGTTGTTGTTCTGAGTGCCTTGAAGGTAGCCAGGTTCAGCCATGAGGTTCAGAGCCTGGGTATATTCAAGGCATTTTCTCATATGATGCTTTCAATTACAATGGATGTGCGAGGACATAGGCCTGTGGTAAGTCAAGGAGCATCTGCATTTCCTTCTGTTTTGTTTTAGTTACATGTCTTAGTCAAAATATTTGAGAAGTGCTCCATCTTAGAGAGAGGCATTAATGTTGCACAGGGAGCTGTGGTTTGGAAGTGCGGGAAAGAGCTTCTGGGGCTCTAAATGTAAACTGGAGATGGAGAAGTCTTGTACTTCTAAAGTTAATCTTACTCATCAAAACTTGTACTCTAAATCAAGAAGGCATCTATTATATTTCCAAATTTGAGAGAGAGAGAGAAAGAGAGAGAGAGGGAGATTTTCCATGTGTCCCAGGGATTGATACCGATGATTCACTAGGCCAGCTGTTTCATCCACTGTCTCCTGCACTCAGGTCATGTGCCGCCAATGACCTCTTTTCATTCTCAATTGTACTAGTATGGACATGAAAATGTCAATGGGCAGAAAGTGGAAGATCAACACTTTCATGGGAAGACCCTACGCTACCTAAAGTATGCTAGGTCAACACTTAATTTTCAATAAAATGATAGTTTTACTTCAAAGACCCCAAAGTTCAAAATGTTTTATACATAAGACTGTCGTTGATATTTGTCTGGTCTATTGTAGAATTTTCCAGAGAAGTTCCTCTGATTCTCACACATTCTATCCTCCTTTCTTCCATGGTTTTTGTGGGATGAGAGAGATGAACGTACCCATTCCTGATAAATATACCCACTGCTGGGAGACAGAAACACCTGAACCTATTCCATTTGTGGGCAATTACTGAATCCTCTTTACCATATTTCTGACTTTTCTGTGAACAAATGTTTTTTAAGCCTTCTAGCTGATTGGCGCCTCTCATTCTTTTCTTCATTTCCTCATGCAAGCTGTGCTGCACTCAGCATCACAGGCAAGGCGATGCTCCAGTAATGTGAATGATAAACACAGATGATATAGTGCCTGTCCTCTGTGAGCTTACAGTATCACTGATAAGGTAAATCCTTGTTACACTGCCTCGGTCCTTCCACTTCTGTTATCCTCTCTCTTCCCTCCCTTATTTGTGCTTTCGATGAGCAGCTGATTCCCACCAGTAAAAACCCAGTGACATTCGTGAGCTCATGAGTTGGGATTGACCATTTGGGCAGAAAGGATTAAGAACTGCTTTTTCCTCCATGAGGTGGGAAAATGTATTAGAAGCAAAATACCATAATTTGGCTTCATAATGATATAACAATAAATATCACTTCCAATCAGTTTGAACATATTAACTTATTTCTTTCCGGTATCAGCCCATGCAGGGTAGTATTGTTGCCAATAATGTGTAAAGGAGAGAACAGATATAAATAAAATAAAATTTTATAAAATAAAGTATAAAATATAAAATATAAAATAAAGGTTGGAAGTTATCACCATGGACTGAGAAAAATAAAGTTAGAGCCTCATCGCTGTCCTATTGCCGGTGTTAATGTGGAAAAAAATATTTTCATTGTCTTCTTACAAGTTAATGAATCTTTTTGGCCCTTTTGTACTGAGTAAATCCTAGAGGAAGTGTAAGGGCTTTGAATTCTTCTGGACAACAGTGCAGATTTCATGACTAACATGAGTATACTATAAGGGCAGTCTCTGAAGTCCCAGGAACTGGAGAATGCTTAGGAGGGCATCAGCACCCTTAAAAATGAGTTTTCTAGTGACAGCTCCAGCATCCTTGGCTAAGGCCTTTGGAGGAAGCCCCATATGGCTGTTTGAATTTTTGAAAGAAAGTCTTAAACCAAGAACTATTGCACTAACCACTGAAGAAAGGGGAATGAAACACACACAGAAGGGTGATGAAGTCCAGGATTCTGTTCTCCATGTACATTTTTCTGACCTTACTGATCACTGCTGGTCTGTTTTCAGTAAAAGAGTACAAACAAATATATGTCGTAAGAGTCAGAAGAAAAAAGAATGGCTTTTTCAAGATTAAGAGGGAAAAATCTCAACCAGTAAAACAGGGGGAGGGGAGGGGAGGGTTGGCATTTATCTTCAGCTACTGCTATCCTCATGGCATCCATGCAACAGGCAGCGAAAGAGCAATGTGGTCTCTCAGACCGAGTGCCAAGTTCAGAAAACTGGTCACACCTGGCAAGACTGCAAAGGCGGCCTCTCTAGCTCTCTTTTTCCCGCAAGTGGCTAGTGAAAGATCAAAACCGCAGGGGTACTCATGGGCCTCTGAAACAATATTAACTAGTTAATTCATACGAGTATTTATTCTTTCATTTATTCAGCAAATATTTAGAGAGTCAAGCTACCTAGAAACCCTTCAAGGGAGGGTCACGCCCATTCTTAGAGAAAGCTGGTTATGCTGCTGATCTGGTTATTTCCCTAAAGACATGTAAAAGAAATGCTGCTTCTTTTCATGTTCCTTAAAAAAAAAAGCTAATGAACTTTGAGGAACATCAGCAGCTTATTGGGCCAATGACTTGAAGATGCTTCTTTTCTATACCTCTGAAGTTGTTGACAGCTGGATTTCTGCATGGAGAGGGCTGAAGCCATAGCTAGGAGTCTCCAACTCAGGCCCCCTGTGGCTCTCTGACCATGACTTTTTTTTTATTTAAAAAAATTCTCAGATTTAGTTTTAAATGGCAACAGTAAAAAGAGCCCGTATTCCCATGAGTGAAATAAACAGAGGCAACAATGTGAAATGGAGGAAAATAAGTACAAAGAAACATTTTTGGAAAGCAGTTGTGTATTAGGCAAGTTCCATGTCTAGTTTAGCGCAGTTCTCAGAACATGCATACTAGGTAGGTGGGGTACTACCCAAATTTACAGATGAAGAATGTGCTCAGAAGGCAGTCAAAGGTTGTTTATCTTGCCTTGAGTGGGCAGAGGCAGGACTCCAGCTCACATCTATTTGATTTCAAACTCAGTTTCTTTTTACCCATGTATAAGCAGAGACCCTTGATTTTTTTGATCAGTAGTTGTTAACACATTTCTCAAGGTCTACTAGATGTTTAGTGTATTGGGAGGAAGGGGAGTTACCAGGGATCCAACTCAAGGACATTCTACCACTGAGCTACATTCTGAACCCTTTTTATTTTTTGCTTGTTTGTTTTGAGACAGGGTCTTTCTAAGTTGCTAATTGGCAGGCTGATCTTGAACTTGTGATCTTCCTGTCTCAGCCTCCTGACTAAGGTTACAAATATGTACCACTATATCTGGTGACTCTTAGTCATTTTGATGTGTGTGAAATTTCATCCCAAATTAAGATAATGCAATTATCTTTAATATTAAGATTAAGAGCAATTAAGATACCGAGAGAATGATATAACCTCAAAGGACATTGGTTTGTGATCAGACAGCCCACAGTCCGATCTGTGGGCTTTGAGGCAGCTGCCCAGTTCTTGATGTATACAAGTGCTTCCTTAGAGAAACCACATGTAGGAAGAGATTTAGAGGGCACTAAGTTTATTTAGATGGAAGGTATAGAGGTAATACATGAAAATAAGATCTTTAGAAAAAACTAGAATTTATAGCCCATAAAGCATCATTAGAGTACTCATCCCCTTGTTTATTCTCTTGCAAACAGAAGAATGTTTTACACTGGATGTGTTTTGTGCTGGGAGGTTGGGGACCAGCCATGATATGGATAGATTGATGAGGGCCAGATTAACAGGCCCCTAGTCCCAAGGTCCAGGTTAACTTGCCTGGGGAACGAAGAAGTACGCAAAGTTCGCAGACTTCCCGGCTCTGTGGGAAAGCCACATAGCACTCCTGAGGCAAGATAACGTTCTACTGAGGGCAATGTAAAACGCAGACGTCCTGGTGTGGGGCAGGACCTTAACCTGCTCCTCTTTGATATGGCAAACTTGCTCCCTATCTGGCTATTCTAAATGTACCGCAGTCGCTATTCCTGGAATAGTGTACAAACCCTTCCCCCGTGGTTCTTGCTGATTAATAAAAGCTCACCCACCGTGGAGTTCACGAAAACCTACCCACTAGAGATAGATTGCTCTGGGTCCCTCATTGCACACTGAATATCGTTTCTGTCTTTTTCTTTTATTCCCTACAGGTATTCGAGGATCTGAAGAGCTCCCAGTACTGGGCCATGTTCCACATGCTGAAGACCACACCGAGGAGAGTCAGACGCAGGCTTTGCACATAGGGAATACATTCAGAAGGGTGGCAGAGCGGCTTCTCTATGCCAGACACTGTATGAGAGAGTCAGAGCTATGTGTACACCTGGAACTCCTACTCTGCTGGAGGAGATAAAATCTCAATAAATAGATTGGAGGATGGTAAGCGACATGGCAAAAATTAAGGCAAAAAGAGGAGGAAATGCAATCAGAGACATAGGATTTAAGAGGATGGAAGGAGGAATCGAAGAAAGTCATACCAATATCCTGGGAAGTGACATTTCACACAGGCTAGGTAGGACAAGGTGCCAGAGGCGTGACCATCGGGACTGGATGACATGAGCTGTGTGGGGGGACATGGGAAGAGAAGGGATCACAGCAGCTGCCGAGAGCCAGATGTACGGCCTTGCAGGACAGGTTACAGGTGCTGGCTCTCCCTCCAGAGAGACTGGAATCACCGAGTGATGACATCATCTGCCTTACATTTCAAATGCATCACTCTGGCTTCTGGGATGCACATAGCTTACGGGAGAGAAAGGACAGAAGCTAAGCACCTCCCAGGAGTAATAGGATGCAAAAGAGAGGCAATGGCATCTCAAGGATGTCTCGAGTGGTGACACGGAGTGGGACTCCAGAGAGGAGTTGCCTTCTGTCTCCACCATACCTAAGTAGCTCATATGCACCGACTTTCAGGTGAATACACAGTGTAAATGCCTAAGGAAAAGTGGAAAGCAATTACTTGAATAGGCTAGGAAAAAAACAAGAGCTAAATTTGATCTCAGAATTTAGAGCTTGAATTTAGCAAAGTTAATTGTCTGCTATAAGATTCTGATGTTATCTAAAGGAAAATAAAAGTCCAGAGTGCCTTCTATGTATCATTTTAAAATATTCAGAACACAATATGGAATTATGAGCTATACCAAGGAACAAGAAACTGCAGTTCATATTTAACAGGAAGTCAGTGGCAACCAACGCCAAGCTAAGATGTTGAAATTGGCATGCAAGGACTTCAAAGTGGTTCATATAAATATATTTAAAATATAAAGGAAAATATGCACATAATAAATGAATATGAATATATAAAATATGTTAGTATAGAAATAGAAAATATTTTAAAAGAATAAAAAGGAAATTCTGTAGTTGGAAAATAAAATGTATAAAGTAAAAGATCTTAAATAAAGGAAAGAACTGGATGGGCTACTAGGTGGTTTGCAAAAATCAGAAGAGTCAGTGGAATTCAAGAAAGATCAATTGGAAATTATTTATCAGAAGACCAAAGAGAAAACAGAGTATTAAAGATATACAGAAGCTAAGGAACATATGTAATTATATATATAAAAGAACCAATATACATGTAACTGAAATCCTCAAAAGAGAAGATATAAGAATACGGCAAAAATGTTTCATGTATAGTAGCCCTTTTTTTTTTTTTTCCTATTTGGTAAAAGACACAAATTTTAAAATTCAAAAAGATCAGAAAATTTCAAAACAAAACACAGATAATCTTGTACCTGGAAATGTCACAGCCAAACTTCTGATAATGAAAAATGAGGAGAAACATTTTGAAAGCAGCTATAGGAAAAAAATGACATGTACCACCCAGGGGAATAATGACTTTAATAATTGCTGAATTTTCAGTTCAAACAATAGAAACCATAAGAGCATACATAATCTTTTTTTTACATGATCTTTAATGAGAAAAAATAAGCTAAAAGTGTTACCTCACAATTCTATATACAACAAATACCCTTCAGGAAGTATGAGCTACTAAAGCAAATACATTTTCAGGTAAGAGAAAAATAAGCTAAACTGTAATCAACAGGCCTGTACTTGCAGAAATGTTAAAAAAAATTGCTCTTCAGGGTGAAGGGAAGTTCAAAGAGAGAGAAATATGCAATTTTTGGAAGGAAATAGACTGAAAATGATAACCGTAGTAAATAATGGAAGTTTATTTTTTAATCTTAATTTTTGAAGTACATATGATTGTTTGAAGCAAAATCACATTGCTATATTTTGAAGCTTATAACACAAAAGATGTGGATCAACTAGAACATGAAGAATGGGGAGAGGATAAATGAGCCTGCACACCCGCAAGTCGCTAGCCTGTGAGGGGCTGTGATGCAATATTAATTCCAGGACCACTGAAAGTTGAAGTTGTATATTGTACTTCCCAGAGCAAACACTGGAAAAATTATCTAACGAGATAAAGCTAAAACCCAATATACGTTAAAATGGAATTTCAAAGAATTTTAATTTATCTTTTCTCCCTAAAAATAAAAAGGTAATAAATAGGAAATAGAAGAAGGAAACAGGGACAGTAGAGGACAAAAATTCTTTTATTCTACGCTCTTAAATTCAGTACCCGAAGCCTGCAAATGCAGACAGATTAACAGAAGAAAAACTATACATACGAGAGCCAACGAAGGGAGTAGTTGGCTCATTAAAGATGATCCCTAACTTAGCAAGGCAAAAGGAAGTGGATAAAAGGATCGTGTGAGAAAACACATACGTTTCTTTGTGAAAGACAAAATGGTGTTGAGGAGAAGTCAGAGGTAAAATTTGTGAGAAGCCTCTGCATGCAGTTGTGAGGGGTCTTCTCCAGAGCTGTGAAGCCCCTGGACAGGAGGTTCATGGCAGCCGTCACCCCTCAGGAGTTTCCCTTTGGGGTCAGATGAAGAAGGTACCAAAAAGACTTTCTTCATCTGCTGATTCTTAATCACCGTTACTTTTCAATAGTGGCATATTTTGAGGTGGCCTGGTCTGTGCCCCTATACACACACATGCACCCATGCACACACACAAACATGCACACACACACACACACACACACACACACACATTCAACTGTACCAGTAATCACATTAATTGTAATTAGAAGAAATACTGTAAAACAGCATGTCTAGCATATCTTGAATGACTACTTTATTACAATATAAAGTAGATTTAAAAGAAGGAGTACAGTCGGAGATAAGGAAAGATATTCAGAATAGCCAGTGGGTCAATATTATCAGAAAGACATAATAATCACAAGTCTATATGCATGGAATTACAGAGCTTTATTTGAAGCAAATCTGACAGTGTAAAAGAGGCAAAATGATAATTCCACAGCCAAAGTTGGAGATTTTAACACACCCTCTCAGCAACTGATAAAATCAGAAACCATCAATAAAAATAGAGATTATTTGAACAGCACAATCGATGACCTTGATGAGATATCTCAGTTGTCAGACACTACCTGTCTTGCCTACCCGGGGAGATGGCGCTGATGAGACGAGCACAGCCTGAAGGCTTGGAGACTTAGAACTTGGAGAGGAGAGCAGCTCAGGCTGACCATGCAAAACTGGGAGCCTCATAACTTTGCTAGTGGAGATTTTGAATGCAGCAAAGGTTTATGAGCCTGGATTTCAAGCAAGAAGTTAGGCCTGTAATGTAAATCTGAGTACTAGAAACACATATATAATCTTTTTTTAATTACTAGTTTTATTGATACATTTTAGGTATACAATATAATGACATTCATCACTGGAAATTTGTACCTTTAAGTAATCTACCTTGGTTCTTATTTTTTCCCATTTTCCTGCCCTCCCTTCAACCACTGTTCCCCTCCTCATTTACAAAGAGTTTGTTTCCATTTTTTCATATTAATTCCATTCTCTTCTTTCCTCTCTCTTACCCCTCTTAATTCCCCTTTCCCTTTGCACCTTTTCTTCCTATTTCACATTATTATACTTTCGGTTTCTCATGCAAGAAAAACTATTCAGTATTTACACGTGTGTGTCCTATTTATTTCACTTAAGAGCATGGCCTCAATGTACATCCATTTAGCTATAAATGTCTCTAGTTTCTCATTTTTATGGCTGAGAAGTACTCCATTTTATGGGGAAAAAAAACCCACATTTTACTTATCCAGTCTCCGATTGATGGGCAATTGGGCTGCTTCCAAGTTTTAACAATTATAAACTGCGCTGCTATGAACATAGGTACACATATACCTCTGTAGTATGATTCTTTTAATTCTTTTGGAAAGATACCCAGTAGGAGGCTAGCTGGGTCAAATGGGACTTCTAATCCTAGTTCTTTGATGCATCTGAAATGAACAGACATTTTTCAGACAAGTAGAAACAGCAACTAAATATATGAAAAAAAAAATTCAACATCACTAGTCATCCAAGAGATACAAATGAAAACAAACCTGAAATTCCACTTCACCCCAGGAAGAATGGCTGCTATCAGGAAATCAACCAATAACAAATGCTAGTGGGGCTGTGGGGGGAGAAAGGAACCCTTCTCCACTGCTGGTGGGAGTGTAGACTGGCACAAACACACATATAATCTTTAGAGTACAAGGACTAGAGTTATATCAGAGCAGTTATCTAGTCACGTAGAAGAGGTTCAAAGACAGTCAGGGGACTGGAGGATTTAGGGGTGAGGAAAATGAGGAGCAACTAGCAAAGGGTACTGAGAAGGGAGAAAGGTCATCATTGGCCTGAAGTCAGTTTTGGTGGAGAGTGTGGGTATAGTGCCTGATCAGGGTGGACTCAGAGAAGACTGGGTGGAATTGGTAGAGTGAGTATAGATCTGAGGTAGGGATTGGGAGAGGCGGTTGTTAAATGTTTTTCTATAGAAGACTAGCCAGTAACTCTACTTAGGCTGTGTGGTGTAACTGTCATCTCTACTGCTGAAGAGCAAAAGCTGCCACAGATGAGGTGACCAGTGTGGCTGTGTTCTAATAAAACTTTGCACATAAACAGTGAGCCAGATTTGACCCACAGAGTACAGATAACTCTGGTGAGAAGCAGATCCCTGACCTCAGTGAAAGACAGAGGAGGACAGGCCTGTAGAAGCAAGATGAAGGCTTAGGACTCAGGAGATGAGGAAAATATTGATAGGGTTGATGGCTTGTGAGCAGCACCAGTCCACACAAGGAATCTTGAGTAGGGAAGTTCACAGATAAACATCACATGGGCTTTTCCTGTTTAGGTGAGAGTTGAAGTTACGCACTTGAATGAAGTTGCAAAGAAAGTGTGTGGAGGGAGAGAATTGGTTGAAGACCTGACCTAGGAAGTCCCTGCAAGAAGGAAGAGCTGCCAAAGAATGCCCCTAAAAGAAAAGATCTGACAGATGGGGGTGTAGCTCAATAGTAGTCTTGCCTAGCATGCATAAGGCTCTGACTGATCCCCAGCATCTCAAAAGTAAAAAAATAAAACTAAAGTAAAGTAGCCGGGCGTGGTGGTGCATGCCTGTAATCCCAGCACTCAGGAGGCTGAGGCAGAAGGATCACTGTGAGTTCGAGACCAGCCTGGGCTACATAGTGAGTTCCAGGGCAGTCTGAACTACATAGCGAGACCCTGTCTCAAAAAACCAAAATAAATAAATAAATAAATAAATAAAGTAAAAGTCAGGAATTAAGCACAGACTCATTCCTAGTGTGCAAGCTGTGCAGCTGCCCAAGGTCCTATGCTCAGAGGAGGCCCATGCTTGACTTAACAATATGATGCCACCCCCTTGAAATCCATAGTCATTGTGAGAAAGCAACTGCGTTTTCATGTGCACTGAGTCCTGAAAATTGCCTAGGTTTTCCTGATCAGGAATGTTGTTTTAGAATAGCAAGGATGAGAAAAAAACATCAATCAAGAGGAGTTTGAATAGAGGAGGCTTCTAGATTAAAAAGTCAACTAAAAGGAATTATTCTCTACTGCCTTCTTCAACTTCTCTGAAAATAAAATAATGATATAGAAAATATGCAGTGTTCAGTGATTACAAGGAAATAACTACATTGTCAAGCCACAAGTTCTGAAGCTCGCTCTCAACATTCTGAGAGCGGAGAGGAGGTTGCTGGGGACTGGCCTACACTACCTCCTGAGGCCCAGGGCAAGGAAGGCCAGAGACAGGCCCTGAGATCCTCTGAGCAGAGCGCAGAGCTCAGACATGGACCCCTGCAGAAGAGGGCTACTCTAAATCGGCATCTTAAGAAGGCCAGGCCAACAAGCCACTTACATTTTCTATATTAGAGTTAAACAAGGGAGAGCCTGAAGTGTGTTTTGTTCTAATTATATGATATTTTTACAATCAGTGTGGCTTTCACTTTAAAACCCATATTGCTGGATTCAGTTGAGAAAGAAATCCTGGCCACGGTAAGCTCATGTAACAAGCTAATGATCCTGGCTCTATTAAGTAGCTGCTGGGCCCCAGGGTGGGGGACACATCCCTGGTCACCAAAGACCCCACCTCCCTCTCTGGTCTCATGCTGCCCTTTCTGCTCATTCCCATCATTGACATGGTCTCTGCAAGTACCAGAAGTTGAAAACCCTGACGTCTCTCTAACCTTTGAGCCTGAGCACACAGCTAGGGAGCTGGCGAAGAGGGCAACATGGGATTTAATGAGATCCATGCTGACTCAGATGACTTTACTCACGCTCTTATGTGGAGCTATTGAGGAAATCTGGCTAAGTGTAACTCAACACCCAGAGCTCACTGCCAATCGCTAGCCTCACCCTTTCCTCTGGAAGATTAAGGAAAATGAACATCACTTCCAGGGTGAGTATTAAAACAGACAAGTCTTCTAAATGTGTGGGGACCATGTCAATCAATCAGCTTATCAAAACACGAAGAGAAAGCAAAGGGATGATGTGTCAGCCTAGCTGAGCCTCAAGGCTGAATCACGTCTGCTAGACAAAAGGAGAGAGGACGAGTTTTCAGAACCAGGACCTCAGTGTGAGTGTAGTCCAGCTGCAGAGTGGCACGGGGTGGCACTGATGACAGCTCACCTCCCCACAGCTCCCAGGCCAAGGCAGATGGTGGGAAGAGTGGTCACTAAGCTGGCTCAGGCTAAGGTACCTCTGAGTATCCCTCCCTCTCCCTCCTGACGTCCCCAGAATCCCCCAGTCCAGCCATCCTTAGGTGGTGCTGTATTGAAGTTTTTCTAACTCACTGAGGTTAAGTTCAAGGGCTCAGATTGTCCCTTTGCCCCCAACAAAGTAGGTCTGATAGGCAGAGGGTGATATCACCCTGTCCTTATTCTTTGTCCCTTGGTTCATCATGCATTTCTAGGCTTGTGGAAGCTCAGCATGGGCACCATAGGCCAGCAGACCTCATGTGATGGTAGCAGGTGAGTGGCATTCTCTGAGTTCCTGTGACTCAGCCCGTGACACAGATAGGCCTGCCCTGTCACTCCTGGTGCTTCATAAGCTAGATGCCTCCCAAGCCCAGGTCGCATGCCTTCCCTTGTCTGTGTCACTCCGCTTGAGCCTCATCCACATTCTCTAGTCTAAAAGTTCTCCATCTGTGTTTCTTCCCAAGAGCTAATATCCTTGAACAGAGCCTGCTGGAGTTACAGTTCCATCAGGAGAAAGGAGATACAACCTGAGAGCGACAGCAGACTGTTCAGGTCGTCTAGTGGAGCCAAGGCACCTTCACTTCTATCCTGGGGGAAAAGCATTGGTGTGAGACCCTGCAGTTACCCAGAAACCAGTAGAGGCATTAACATAAATGATCCCCATCTCTGGATTCATGATCTCGAAGTTAAGTGGGAAATGCCATGCTTTATGTAGCGAGGTCCATAGTCACTGAATCCCTTAGCTGCTCCTGATTGGAGAAAAAGTAGTGTTTAAGGACCTGTAGCTTCCTAGCTTATCTGGCCACTGTAAAATGAATGCTCATGCTTTCAATCCAGCAGCAACTGGATCAGGGTCTAGCATGTAAGTTTGGGTAACTAGGGGGAAAAAAGGCCTTTATACTAGACCTGCAACTATGACGTTACTCGCTAAAGGATATTTGAAGATTTTCTTTAATGGAAGTAGCTAGTGCTAAATCAATCCCAACCTGAAAATTGGGGAATGATTAAGGAGGTATAAGAAAATACTCAGTACTGTGGAGGAAGAGTTAGAAAGAAGTTGATCAATGCATACTAAGTTATAGTTCAATAAGATAAAAAGTTCTAGAGCACTATGGCTTAGCATGGTGATTACGCAGCCCAAGAATGTAGTGTGTACATCAAAATACTAGAAAAGATTTAAAATATATTCATTGTATAAAAATGATAAATGAGCAGATAGACATGTTTGCACTGATTTCAACATTACACATGTGTGTGTATAAACACCACACAGTAACCCATAATTATACACCATTTTATGTTTTATGAATCACTTTGAAAATAAACTTAAACTAAAAAAAAAAAAAGTAGCATTGAGTATCAATTCCTTGTCTTGGTATAGTGCTATAAAAGGTGGAAAATCAAAACATATGTGGCTGTACTGAAAGTAGCAATCAAGCTGTGCAAATAATGGGCGAATTCTCCATGCTTTTTAACTAGGTGAAGAACTATGATCTTTTCCCTCTCATATGCCAAAATCACTATGCAGAAATCTACATACCAGGCTACAACATGAAAAAGAGAATCATTAAAGATAAAAATGAGAAAGAGATCTGGTAAAATATATATACAAGAAACACAATTTAAAGTTTAACCTCAGTGATGAAACCTGTGTTGCTCTGACTTCTTCTTAATAGCAAAGATATCTTGCTTTTAAATTAGAGGAGTGAATGTGTCTGCATGCTGTAAAGGCGGCCCCACAGAATACTGCATACTGCAGTTAGTGTAATTTCTCACCATCATGAAAAGAGGCAGGGCTACTTCTACTAACTATGAAACCCATACGGCAATTCCAAGGTAGAGTAATTAAAAGGCTAACACTCACCCTAATTCTAACCATAACCCTAACCCTAACAATGACCTAGAGAATGTACTTATATTCCTGCTTCATACATAACACTGAACCTCAAATTAATACCAGCCCTCACCCTCAAACACGCACTATACTACAGAAAGAGTGAAATGGGGAGTCTACACCATCCCCTAAATCGAGCTCTACCACTAGTCATTAGTCAATCACAATCTATAATATATAGATTGCAATGTTCAGATTCTTGGAAACCCACAGTACATCCAGTTTCAAAAGAGTCACTGCCCCCATGTTCCTTCTCACATGCAAATTATCTGGTAAGTCAATTCCGTCCGAATCATGCTCACCAATCCTAACCCTAACCCTAAGCCAAAACCTGATTCCTAAGTTCCCATAGGGCGGTACTTGAAATCATGCACTGTGGCTAATCCTAAGGCTAAATCTCGGGCTGATAATAACTATGAAACCCACACCCCAATACACAGGTAGAGTAATTCCACATCTATCACTCACCTTAATCCTAACCATAACCCTAATCCTAACCCAGATCCTCGAGAAGGTTCTTATATTCCTACATCATCCTTAAACTGCAAATTATCACAAACCCTCACCCTCAAACACACACTGGACTACACAGGGAATGAAATGGGGAGCCTATTCTGTCCTCTAAAGCTAGCTCTAATGCTACTAGCTAGCCAATCACTTCCCATTATATATAGACCACAATGTGAATGCCCTTAGAAATCCACAGTACATCCCACCTTCATAAAAGTCTCTGCCCTAAACTTCCCTCTCCCATGCAAATTATCAGGAATGTGAATTCCTTCCATATCAGGCTCACCAATCCTAAACCTAACCCTAAGCCACAATCCCATTGCTAAATTCCCATAGAGCTGTATTTGAAATCCTGCACTGTGGCTAACCCTAAGGCCATATCTCATGATGATACTAACTAGGAAACCCACAAACCAATACCCAGCTAGAGAAGTTCAAAGGCTATCACTCACCCTAATCTTAACCCTAAACCTAAGCCTAACCCCAACCCTGACCCTGGATGAGGTACTGATATTCCTATATCTTTCATAACATTGAACATCAAACTTACACCAACCCTCACCCTCAAATACACACTACACTACACTGCGAGTGAAATGGAGAGCCTATTGGGTCCTCTAAATGTAGCTCTAACGCTACTCGCTGGCCAGTCACTACCCATTATATCCAGGCCACAACGTTCAGGTCCTTGGAAACCTACAATACCTTCCACCTTCAAGAAAGTCCCTGCCCTCAACTTCCTTCTCACATGCAATTTATCTTGTAAGTCAATGCCTTCACTATCAGGCTCAACAATCCTAACCCTAACCCTAGGCCACAACTTGATTGCTAATTTCAGATAGGGCAGTACATGAAATCCTGCACTGGGGCTAACCCTAAGACACAATCTTGGGTTGATACTATGAAACCCACACCTCAATTCCCAGGTAGAGTAACTCCAAGGCTATCACTCACACTAATCCTAACCACAACCCTAAACCTAAGTATGAACCTAGAGAAGGTACGTATATTGCTACTTCATTACTAACACTGCACGTCAAAGTAATACCAGCTCTCACACTCAAACACACACTACACTATAGAAAGATTGAAATGGGGAGTCTATTCCATCCACTAAATCTAGGTCTAACACTAGTCATTAGCCAATCACAACCCATAATATATAGATTGCAATGTTCAGATCCTTGGAAACTCACAGTACATCCCAGTTTAAAAAAACTTACTGCCCTCACGTTACTTCTCACATGCAAATTATGTAGTAAGTCATTTCCTTCCCAATCATTCTCACCAATCCTAACCCTAATCCTAAACTAAACCTGATTCCTAAGTTCCCATAGGGAGATACTTGAAATCCTGCACTGTGGCTAATCCTAAGGCGAAATCTCATGCTCATCCTAACGATGAAACCCACACCCCAATGCACAAGTAGAGTAATTCCATGTGTATCACTCACCCTAATCCGAACCCTAACCCTAATCCTAACCTAGACCCTAGAGAAGGTTCTTATATTCCTACATCATCCTTTAAATGAACGTCAAATTATCACAAACCCTCACCCTCAAACACTCACTGGACTACACAGTGAATGAAATGGGGAGCCTATTCTGTCCCCTAAAGCTAGCTCTAACCCTACTAGCTAGCCAATCACTCCCCATGATATATAGACCACAATGTGCACATCATTGGAAACCCATAGTGCATCCCACCTTCAAAAAATTTATGCCCTCACCTTCCCTCTCAGATGCAAATTATCTGGAATGTGAATTCCTTCTCTATCTTGCTCACCAATCCTAAGCCTAACCCTAACCCACAACCGGATTCCTAAATTTCCATAGAGCTGTATTTGAAATCCTGCACTGTGGCTTAGCCTAAGGCAATATCTCATGCTGATACTAACTAGGAAAAACATAATCCAATACCTAGTTAGAGAAATTCCAAGGTTATCACTCAACCTAATCTTAACCCTCACCCTAAGCCTAACCCTAACCTTAACCCTGGAGGAGGTACTGATATTCCTACATCTTTCCTAACATTGAATGAAAAACTAGCACCAACCTTCACCCTCAAACACACATGATAATAAACAGGGAGTGAAATGGAGAGCCTATTCTGTCCTCTACATGTAGCTCTAATGCTAGTCCCTGGCCATTCACTACCCATTATATCCAGGCCACAATGTTCAGGTCCTTGGAAACCTACACTACATATCACCTTCAAGAAAGTCCCTCCCTCAACTTCCTTCTCACATGCAATTTATCTTGTAAGTCAATTCCTTCCCGATCAGGCTCAACAATCCTAATCCTAACCCTAGGCCACAACCTGCTTCCTAAATTCCCATAGGGCGATACATGAAATCCTGCACTAGGGCTAACGCTAAGATGCAATCTCATGTTGATACTGGGAAACACAGTCCCAAGTTCTCAGATAAGAGTACTTCCAAGTCTATCACTCACCCTAATCTGAACCATAACCCTAACCCTAACAATGACCCTAGAGAAGGTACTTATATACCTACTTCACACTTAACACTGCACATCAAATTAATACCAGCCCTCCCCCTCAAACACACACTACACCAGAGAAAGAGTGAAATGGGGAGTTTATTCCATCCCCTAAATCTAGGTCTAACACTAGTCATTAGACAATCACAACCCATAATACACAGATTGCAATTTCAGATCTTGGAAACCCACAGCACACCCTAGCTTCAAAAAACTGCTCTCATGTGCCTTCTCACATACAAATTATGTGATAAATCAATTCCTTCCGAATCATGTTCACCAACCCTAAACCTAACCCTAAGCTAAACCTGATTCCTAAATTCCCATAGGGCTTACTTGAAATCCTGCACTGTGACTAATCCTTAGGCAAAATCTCGTGCTCATATTAACTATGAAACCCACACCCCAATACACAGGTAGAGTAATTCCACATCTATCACTCACCCTAACCCTAACTCTAACCCTAATCCTAACCCCGACCCTTGAGAAGGTACTTATATTCCAAAATCATCCTTACAATGAACGTCAAATTATCACAAACTCTCACACTCAAACACACACTGGGCTACACAGGGAATGAAATGGGGAGCCTATTCTGTCCCCTAAAGCTAGCTCTAACCCTACTAGCTAGCGAGTCATTCCCCATTATATATAAACAGCAATGTGCACATCCTTGGAAACCCAAAGTAAATCCCAACTTTAAAAAAGCCAATACCCTCTACTTCCATCCAACATGCAAATTATCTGGTATGTGAATTCCTTCCTTATCATGCTCACCAATCCTAACTGTAGCCCTAACCCTAACCCACAACCTGATTCCCAAGTTCCCATAGGGTGGTAGTTGAAATCCTGCACTGTGGCTAAGCCTAAGGTGTAATCAAATGCTGATACTAACTAGGAAACATGTACCCCAATACCCAGGTAGAGAAATTCCAAGGGTATCACTCACCTAAATCCTAAACCTAACCCTAACCCTAACCCTAACCCTGACCCTGGAGGAGGTACTGATATTCTTATACCATTCTTAACACTGAAAGTCAAACTAACACCAACCCTCATCCACAAACACACACTACAGTACTCAGGGGGTGAAATGGGGAGCATATTCCATTCCATAAATCTAGCTCTAAACCCGCTCACTGGGCACTCACTACCCATTATATCCAGGCCACAATGTTCAGGTCCTTGGAAATCCACAGTACATCCCACCTTCAAAAAATTCACTGCCCTCACCTGCCATACCTCGTGCAAATTATCTGGTTCGTGAATTCCTTCCATATCATGCTCAACAATCCTAACCCTAACCCTAACCCACAACCTGATGCCAAAGTTGCCATAGGGCAGTAATTGAAATCCTGCACTGTGGCTTAGGCTATGGTGAAATCAAATGCTGATACTAACTAGGAAACCCACACGCCAATACCCAGGTAGAGAAATTCCAAGGCTATTACACACCCGAATCTGAACCCTAACCCTAACCCTTACCCTAACCCTGACACTTGAGGAGGTACTTATATTGCTACATCATTCCTAATATCGAACATCAAACTAACACCAACCCTCAAGCTCAAACACACACTATACAGGGAGTGAAATGGGGAGTCTATTCCATTACATAAATCTAGCTCTAAAACTGCTAGCTATCCACTTACTACCCATTATAATATCCAGGCCATAATGTTCAGGTCCTTGGAAACCTACACTACATTCCACCTTCAAAAAAGTCCCTGCCCTCAACTTCCTTCTCACATGTAATTCATCTTCTAAGTCAATTCCCTCCTATCACGCTCAACAATCCTAAACCTAATCCAAGGCCACAACCAAATTCCTAATTTTCCATATTGGCGGTACTTGATGTCCAGCACTGCAGCTTACCCTAAGACACAATCTCGTGTTAATACTATGAAACCCACATCCCAATTCCCAGTTAGAGTAATTCCAAGGCTGTCAATCACCCTCATCCTAACCATAACCCTAATGCTAACAATGACTCTAGAAAAGGTACTTACATTTCTACTTCATTCCTAAAGTTGCAGGGCAAAGTAATACCAGCCCTCCCCATCAAACACACACTACACTACATAAAGACTGAAATGGGGAGTCTACTCCATCCCCTAAATCTAGCTCTAACACTTGAAATTACACAATCAAAACCCACAATATAGAGGTTGCAATGTTCAGATCCTTGGAAACACAGTACATCCCAAATTCAAAAAAGGCACTGCCCTCACCTTCCTTCTCACATGGAAATCGTCTGGTAAGTCAATTCCTTCCAAATCATGCTCAGCAATCCTAACCCTAACCCTAAGCCAAAAACTGATTCCTAAATTCCCATAGAGTGGTACTTGAAATCCTGGACTGTGGCTAAGCCTAAGGTGAAATCAAATGCTGATACTAACAAGGAAACCCAAACCCCAATACCCAGTTTGAGAAATTCCAAGGCTATCACTCACCAGAATCCTAACCCTAAACCTAACCCTAACCTTGACCCTCGAGGAGGTACTTACATTCCTACTTCTTTCCTAACATTGAACATCAAACTAACAGCAACCATCACCCTCAAACACACACTACACTACACAGGGAGTGAAATGGGGAGTCTCTTTCATCCTGTAAATCTAGCTTTAACTCTACTCACTGGCCAGCCGCTACCCATTATATTGAGGCTGCAGTGATCAGGTCCTTGGAAACCTACACTATGCTCTAACTTCAAAATGTACCTGCCCTCCACTTCCTTCTCACATGGAAATTATCTGGTAAGTCAATTCCTTCCAAGTCATGCTCAACAATCCTAACCCTAACCCTAGGCCACAACCTGATTCCTAAATTCCCATAGGGCAGTATTTGAAATCCTGAACTGGGGCTAACCCTAAGATGCAATCCCCTGTTGATACTAACTAGGAAACACAAGCCCCAATTCTGAGGTAGAGTAATTCCAAGGCTATCACTGAGCCTAATCTGATCCATAACCCTAACCCTAACAATGACCCTAGAGAAGGTACTTATATTGCTACCTCATTCTTAACACTGAATGTCAAATGAATACCAGCCCTCCCTCTCAAACATACACTACACTACAGAAAGAGTGAAATAGGGAGTCTAAATCTAGCTCTAACACTAGTCATTAGATAATCACATTAGATAATATACAGATTGGAATGTTCAGATCCTTGGAAACCTGCACTACGTCCTGGCTTCAAAAAAGTCACTGCTCTCACCTTAGTTCTCACATGCAAATTAAGTGGTAAGTCAATTCCTTCCGAATCATGCTCACCAATCCTAAAACTAACCCTAAGCCAAAACCTGATTCCAAAGTTCCCATAGGGCGGTACTTGAAATCCTGCACTGTGGCTAATCCTAAGGCAAAATCTCGTGCTCGTACTAATTATGAAACCAACACACCAATACACAGGTAGAGTAATTCGACATCTATCACTCACCCTAACCCTAACCCAAACCCTAACCCTGACCCTGGAGAAGGTACTTATATTCCTACATCACCCTTACACTGTACACCAAATTAAGACAAACCTTCACCCTCAAACACACACTGGACTTCACAGGGAATGAAATGGGGAGCCTATTCTGTCCCCTAAAGCTAGCTCTAAACCTACTAGCTAGCCAATCACTCCCCATTAGAAATAAACTGCAATATGCGAACCTTGGAAATCCACAGTACATCCCACCTTCAAAATAGTCACTGTCCTCACCTTCGCTCTCACATGCAAATTATCTGGAAAGTGAATACATTCCCTATCATGCTTACCAATCCTAATCTAACCCTAACCCACAACCTGATTCCTAAGTTCCCATAGAGCTATACTTGAAATCCTGCCCTGTGGCTTAGCCTGAGGTGATATCTCATGCTGATACTAACTAGGAAACCCATACTCCAATACCCAGGCAGAGAAATTAAAATTCTATCACTCATCCTATTCCCAACCCTAACCCTAACCCTAACCCTAACCCTGGAGGAGGCACTTATATTCCTCCATCATCCCCAACATTCATCGTCAAATTAAAACCAACCCTCACCATCAAACACACCCTACACTACACAGTTAGTGAAGTACGGAGCCTATTTCATCCCCTAAATCTAGCTCTAAACCTGCTCGCAGGCCAGTCACCGCCCATTATAACGAGGCTGCAATGTTCAGGTCCTTGGAAACCCACAGTACATCCCACCTTCAAAAAACTCACTGTTCTCACCTTCCCTCTCACATGCAAATTATCTGAAATGTGAATACCTTCCCTATCATGCTCACCAATCCTAAACCTAACCCTAACCAACAACCTGATTCCTAAGTTCCCATAGAGCTAGGTAGCAAAGGCTGGCCTTGAAATCATGACAACCCTCCTGCTTCAGCCTCCCTAGTGCTGGAATTTCAGGCCTGCACACCCACGTCTGGCTTCCTTCCTTCTCTGTGGTGCTAAATTATAGTGTCTGAAAAAAAAAGATAAATTTGATTCATTTGTGGGAAAATGAATGCATCTGAGACTATGATGCTGAGTGAAGTGAACTACCCACAAAGGGTTATATATTGAATAGTTTCACTTTTAAGAAAAACTAAACATACAAGTAATTTAAAAGCTACATGAAAGAAATGTGAAATGAAACATCAATGTAGATTTTTATGGAGATAAGAAGGTGACCTGAGTTTGGAAAGATTGGGAGGCAAAAGGAAAGTAAAAATGATTAAGATGTAATATGTTAATATTACCAATTCCCTAAGACAATTATAATTATTATGATTCACAAGTGTAGAATAATGAAAGCAACAACAAAGACTTTGGCCGAGATTACAATGTAGGGAACAGGCTGGGCTGGAAGGATGGATGTTCTTCAGTCATGCTCTATCAGTTCCATTGCATAGCTGTTCTTTTCCTTTCCAGCTGCTGTGCCTTCTTTCTCATAAAGTGCCAATGATGTAGAGAACAGTGTTGCTGTTGAACTCTGCCTCCCCAATCTTGATTTCAAACACTGTGGAATGTCAAAATAAACAGGAAGAAAAGATGATGCTCTCCTGATGCCACCTGCCTTCAGCAGTGTGGCTGAACCACCAGTGTGGTACAGGCACAGCCATTCTGCCTGTCACATCTCCTGTCCACAGTTCAACCTGACAGGTCCTGGAAGTGTCCAGTCTCAAGTGACTCTTTATCAAGACAAGATGCGTATTCAAATTCCTGTCCTCCACAAGGAGGGATTGTTTTAAAGATGAGCTATTTGTGACCTCTTCTTTTCCAAGTTATACTCTTTCCACAGAATACTAGTAAGATTGGACTCTACTCCTCTGGTGATGAGCCTATGAGGATCCAGATGTGTTGTTTTCATTGTGATGATGAGTGTTTCAGAAAAAAGTAATGAAAAAGATAAATCTATTCTGTAGGAAATTCAGAAACCATGGAAAGTCAATAAAGGAGAAATGCTTAAGCAACTGAATCAAAACAAGTTATGTAATCTTAAAGCTACACAAATAAAGAGAAATTTATTTGGATTTTGACCTCTTGGCTCTTCAGCATTTTCAAACTTATGAGTCTTCCAAGTTGTATGAAAGGCTATTATTAGATTTAAAATTTTAACATAGTGCTACATTTCTCTAGCTAGTAGAATCAAAACAGCCCAAATGCACCTGATAGTCAGGATTGAATCCCTGCCTGATTTGTCACAAATTAACTCCACCTTCCATACCCACTGATATGATTTCAGGGAATATAATTTTTTATATTCATCCAAATAAGGTGGAACTCTGAAGTTATACTCTTAGGAAATGCTCACTGATGCATAACAAAAGCAAATGGTGTACTGTAATTGTCAGGATTTGTTTTTAGCATGCAACACTGCTCTCCTCTATTAGCAGATAATCCAAAACTTCAAAGGAGATGAATGTGAATTTGTAGTTCACATAAAAATGAGAGCAGTGTGAGTTTATGAAATTACATTGAAGATAATTCAAGACTAGAGAGCCTCCAAATATAGCAGCATTGCAATCATATATTTTTTTAACATAAAGGACTACTGTATAAACAGTAAAACCAATTAGGTGTGTGTTATGGATTGAATTGTGCTCCCCTCCTAAATTCATATTTTTAGCTTTAATTTCCATTAATTCAGAGTATGACTTAGCTGAAAAAAAAGTCATTGCATTGTAATTAGTTAAGTCAGGATAAGGTCATATAGAGCAGAATGTCCCTCTGATCTCATCTGACAAATGTACTTGTCACAGGTACATTTGGAGACAGAGACTCATATAAAACAGAGATATATGAAGATGCACATGAGGTTGTATACTTTGTGACACCATCCAAGTTCAAATTCTGAAATGGATGTGTCCTCTTCTGTGTGTCCTCTCAAAAGGGGCTGCATGACCTGTATACAAATAGCTATCTTCTAACCAGCAGGCCCCCAGTGAGGACCAATGCTGCATGAAGTTATCAGCATGGGTATTTTTTCAGTCTTTTAGGTTAAATTTCTTTAAATTAAAAATTTTTGATCTCCACTAATTTTAACACCTTAACATCTAATATGCATTGTGAATCTCTAAGAACAAAGATCTAATATGTAGCATTTCTGAAAATTTCTTGATCTCTGGACTCTTTTCTGGTTAGTACTCATGAATAACTTCCAGAAGCAGTGAATCCTGGAGCATAATTCCAGTGTCGACAAGAACTAAGGTTTGTCCCTTTTGAGGTAAACACATAAGAGATTTTACTTTGTATACTTTATTTATTTATTTATTTATTTATTTATTTATTTGAGTCTCAAACTCACTATATAGCCCAGGCTGACCTGGAATTCTTAGCAAACTCTAGTGCTGGGATCACAGGCATCTGCCACCATGTCTAACTTCAACTTGACTTCAGATGTAGTCCTGAAGATAATTGAGCAAATGGACACAACAGTAGTCACAGGCATAGTGGGAGAAAGCTGTGATGCTGAAACAAATGAAGGAAATTCTGATCCTGAAGACTCAAAGGGATAGTTAGAAACAAAGAGAAATGAAAGAAGAAAATCCCATAGAGCAGGTGCATGTGTACATCCATGTACACATATGTAATTTTATTTGTTTTGAATTTTGGTTGTTTTAAAAAGTGTACACTGTGATAGGATAAATGAACTCCCCTACTCCAAATTTACCTACATACTCATCCTGGGAAGCACACATGATACTTTATTCTGCTAAAAATGTCAACTAACTAAGGACCTTGAGATAGGCAGCTCATCCTGGATTCTCTGGGTGGATGCTAAATGAAATCACATGAATCCCTAACAGGAGATTGAGACACAGAGGAGAAGGTGGCAAGAAGACAGAATGGGAGTGAGAGGCCCATCCCATAGCATCAGTGAGTGTGCTTAGATCCTGGGGAGCAGCAGACAAGTGCAGACCAGCAAGGCTGCAGGTAGATCCCAGCCAGGGACCTGCCCCAACACCAGAGGCTTGGGAACACCTGCCCAGCCAAAGCCTTCCCATAAAAGAGCTGCACAGGTACACAAACTTGTCAGAGGCCCAACCCATAGCATCAGTGATTTCAACCCAGGAATTGGTGTATTAGTGAGCAACAGAGAAAAGGCCTGTTGGTGGCTTGCTGAGAATTGAAAATCACTGGGTGAGCAAAAAGTTGTCTCAATAAAGGTACAATAGGCTGCATCTGTTGAAATTAGAAGACACAGAAATGAGTTCCAAAACCAGACTTCCAGATCACCTAAGGAAACCTCAAAGGGAAATGAGATGGAATAATCTGTTACTCAACTACCTGGTCTTCCTGGACTGGAAACAAGAGGATTTGGAAAAAAATGAAGTCAGAAATAATTTCTCAGATAACAGCAGAGATTGTTCCCATAGTGCAAGACATGATGAATAAATCTAGAGTGGACACAGATTTAAAAAATAGAGGAGCTGAGGAACATGATGGGATCCCAACATAGGAAACAAATAGAATCCATAAAACAGATGCAAACAGATTTCCAGGAGATTAAAAACTCCACTGAAAGTTTGCACAGCAGAATGAGCCAATGCAAAGATAGAATTTCAGATATAGAAGATATGATTGAAATTAGTGAACAGGAAAAGCAAACTTTCTCAAAAATAGTAAGAGACCATGAAAAATCAATTCAACAGCTGTTTGATGATGCCAAGAATAAAATAAGACTGACTGGAGTCAATGAAGAAATAGGAGAGAGTGCAAGTGATATAAAAAATTGTTCACAGAAGTAATGGCAGAAAACTTCTCAAATAGGGGAAAAGAACTTGACATACAGTTAAGTGAGGCATGTAGGACTCCAACTAGCCATGATCAAAGAAATCTACACATAGGCGTATAATAGTTAAGATTCCAGAAACCCGAAAGAAGAACAAAATTCTAAAAGTAGTCAGAAAAAAGAGACAAATCACATACAAAGGAAAACCCATCAGAATCACAGCAGACTTCTCAACACAAACCCTCAAGACAAGAAGAGCTTGCAGTGATGTATTTCAAGCTCTAAAAGAAAACAGCTTCCAATCCAGATTGATGTACTCTATAAAACTATCTTGCAAAATTGATGGAGAAATAAGATACTTTCATGGCAAAGAGCAACTTAGGAACTTCATAAATACCAAACCAGCACACCAAAATAATTTAAACAATATCCTAGGAAAAAATAATGAGGATCACAACACCAAGGAGCTCAGAAGAATGCATCCATAAGGCATGACAAGAAATTAAATGCAAAGGGAGAGAATCCAGCAAAAAGAAAAAGTCATGACAAGGGTAAGTCAATGCATATCAGTTATAACCATCAATGTTAATGGTCTCAATTCACCAATCAAAAGAAAGAGATTGGCAGAATGGGTCAAGAAACAAGATTCAGCAATATGATGCATACAAGAAACACCTCTAATAGAAAAAGAAACTCATATACTAAAAGTTAAAGGGTGGAAAACAATACTCCATGAAACAGGAATCTGAAAAAAAGTAGTAGTATCTATCCTCTTTGAAGATCAAATGGATTTCAAACCAACACTGATTTAAAGAGACATAGAAGGACACAACATCCTTATAAAGGGAACAATCCAAGAGGAAGAGATAACAATCATTAATATATATGCACCAAACACTACTGTGCCCAACTATATAAAACAAATACTAATAGACATGAGAAATCAGATAAGCACTAGCACAGCAGTAATGGGGGACTTCAATGCCCTACTGTTACAAACAGATAGATCAACTAGTTAGAAAATAATAAAATACTAATACTCAAACTCTTGAACAGATGAACTTAGCAAATGTTTACAGTATTCTCCAAAATAGACCACATACTCACTCATAGAACATGTCTAAGTAAGAGCAAAGGAATTGAATGATCCTCTGTATATTATCAGACCATAGTGCAATGAAATTGGAGATCGGTAACAAAAGAAACCACAAGAATTTCAAAAACACATGGAAATTGAACAACATACTTCTGAATAACCAATAGGTCACAGAGGATATTAAAAAAGAAATCAGACAGTTCCTACAACTAAATGAAAATGACAATAAAACATATCAGAATCTATGGGATACAATGAAAGCAGTCTTAAGGGGGAAATCCATAGCACTGAATATGCATATTCAGAAAACAGAGCAAGTGCTGAACCTCAGACTTCTAAAAAGAAGAGCAAGACAAATCCAAAACTCATACAACAGAAGAAATTATAAAGATCAGAGCAGAAATCAATGCAATGGAGACTAAGAATGATATAAAAAAAAATCAATGAAACCAAGAGTTGGCTCTTCAAAAGAATAAACAAAATTGACAAACCCTTAGTCATCCTCATCAAAAAAAGGAAAGAAAAGGCTCAATTTCAGGGAATTAGGAATGAAAAGGGTAAAATTACAATGGACCCAGCAGAAATCCAGAGGATCATCAATACCTACTTTGAGTAGTAGTAGTTAGTAGTAGTAGTAGTAGTAGTAGTAGTAGTAGTAGTAAGTAGTAGTAGTAGTAACTTTATGCCAATAAGATGGAAAATATAGAAGAAACAGACAGATTCCTAGATTCATATGAATTACCAAAGTTGAATGAAGATGACCTAAAATTTCTAAATGACCCAATATCAATCAATGAAATTGAAAATGCAATTAAAAACTTACCAACTAAGAAAATCCCAGGCCCTGATGGTTTCACTGCTGAATTCTACAAGACATTTAGAGAGGAACTACTGCCACTACTGTTGAAACTCTTCAATGAAATTGACAGGGACACAATACTCCCAAGTTCATTCCTGGAAGCAAGCATCACCTTGATCCCCAAAGCAGAGAAAGACCCACCCAAAAAAGAGAACTATAGGCCAATCTCAATAATGAGTATAGATACAAAAATCCTTAATAGCATACTGGCAAATAGAATGCAAACATCATCAAGAAGATTATACACCTTGGCCAAGTGGGATTCATCCCAGGGGTGCAGGAATGGTTCAACATATGCAAATCAATAAATATAATTCACTATATTAATACAACCAAGAATAAAAAAAATGATAATCTCAATAGATGCAGAAAAACATTTGACAAAGTCCAACATACATTCATGATTGAAAACCTACAGAAAATTGGAATAGACAGTCTTACCCCAATATGATAAAAGCCAAGTATGAAAAAAACCCAGCCAATATCATAATAAATGGTCAAAAACTGAAATCCTTCATGCTAAAATCAGGAACAAGACAAGGATGGCCACTATTACCACTCCTGTTCAACATAGTTTCGGAAACATTACCCAGAGCAATTAGACAAGAGAAATAAATAAAAGAAATAAAGATAGAAAATGAAAAAGTCAAATTGTCATTATTTGCAGATGACAATATACTCTATGAAGAAGACCCCAAGAACTCCACTAAAAGTTTTCTAGACTTAATAACCAAATTCAGTAAAGTAGCTGGACACAAGGTTAACACAAAAATTAATAGCCTTTCTGTGCAAGAAAAACAGACTCACTGAGAGAAACTAGGCAATCAATTCCTTTCACAAAATATTGAAAATATTGAAATATCTGGGAATCAACCTAACAAAAGAAATCAAATACCTCTACTCTGTAAACTAAATCATTCTGAAAAAAAGAAACTGAGGAGGATATCAGAAAATGGAAAGACATCCCTTGCTTCGGGGTAGGAAGAATCAACATAGTGAAAATGGCCAGATTTCCAAAACTGCTATATATAGATTTAGTACAATCCCAACTGAAACCCCAGCAGCATACTTCATGGACCTTGAGAAATATTCCAAAAATGCTTTTGGAACAAGAAGAGACCTAGAATGGAAAAAGTACTTTTAGGCAATAAAGAGGACCAGTGGAACAGATTAGAAGATATAGGAACAACTCCAGACACCCTCAGCCACCTCATCTTTCACAAAGGAGCCAAACATCCTCACTGGAGGAGAGATAGCCTCTTTAATAAATGGTGCTGGAAAAACTGGGTGTCAACTTGCTAAAGATTAAAACTAGACCTGTATCTCTCAGCATGCACTAAACTAAATCATAATAGATTAAAGATCTAAATATTTAAACAGAAACACTAAACCAGCTGGAAGAAAGGTCAGGTAGAACTCTCGAAGACATTGATGTGGGAAAAGATTTTATGAACAAAACCTCAGTTGCCCGTGAACTAGCACAAACAGTCAACAAGTGGAATGTCTTCTTATTAAAAAGCTTCTCCACAGCAAAAGAAATCCCTAACAGTGTGAAGAGACAACCTACAATATGAGAAAAATTTTTCAACAGCTGTTCCTCAGACAAAGATCAACTATCTAGAGCATATAAAGAACTTTAAAAAATCAGACCTCCCAAATTTAAAGATCCAATCCAAAATGCACATCTGAATTAAACAGACATTTCTCAGAAAAATAATTAGAAATATCAAATAAACATATAAAAAAACGTTCAATATCACTGGTCATTTGAGAAATACAAATGAAAACAACACTGAGATTCTCCCTCACTCCAGAAAAAATGGCTGCTATCATGAAATCAACCAATAACAAATGCTGGCAGGGCTGTGGGGAAAGAGGAACACTCTTCTACTGCTGGTGGGAATGTAGACTGGTGCAATTACTGTGGAAATCAGTATGGACATACCTCACAGAACTAGGATTGGAAGTCGCATTTGACCCAGCTATTCCCCTGCTGGGTATCTTCCCAGAAGAATTAAAAGAATCATACCACAGTGATATATGTGCACCCGTGTTCATACCAGCACAATTTGTAATAGCTAAAACTTGGAAGCAGCCCACTTGCCCATGAATGGGAAACTGGATAAAGAAAATGTGTTAAAAAAAAAATATATATATACTACTCAGCCACAAAGAATGAGAAATTAGAGACATTTATAGCTAAATGGATGAACATTAAGGCGATACTCTTAAGTGATGTAAATAGGACACACGTGTAAATACTGAGTAATTTCTCTACTATGAGAAACTGAAAGTATAAATAAAGACCAAAGGGTATAACAGATAATGTGAAAGAGGAAGAAGAGGGACAAAGGGGAAGGGGAAGAGATAGGGGAAAGGAAAGAAGGGGATGGAATCAATATGAGAAAATGAAAAATGGAAACAAAGTCTTTGTAGATAGGGAGGAAGGCGTTGAAGGAAGGAGAGGGAAATGGGGAAAAAATAAGAACCAAGATTGATTATGTAAAGGTACAAATTTCCAATAATGAATGGTTTTTTTCTTTTTATTGATTTTATTGGTCCATTTTAGGTATATAGTACAGTTACATTCATTATTGGGATCTTGTCCCTTACATGACAGGTCTTGGTTCTCATTTTTTCCCCTTGTCAATGAATGTTATTACATTGTATGCAGTAAATGTGCTGATAAAATTAACTTTAAAAAAGAAGACAGAATGGAGAGAGACCTGAAGATGCTGCCTCAAGGACCAAGTGACTCTGCAAAAAGCCAAGGATGCCAGCAACTGTGAGTGGCAAAAACTGTCCTGGACACCCAATGGGGGAATGTGATTCTCACAACATCTAGACTTTATCATGATCACATTGATTTCAGATCTATGGCATTCATAACCATGGGACAATAAAGTTTTGTTTTAAGCTTCCAAGCATATGCACATTACAGATATAGGAAACTGGCACATGGAATGTTTCTTTGTTTAATGAATATGCAAATCATACTACATCTAAAATTATAAAAGGATATACAGTGAAAAAATACATTTCTGACTTGTCTCTTAGCAGACAGATTCTTGATTACATTTGCAGAGATATTTTTTCTCTTCAATCATGTATTTATATAGATTGTGTCTTTTTTTCTCTACTTAAATGAAAGCATTCTGTGCAGCCATAATTTTAAAAATCTTGGCTGTGTGCTGAAAATCTTTCCAGTCTAGTAAATAAAATGTTGCTTCATCCTTTTGGATTACTCTATCTTCCTCTGTTTGGATGTACTGTATCATAAACTATCCTTATTGATGGATGTCATTGTTTATGATGTATCATTTATAATAATGTTTAAAAGAATGGCAATATGATAAGAGTGGACCATGAAGAAGAGGATGAGTAATGAGAAATGAACACCACTCTGCTGAAAGTATCTTCTCTGAGATACTGAGTTCCAGAAAGCAGCCAGGCAACGTTTGTAGTATTTTAATGGGAAAGATGCAATCCCCACTTGTTTATATAGTGAATTGTTCGAAGAACTAAAACACAAAAGTACAATGCCAAAGAAAAATATCTGAAGTAAAACTTTAGTAGCTGTGCTGTACTTTCTAAGGATGCTGCAACAGTACTCGCCCCTAACCACGGGTGCGCCTATGACCCTTCTTGCCCATGCAGTCTGTTGGAAGCAGCCCTGTCTGACTTCCTGGACAAGGTCCTGAAAGGGGATGCAGCATCTGCCTGGCTGACTGGAACAATGGTCTGGGGTCTCTGAGATACTATATGCAAAGCTCCAGTAATCTGAAGCCACCTATCTTGGAGGAGGCCCACTGGACACACAGACCACCACTTGGGTGTCAGCTTAGTGTCAGGTGAGAGCTGCAGGCCGAGGTGACAATTGGTGCAAGCTAATAGCCTTGTCTTTGGGTGACTCTGGTCCTCAGCCCTGGAGATTTCTTAGCTGAGCTCCAAGAAATTAAGAAGCAGCCCATTTATCTTTGATGTGAAATTTAAATTAATTGCCCAAAGAATCTATGTAAGGTAAAATGGTTCCATGCCTCTACATTTGGGGATGGTTTGTTATGTGCAATATAGTAAGGGGAAGAGGGGTTTGGTGAACTGTTTCTTATGCAAAAACTCCACTTATGTGCTCTGAAAGCATTGAAACCTGCAGTCCTTTTGAGAAGCAATATTATTTAGGAGCTGGTTGTTATCCTTGCATTAGTCAGTGTTCTGGTGCTGTGACAAAAAGCCTGAGATGATCAGGATGAAAGCATGAAGGCATGGCTGATGGTTGCAGAGGTTTCAGGGAGGGCAAGGGCTCCAGCATCGCCTGGAAAGGTACATCCTCTATGACCTAAGCTCCTCCACTAGCTCTACCTCCCAAAGGTCCTGCCACCCTCCAGAAGTGCCAGAGGGTGGCAGCCAGGTCTTTGTAGGGGGCCTTTGCAAGACAGTTAAAATCCAGCCATAGCCCTCCTTAAAGGGAAAACACACGTTTGATCACATTCTTCTTTCAATTAAGAGGAACTTCTCAAAACCTCAAATTTAAGACCTGAACCATCATACATTAAATCACTTCTGTCTCTTACAGTTCTCCAGTCTCTCAATCTCTGCACCTTCCCTTCCTGGTGACGGAGCCACTATTGTATCTCCTACCGCAGACTGAATTTTGGACTTTGTGTAGCTGGATTGCTACTGTATGCATTCGTTTGTGTCTGCTTTTCTTCCTTAATATTGTATTTGAGGTGTTTTTAAAATAGTACTGGGAAAATGATCATTTATTTGCAGATCCTTTTTACTTTATTATGTACATTAACATAATAGCTAGAAAAAAATGTAACCCCAACTGTAAGCTGAAGACATTGTTTATAACATAAAAATCAGTGTGGAGAAAATCAAGAAGGAACGATTTGCTAGATTCTACTTAAAATTCAACCTATCTCAAAGCTGACATAAAATTAAAAGATAAATCAATAACTTGAAAATATGTAGAATAAACCTATAGACAAAACATTGTCATGTAATTTACATACAAAGAACTTTTGTAAATCAGTAAGAGTTTATGAGAAAACCAAGAAATGCATAAAAATGAGTGTCAATGTATACACATCAATCACAGATGTAAGTAAAACAAGCAGATAACTGCTTTTGTATATCTAAACAGTAAGTATACTTCAATTCATAAAGTTACTTCAAGGTAGTAATCTGAATTCCAAGTATTTATACACAAAGACATTTTATAATGCTTTAAGCTATCTAAATGTTCAACAGTAAGATGAGCAATTCTATAAATGAGAGAATGTTGGTACTCTGGAAAACTATATCGCCGTGAAAATCATGCTTTGGTGAAAGTTGCTCACAAGGAAGAGTCTTCAGTATATACTGTAAATTGTAAACATACAATTTGCAAAAGTGCATAGTGTGCATGCATACTATGTGCGTGTCTGCCAGTATAAAGGCACTTACAGGAAACCGCACCACCCAGTGACTCAGAGTGTTTCAGTGGAGTTAGGGAGATTGCAGGTGTCTTCAGCTTCCTTTGATTTAATATTCCAAATGTTGTGCCCTGCAGCATTTCAGTCCTTTCATTCAGCCACCGAAGGTTTATAAACCTGTCCTGTAGGATCAGGAGAAGGACAGTGAGCTAGGGCAGGTCAAGGGAAAAGCTCCCAGGTTTCACTCAGTGGGCATTTCATCAGTAGGTCCCATCCTTTTGTTTGTCAGTCCGTGTTGGTGTCCGTAATGATCATGCTTCTCACGTGGAGTCTGTACGTGTACATGACACATCTTAATTCTTTTTTAACCTTTCCCTCTGCCTCCTTCCCTCCATCTCGTTTCTCTTTCCGTTTGCAAAAGATCTGTCTCCCTGCTTCCCATTGCCTGTCATTTATTTTGCTCTCCAATTTATTTATATTTGGGATTTCTCACATTGCAGAACCCATGCTGTGGGAGTTTCTGCTTTTCCTGATCTGTCTTTCCACCGGGTGGAATGGCACTTGCATCAGTGGGTTCCATTTCTGTCTTTGAACACATGTGCAGAATTACCCACTGTGTACAGATATCAACATTATGACTGCCTAGAGAAGAAATAACTCTCAGGGGTTTCATAAAGAATAAGTCTACCTCAGCAGTGCTGTCTCTACTTTATAGAATGAGACTATTTTTAGACAATACTAAGACACAACTTTATCTTAAAGCAACACAGAAAACCCTGCTTGCTATCACAGGAGCAGTTAATTTGGGCAGGTTTTCAGCTCCCTTCCATACACATGCTGGCCCATTTTGAGTTCAGATAACACTCCAGCAGACTTTCTCCTGACAACACCTTCGCTGCTGGCCAGGATTTCAGTCTTTTTCTGTGCCTCAAGGAGTCCCTGTGACATACACGGCTGCTGTCCCGTCTGGGCACAGCAGTGAGTCCCTCTGGTAAAGCGTGCCCTTTACCTGTACTTCTACTTCTATCACTATGCTTTCAAGGTGCTTCTGAGGACACTTGGCCTGATGTGGATTTGGGGATTGGTTGGACCAGAATCCAATTACATTTGTTATTCAAACAGAAAATACAAGTGTTAGGAACAATCTAATCTGAAAAACCATAAAACTGCAAGGGAACCACCCAGGTATCAGTGTCACTGATTCATTCTCATGCATTCTTAGTCATGTACTTATTGTCATTTAAGTTAATAAAATAATGATTAATAAACAAACACACCCCTTATTATATGCACATCTTTGAAAGCAAACACTCCATGTTTCTAGCAACTTTCCTTATGATTCCTGTCTCCAGAACTTGGTACTAAAATATCGAAACATTCTCATTTCCTGTTAGATAATTTTTACATGAACACACCAGGGCCCCAGGGAGGAAATGCCCTGCTCTGGGGGATGTGAGGTCCCCTTCTATAACCAGTAAGGCCCGATTATTCTAAGTGAGACACTAGATACCATGCTGTTCCCCAGCAACTGGGCCCTTCCATTTTCCTCCTCTCCTATGCTGACCCTGCAGGCTGGGGCACTCTGGCTTCTTGTATTCCTGGCTTCTCCTCCTCTTTTCAGTTTTATTTATCCAGATTTCTTTCTATATTCACTTTGCTGCCGTAAGGCTTTATAATAATGTGTAGGAAAATAGAGTCACATCCTAACATATATTAACTGTTGCCAAGGCGGCCATGACAAATTAAATGCAGAGGGCAAGATAACAATTATAGTTAACTGAATAAAAAATAAAGAACAGTCTTCCTCACCCAAACTTTTTGCATCAGTTTAAGTACAAGACAGTTTATCTGAGAATCTTTTCTATGAATGATCCAATTGAATACATTTTTTTTCTCTTACCAACAGTACACAAGCAATAAGTGAAATAGTATACAATATGCTAACCTCTCCAGGCCCTAGTGTTTTGCTACTAGTACATATTTGCAGCATGTAATGTTGACATTCCCTGTGTGGAGTTGGCCCATGGACATGACACACCATAGTTCCTTTTTATGTCTCCTCTTTTCCTTTCCCTCCATCTCTTGGTCCCCTTCCCTTCTGCAAAAATTCCGTGGTTTCCTTCGGTGGCACAATGGGTAGTTGGACCTGATTGCAAAAGATATTTCTGACTGAAATCTCTGGGTCTTGGCCATTAATAAGTGATATTTGATATCCAGCAGATGAGTTACCCACTATTCCAGCAAGGAGGTTGGCCAGAGTCTTTTCTACCCTAGGTTGTTCAGGATACATGCTGCATAATAACATTTAACATGCTCTGTTATAATTCTTTACTTTCAGATCATTATTCCTTTCTAGTCTGTGGGTTTCTTTATAGAATACTTTATAGCATCTTGTGTTACTCACCTCTACACCATGACAAAGCCTGATCATGCCTGGGTACTGAAAAGTGAAATAAATATTTCATAGGTCACAGGTCTGTAAACTATTACCTGTTCAAATCCTACTCCCTGCCCATTTCTGTAAATAAACTGTTTTTTGAATGGTGTGTGACCATGTATCTTTGGCTACTTTTCCACACAGAAGAATTGAAACTTTGCAAAAGAGACCATATGGCTTGCAAAAACTAAATTATTTATTCTCTGTTGTTTTTCAGAAAAGATTTGTTGATACTTGATGTACAGCATTAAAAGACATTGCTTTTCCAGAAACAGTCCAGGAGCCCAAGCATCCAAAGATAGTCAAAATGTGGCCACTCTATACTCTCGTGATTCCATAGATATTTCTCTTTTAAAATCTGTGACACTACATCGTTACCTATCTTTCACACTAGATTCTAAGGCTACAGAAAACTTTCCAGAGGTGCTACGTGGTATTGGCCAGCAGTTTCTTCCAAACTTTTTACCTACTTGCCCCTTGAAGGACTTTTGGAAAACCTAACATGTTTTTAAAGTGAAATTTAAAGCATCTATGGGCTGGGGATTTGGCTCAGTGGTTCCGCCGTCTGCCTTGCAAGCACAAGGACCCAAGTTTGATCCCTAGTGCCAAAAAATAAAAAATTAATAAATAAAGCATCTCATGAGACATTTACTGTCACAACTTTGTGCAAATGTAAAGGAGATAACTTTGTGCAGGTACAAACTTAGACTCTATAAAATAAAACTATTTGGTCCAAGTTAATGTATGTGCTCAAATGTTTGCTGTGCTCTATCATCTGTCTGAAGAGATTTCAGCTTCCACTCGAGAGGGAGAAAGTTGCAAGAAAAGAGGCCAAAAGATCTACACCATCTTATGGAGACCATCAGAAAAAAAGGGGTCACGGAACCACCTGAAAGCTGAACCCCAAGACTGTCCCCTCCTGGCTGAAGCAGGACAGACAGGTGCTATTTGACATCTGGCAGCAGGAGTGAGAAGTGGCTGCCACAGTGGCGGGCAGAATCAGAACTGGATGGATTCCGGCCCGTGACTGTGTGACCGGTACACACACACCTGCCACCTCTTTCCTGGGACCTCAGCTTGAGGTTTCCAATAAACAGCTGAGGGGGCAGCTGCAAAGGGGAATAGAGAAACCTTTCAGGGAGGAGGAATCCTTCTATGCCACGTTATTCGTGTTACACAATTTATAGCATTAACCAAACTCACCAGAGCAAGCCAGTTAAAGTACAATGTATTACTATATAAATTGTATGTCAACAACAGAAGTTGCAGAATTTTATGAACAATAAAGTGATCTATGTATGATTTTTAAAACATAAAAGTGTTACTAAGTGTCTTGTATGGATCACAGTGGCGTGAGACTGATAAAATTCAGGACAGGGCTTGCTTTTGCAGAGAAAGGGGAATAATGACGTAAAGCAGAGGACACAGTGAGCATTTGAATAAATATTATACATTGTTTCTGTTTTAAAATACAAAGCAAATTTGGCAAAAGTTTAAGATTTTGCGTAGCAGGGTGATAATTATATAGGTGTTTGTAATTTTGCTTTCTGTTTCAGAGGAGGTTATTTGAAATGAAACTAAAACATTACATGTTAAACAATAAACAAAATGTTCAAAATTGTTTAGACAAAAAGGAAGATAGGATTGATGAGGTAAGGATGGAGGCAGGCTCAAAAGCGTATTCAAATTGTGGAGTTTTAATGCCATGCCGCTCAGATAAAATCTTTCCCAAAGCACAGTGATGTCTTCTCATTCCCTTCTAGTCACTGTACCTTGTCCTTATTTTGAGAGGAATGGCTGGTCCCTACCCCTCTGCAACACTTGCCCTTGAGAACCTGAAGGGGTCCTGGTACCCACGCCTGACACATTGCAGGACAGGCACTTGTGAACGTATTGCCCGCCCCCCGCCACCAAAAAAAAAACCAGAACCTCTAAGAAAGCAACCTAAGGAGGGAAAAATCACATGTGGTCACGAGATGTCCCAGTTCTCAACATTTGTGTTCTGCACCTTGATGTGGAAGTACAAATAGTTACCTAGAAAACTTTTCAAAGTCCCACTTTATGAAATACAATTTCTCTCCTGGACAGTCTCCCCTTCATTCCCTTTGTGATGGGTGCACTGATTTCGAAGAAGGTGTCAAGCAAATCGCAGAATAAAGACTCATTCCAGCCACTGTGCTTGTTTTCATAACTTGCCTCTGAGTGGAAAAGGCATTGTAAGCCACTGTAGACTGCTTTTGACAGCTGCTTTTATGACCAGACTGTCCTGTGTTAAACTGAGCTCTGCACCCTTCCCCTCTGACATCCTGGTTTGCTGAGTTCTCCATGCTGCATCTCCCAGAGGCTTCCTGTGGAGGACCTGTTGTCCACACTGGGAGGTTTTTGCAGGAACCTTTAGATGACAGCATGTCAGCAGTTACATCCTGCAGAGAACCTCATCTCCACACCTCAGACTGTGCCTTTGCTCAAGCCTGTCCCTCTTCAAAAACTGATTAATGCAGGGGTGAAGACTTGGCCATCTGTGCCCACATCAAGACAACTCTGCTGGACCATTGTGGCTCTGAAGTCCCCATGGATGGCTGATGGGCAGGGGGCTGCACCTTAGTTAATGTCTTCCCCTCCCTCTGCCTACAACTGTGCTTCTGTCCTTCCTACTGGTGATCCCAAGGGTCTACCAAATAAACACCCAGAGTCGTCCACTTTACCATCTGCTTCCCACCCTGAAACATTTTCTAAAATCTTTTTCATTTGCAATGTGGTTCTCATTTTTTCCCCATACTACTCCCCTCCCTTAACACCCTCTACCATTACAAAAACTTTTTAAAATGGTAATCACTTGTTCTTAACAGAATGGCGTAGTGATCCTATCTAGAAATGAGTCAGGTCATATCTCTACTGTATTGAAACCCTCCAAATGTTGCCAGGTCACTTGGAGTGAGGTAAGAATCCATATCCTGACCACATGCCTTTGTCTTTCCAAGTTACCATAACAAAATACCTTAGCTTTGATGCATTAGGAAATTTACTTTTCTGTAGTTCTGGGGACAGAGGACTAAGGCTAAGATTCTTGCATGGTTGGGTTCTAGCAGGGGCCTCTTCCTGGCTTGCAGATAGATGGGCATCTCACTGGGTGGCCACTGGGCCTTTCTTCAGCACCTGTGAGTGAAGAAAGAGAACCAGCTCCCTGGTATCCCTTCTTATAGAGGCACCAACCTCCTTAGGGCAGGACAACATTCTCAAGACCTTATTTAACCCCACTTCCCCACAAAGTCCCAATCTCCAATGACATCAAAATAAATTTGGAGGGGGGCCCAAATTTTCATCCCATAGAACTATGCCATCCAAAACTTTTCAAAACCTAGACTCTGACATCTCCTACCTCTCACTTTTTCACTTACTCACATTTAACTGTCTCTGTATTCTTGTTTTTCCTCCAACTCACCCAGGCATGATCTAATCTTAGGAGCTTTCCACTGACTCCTCCTACTTTCTTTATATTATTTATTTCTTATTTTGCTCAAGTTTTAGCCAATTGCCAGTTCACTAGAGGTAACTTCTCAGGCTATGTTTTTTGAGCTAAAGGCCGTTAAGATAACATTGATTAGCACTGGGGTTCTCGTCTCTTTATAGGGAGGGGAGTCATACACCAAGCTGTTGGAAGGAGTTTATCACAGGCTCAGGTTAGGCTACGTAATCTTAGAGAGGATTATGAAGCATGACTTTACTTCTAGATTAGAGGTTATGAGAAAGCATGGGCTATTATAGGATCAGGTGCCTTAATTTTTAACTAGGAGGAGTGGTGTGAGGTGAAAGCTGTGATTGGTAAAGAATCAACAAGAATTCCGATTATTCACAGTAGCTGGATAAAGAGGATGTGTGGCTACTTTTGTAATTTGCACAGCTTTCTTATTTTGTCTGTACTCAGACATGGTTAAGGTTTTATCTTGTTTTTGTTTTGCTCTAGTGTAGTCACTAGGTTGATCTTGCCTGATTTTGGTTTTCTGTAAAATTGCTTACATTCAGCAGGAGGATTCCATGGCCACCTCCTAGCAGAGAACAGTGGGGGCTTCTTTGCTCAATGCCATCTAAAATACAGACTCTCTGGGCTCCTGCCCCTCATGTGTGCTATTTTACTGGTCACTTTTCTGCATAGGACAGGTCACTGCCATGGTACAACAGTTATATCTTAGCCCACTGTCTCCATTCTGCTCAGGGAAATTTCATGAAAGTAGGCTCAGGATCACCTGTCCCATCCTCATTACCTTCTCCTGGAAAGTAAGAGATGTTCAATATGTATTTGCTGATTGTTCAACTACATGCTCATTTTCCTAAATGCACCTCAAAATGAAAGAAATTATGAGAAAGTGAAAAGACAAATACCTTCATAATTCATAAAGTTAGACATAATTAAGATAGAAATGTGAAATGAGAAGAAAAGGGCTAAAGGTGTAGGGAAAGTGGGAAGGGTAGGGGAAAGGAAATAAGGGAAAAGAAAAAATATGAGAAAACGAAAAGATGGAAATAAAGTGTTTGTAAATGGGGAGGGAAGGAAGGGGTGAAGGGAGGGCAGGGACAAGGGGAAAAAATGAGAACCAAGACCTGTCACATAAAGGTACAAGATCCCAATAATGAATGTAACTGTACTGTATACCTAAAATGTACCAATAAACTCAATTAAAAACATAAAAATAAAAAAGATAGAAAAGAAGAAACAGCTAATAGATGCCAAATGGTGGCATTGCTGCATTACTATAAATCTTGGTACAGCTTTTATAACAATCTTCAAATATTAGACTATCACACAAAATGTGACTGAGTTGTTTTTCACATGTATGAGTCGATTATTGTATAGCTTTTTTAAAAAACAGGAATGTTTATTTGACAATATATCTGTAATTTTGCACAGTTACACAATGCAGCTTTATTTCACTAATTTTCGTAAGTACAGGGGTTAAACTTACCTTTACAAATCCCACACACACCCCCTATGTAAGGCCACCATACACTTTGCTAAATGCTGCTTTTGATTGAAATTATGATTGTCTACTGTGTGTACATGTGTAAGTGCATCTGTGTGTTTTCCACTTGCCATCCCTTGAGCTGACCTGCAGCAGCCGATAGAACTGAGCCACAGGCCAACACCCAAGGCTGGAGTGCTCAGGGCACCATTCACAGAGCATCTGGGTCACAGTGCCCTGAGCTCTGAAATTGTCTGTGTGGTCAGAGCTTCCTAAAATACTTCTCATTTCTAACTGTTCCCTCTTGATGTTTCATTATTTCTTCCCTTTTGGGGAAATGGGTCAGACTGGTCTGCTTAAGAAACTGAAAACAGGAGACACCAGCATCTAAGGAAATGAAGAATTGAAGTGACTGCACTTGTAGGGTCTGTGCCTACCTAATCAGAGTCCATGGAAGCAGCAATGAAGTCTAAGAGTGAAACTACATACAATGCACACAGACTCATTATTGTTTATTAGTGACACACACTTGCCAGCACACTTCTCACACACACTATCTCCTTTAATTCTCAAGATGCTGAGTTTGATGACAATTCTTCTTGAGATTAAAAAACAGCAGAGGTTAATGGAAACCAAATTCCACTTTATCATTGTAAGCATATAAACTGGTGGACAGGGCAACAACCCCCAAAAGATGTCTGTTCCCTAAGGCCCAGAGCCTGTGAACATACCACTCTATGCGGTTGCTTAAGCAGTAAGAATGTGGAGGGGGAAATTGTTCTGTATCATCAGGGTTGGACCAGTGCATAATGAGAGGTGGTTAGAATCACAGAATGGTTAGATATGCTACTGGAGCAGATGTTAGAGAGGATGCTTTGAGGGTGAGGAAAGGGGCCGTGAGCGTATGACAGCAGTGGCCTGGAGGAGCTGGAGATATCAAGGAACACATTGTCGTCCAGAGTCCTCGGGAGGATGAGGCCCTCTGACCCCTGGAGTTCAGTTCTGTGGTAGTATTTTAGATTTCTGTCCTCCAGAACCATAACACGATAAATTCATTGCATCCAGAGTGAGCAGCTAACCAGGATTGTAAACTCAACACCAATAATGAATTAGAGGGATGATTTTAAGAAAGGAAGGTGCTTTATTTGTAAGGAGGAAAGAAGCACAGACAAGTTGCTCCAGAGAGAGGGCAGGGGGTCTGGATGAATAGCCATGAGTCTTTGTCCCTGGTTTCTTTTATTAGGATTTAAGGACCCTTCCTTCTAGGTGGGTACTTGGAACTTGTCACAATCCGACTGGCTTCCTGGGCTGTCTTTGGATGAGTCTCAGGATGTAAGAAACTAAACCTGGAACCCATACCTACATATTTATTCCTTTTGGTGGACTTTGTTTGACTGCCTATCTGTCCTTGTCAGTGCCTTATCTTTGGGATTTATAGGTTGGTGAGGAGGAGCCTTATACCAAGTCAGCTTAAAGTTAGTGATTAAGTACCAGAAGGCGTGCATATCTAGTGCAGTAATATAGTGACCCTAGAGTGCATACCTTGGTTTCTGTTATCCTGACTTCCTCAGCGCTCTGCTTTCATTTCTTCCTCTGATTAATCTCTCCATTAGAGAGCATCCTTGCCTTTGTTCTTATGCCATTTGTACTAAAATGCCTTTCTCTAATGATTTTCTTCTCTCTCTAAGTGCTCCTAAAGTAATTTCCCTAGTTAAGTTCTAATCCCTTTTAGTAAGGATTTGCCAGAAAGACTAATGAGGCCCATATTCTATTCTTCTCATATCTACAGACCCCATCACTACAAAACCACTAATTTTGTGATAATTTGTTATAGCAACAATAGGAAACTAATGAAACAAAGTTGAACCTCTGTGTTATATTGCCATACGATGAGCATATAACCAATTCCAAACTCAGTTATATCAGCCAAATTAGGCTGAAGAAAAGCGATAATCTCACGAAATTAGTGCAGACCACAATAACTGTGCACATTGGAAAGCTATTTCATGAAGCATGATGCCTACTCTCCATGGTCTATTCTAAGGAAGTGTGTTCTTTCAATCAGTTTCTCTGGATGAAGTTATTTGTTTGTTCTGTCCAAAATGATCTATCTAAGGGTTAGTAATAAGCAATTTTCATACTGTATTTATCCCACCTGTACTTGCTGCATAACTACTTAATCTGCGAGTTTTAACATGCATCTTGATTGAACCACTCAAAGTAATCTTTTTGTGTGTACATTTTGAAAAGTATGAAGGTGAAAACACAGATATAATTAAGGCATCATCCAATCAGTATTACAAAGCAGGACAATTACAACTATCTTTATCAGCATTCTTCCTTCAGCTGGTATGTCATTATGGGATTAGAGTCTTTTCCATATGCCCATCCCTCAAGTAAGGTTATCTGAGGAAAATCCTCAGTCATCAAGGGAGAAAATCACAGTGTGTTCACATCTCTCTTACTCTGAGATCGGCAGAAATGGGAACTTTCTGAGAGAAAATGACAAATGTCACCACATTAGTTAAAAAGCCTTTTCCAGTTACTAAATATTTATGGAGGGATAAATATGTGTTGTGACAGCTGAGATGACACTGGTGTATAAGCCAGACAGAGTGAGGCTTTCATCCAAGTGTGGAAAGTTTAAAGAAGGAGTAGAATTGAAAATGATTATGTTGGTGGCACAACTATCTGATTTCCACATCCAAAAGGCAAAAGAAGAGGTGGGAAATAATTATCCCAGAGTTAGTTCATTTTATTGTAAATGGTCATGGGAAATTTAGATTTTATGTAGAGTGAAAAAAGAAAGACCACTCACTACAGATATTGCATATTGGTTTTTTCTGTTACTTGGCATAATACTCACCACAAGTTCTCTGGATCTTACAGGGACAGGAAGGGAGACAAACATCAACATGACATAGGGATTCATCCATTGAAAGCAAAGAATGGGTGTTTTGCTTGCTGTATATTTAGTCTGTGTCATAAAAATTGTCACTAAATGTAACACGTTCAAACGAGCAAAGAAAGAATATCAAATCACAAAGTGGCTTTGGTCTTTTTATCGTCACAATTTCTTCCCTTGACACATTGGTACTGGTCGACATCTTCCAAACAGACAGTAATTGGAGACATTTAAAAACACGGCCTTGGCTTCTGTTGTTTTCTGTTCTCTCCAGCTGAAAAAGCAAAACAAAACACAACACTAATATTGGACATCTGGAAAAGGAGCTGGCCCCAGTTAATTTCTCATCCTCTAGAGATAATGTCTCAAGTTGTTAAAATATCTCTAAAAGCCCAGATAAATAATAACCATACTTGAATTATTGTTTTCCCTGTACATTCTTTAATAATATAAACAATGGCATTTTACTGGCATTTCATCATGAAGAAACATTACAAGGATTATAAGTATAAAGATACCACTCACTAAGTGGCCTACGCTGAAGATCGAAGTCTGGTCCTACATAAAGTGTTAAGAAAATATTTTTTCTTCTGGTCTTTTCTTGGTCTTTTAGGGTCTGTCCAAATTGGTGCTGTCTTCTTTCTGTGGGAAGATCTGAACTTTGTTTCCTTTCAATGTAAGGAAGCAGGAAGCATCCTAGTCTTGTAACTCTGCTTCGAGTTGTGACTCAGTCCCCTGCTGGGGGTTTGTCTGACCCAACGAGGAGTCATACACTCCACAGTCTTCTGGTGGGGTCAGAGGAACAGAGGAAGGGACTTCTGCTCCTTTTATTGTTCCACTCGGAACTTAAAGCCCATGGTGACCCGTCCAACACAATGCTCTTTACATTTCTCGTTGAGGATAATAATGGGCAATTTCCCCCTTACCCTCTGAGGTGTTAGCAGTTCATGCATGCATGCAGGCATCCACGTACTCAACAAATACTCTTCTGAGCACCAGGAATACAGGAGTGAATAAAACTGGATAAATTCCTGGGTTTATAGAGATTGTGCTCCGAGGAAAATGTTTTCCCCACAGAGAATTTGCTGATTTCGCCTGTTTATCTGCCTGTCTTCCTTGTCGTTTATCTGTGGTAAGTCGTTTGGAAGGAGTCTGAAGACCTTGCAGCAGCTTTCTCAATCTCATCTAGTTTCTGAGAAAGGCAAAACTCATTACACAGATTTGTCAGGGGGATCTCAGGTCTTCAAGAGGATATTCCCAAAGATTTTTCTGCAACAGACAGTTTTCCCTTTATTGACTCTCATTGCCCAAGATTCTGGTTTTGGGAGACAAATAGAAATCAAATAATCTTAAAAAGGAAGGGGGAATTCAGTGGCTGGAAGAATTAGAGATTCCAGGGATAAAGGACAGAACAGGGTTCACAGGGGACCCAAATGCTATCGAGCCCCCGCATCTCTCTCCTTCTCTCCTCTTTTTGCTCTTCTTTCAGCACATTTCAGTTCATTCTATCCTAATTCATACAGGCTTTCTTCACGCTTTAGAGAATGGGGCAAAATTTGAAGTGGAAAAACTCCATGTGCTGAAGGAAAGAAGACAAGCTATAGGAAGCTCCAGATTATATCTTTTTGGGTACAGTGACTTCAAAATATACCTAGAGAAACTCGTATATGAAAGCTCACCTTCGGCCACATACCCATCCCTTTGCCAAGCATGTGACTGAGATCACTTGAAGTTGGGTAGAAAGGTACTGTTTCCAGGGAAAACAATGCCATTACCCGAGGGAGTGGCAAGTGGATGCTGGAAGGAGTCGCCAATTCTTTCTTGCACCTCACTGCTCCATGGGTCCCAAGGGACAGGATCACCTCTTCCCAGGTAGATGGAGGAAGTTCAATTCCTTTCCTCTTAGTGCCTTTCTGGATTCCTTGAAGCTTTGTCCTCTACTGTGCCCTGGAACAGTACATGGAACTTGGTGGGCAGCAAAGAGGGTTTGCCTGAATGAGGAGGACATTCCTAAAGGTCATTCTCCATGAATACAAGAAAGCAAACCAAGAAAGATGAAGACTAAACCTGACAAACAAGGGATCCAACACAAGAAGGAAGGAAAGAAAATCCCCAAACTGAGGAGGTCCCGAGGTAGCAGGGTACCAGGTTAGATAAACTAGTCTCACATAGAGCAGGATTAGAGCAATTATAAGAAAGGGACCTTGATGTTCTTTCATAGCTGGTATAACATGTAATGACCTTTAAGGATCTGGCTTTAGGTCATTTGTTACTGGAACAGAACTAGAATCTGACTTAGGCCACTACTATCTGAAATATAAACATTTCCTAGTTTGTAATTTTTAGTGTATTAATTTATACTACTGCTATAACAAATCTCCTCAAGATTGGTGTATTGCATAATGAACACTTGTTAAGTTACAGTTATGGAGGTCACACTCCTAATATGGGTCTCACCAGGTCAAATCAAAATGCTAACAGGCAGCATTCATCTCTGGAGACTCTTGGGTACTTCCATCTCCTCGCCCATTGGATTTTCAGCGTGATTCAGATGCTTGTGGTTGTAGGACTGTGGTTCTCCTCACCTTACAGTGGAGATCCAGCCCCTAGAAGAGGCCCACATTCCTTGATCACAAGGACCCCTTCTTCACCTCCAAATCCATCATGGTTCATCTCTCCCAGTGCTCCTTCCAATCACTGAAACTTGTTTCTTTGTCCTCTCTCTCTGACCAAAGGCAGGAAAGATTCTCCACTTTGAAGAATTTGTGTGAATGCATTGCGTTCATGAAGACAATCCAGGATAATCCCCCATTTCAGCTTCCCTCACCTTACATCTGCAAGGTTCTTGCTGCCATGAAAGGGCAACATGTTCACGGGTTCTAGGGATTGAGAGCTGAGTATATTGGAGAGACTATTATTCTGCCCCAACATTAAGTTTCAGAGCAGTGATAAAATGGTAATAATGACGGAGAAGTGTAGCAGTTGCCACCATGTGTGTGTGTGTGTGTGTGTGTGTGTGTGTGTTCACACCTGTGATGCACATGTGCAAGTGTACAAGTTCTCATTATGAGTAAGTAGCCAACTTTTAGAGGTTTTCAATTTTAAAAATAAAAATTTTAACAATGAGTGTGAAACATGGCATCGATGTTACAAAGGATACTCTCCTTTTCCTGATTCTTGCTTCTTCAAGCTCAATGGACCCTAACTTACCATAAATTCGTGGAGATATTAATTGCATACCATTCAACCTGAGCTCAAGTACAGAGAAATACAATCTTCTTTCTCCATTTCATTGATAATGTAAGTAACATATGAAATGCCATAGGTATTTAACCTGTATGACCTGATGCATTAGAGACAAGTACACCCCACTGTAATCCCTTAAATATGTCCATCACATCCTGAAGCCTCTACACACCCTCTTTATTACTATCATTGTTGCCATCCGTGATAAGAACACTTCACATATGAGCTGCCCTTTTAGCACATTTTAAGAACACTGTGCAGTATTGTTAACTCCAAGCACAAGGCTAGACTTATTTATGTCACTTGACTGGAACTTTATACTCATGGCAAACACCTCCCATTGCCCTGGTAGATGAATGAATGCCCTGGTTGCATGCATAGTGGAGAACACAGCTAGGTAAGCAGGCAGCAGGAGCTCTAGCTGCTGCTATGGTCCATCCACTGGATGTGGAGAGCCTCGCCCTTTCTCTTTTCTTAGGTCCCTCAGGCCATCTGACCATGATGATTCCCAGAATTCTGCAGGGACAGCAGAGGCCAGACTCCTGGACAGCACCGTTTCATGGTTATTTTGACTTTGGGAACATCCAGAAGTCACCTGGTGCCAGATCCAGTGAATATGATGGATAAAAACACATCATCATGTTTTTACAAGCCTGCCTTTCCATTGGATAGCACTTGGCAGCAGTATTCACTGCATCTTGATCACATCTTGTAAAACACATCATGAAAGAGAACTTCTAGAAGTGCTTCAAAAAGTGGCAAGAATGATGGAGCTAGTGTGTTTAAAGCAATCTGGAGTATCCTGAGGGGAGCATGGGCAAGTACCTTAATGACAACGTGCCTTTTACTGGAATACTTTTTAAAATTTTGAACATTGGCCATACAGCCTGATCACACTATGTGTGCTCCACAGGAATACTGCAGCCTCTCTTTCATCTAGATTCCAGGACTGATCAAGGTATCTCCGTCCACCGGTGGTTATTAAACTAGTGTCTGGTGGAAGCACAAGGTGTGGAAGCCTTATTCCAGTATGAGCTGATTTCCTTCATGGAACAGTCTTCTGTTTCTCATCGTGAGGGCTTTTGAAACCTCAGGAGCTTGCCTTGTATGAGACTGAGGGAATCCATGCCCATAATGGACATAATTTAAAACCCACATGAGGAGATTCAGTAACTTGAGAAAGAGACAAAGACAAAGAACAGGTATCTCCTGAGGTGGAGCAAACAACAGCAATTGAAGCAAACAACAACATTAGAAATGATGATAAGAGGCAAATCTCTCTTTTCCAATCTTTAAAAATAAAGTTGTATATACTTGAGAAGAAATTAACTAGGAGACTACATTTTATTGTCTGTCAATGACTAGAATAAGGAAACAAGTAAAGCCGATCATGCATACATACATCAAAATGGAGAAGATGCAGGAGCTGTGTTAGGAACATGTTCATGATGCTGATCTGTACAGGTCTGGTTCACATGCTCTCTCTGTTTTGGGCAATTTTGCTCTTTATACCTCTGTTCTAGGTCCTGAAGAGTGGCTAGAGCTGTTCTTTTGTTCTGTAGGATGAAAGGCAATGCATCCTATACAAGCAGTGCTCAATTTTACCTTTCTGTTAGGGTTAAAGCTAATGTGTGCTCCTTCACTTTTTTCTATTTCCTACTTGCTGTGAAATGTTTCAGTGTTAGTTTTTAAAAATAAATTTATTTATCACCATCTTCATGGATATGACACAATCTGAGACAATTGTGGCTGATCCTTGTTTTCCCTCTTAGACAATATTCATCACCTCTGAGACTTAGAAAAAGGTGAATAAAAAGGTGAATATTAATGTATTCTTTATCCCTACCTGAAAAAGAGCAAATGATTACTTCAGACCAAATGATGAGTATTCAGGTTCTCAGAAAGAAAGAAACAGTAAGATCTATGTCAATACATGTGCTGGATGTGCATGTATGTATGTTTTGCCTGGAACCCCTGAGCAGTTAGGTAGACACATAAAATTAACCATCAACTCAAGTATACATCCATAATCACTCATTTATTAATTTCTTCCTCCCTTCCTTCAGTCTGTATGTACAGAGAAGTTATGACTTGTTAGAGACTGTTCTTCAGTGCTTGAAACACTACAATAATAATGATGAAGATGAATACTAATTCTTCAAAAACCTATAAAAATAATGAGATCGACACCGGGCATGGTGACGCACTCCTGCAATCCCAGCACTCAGGAGGCTGAGGCAGGAAGATCGCTGTGAGTTTGAGACCAGCCTGGGGTACATAGTGTGTTCCAGATCAGTCTCAACTACAAAGTGACACCCTGTCTCAACAAACAAGACAAAACAAAAAACAAAAAAAAACAAAGAATGAGATCAAAATGCAACAAAATAAAATTTTAAATATCGCAGGGGTGCTAAGAACAAAGTACTACAGATGCAAAAAGAACAGGTTCTCTAAATGCGACTTAACAAAATATCTATTCAAAAAAAAAGGATTCTCTTCCTAGAACTCAATATTTTTAGTTTTCCAAAATGTGTAGGATCACATATTCAGGCCACAGGTATTCAACTGTCAAACATATCTCACTTTAACGTTAATGAACTATTCCATATCTCCAGGAGTATGTGTCCTTTTCATCTTAACACAGAAAAGTACTTCATACACACATGGACACACACACACACACATTCTAAAATATAAGGTTTGATGCAGCTTGTGACATGTGGATCCTGATGTCATATTTCCTAAGAAATGTGGACTTCTATTGCAAAGTTCAAATCTGATGGCAGCACAGGTGTCTTTAGGTATAATCCCTAAGGCTTCATCCCCATGGTCTGCAGATTGTTATTCTGAAGCTGTAGCCTATGAAACAATATCACCCAGGTGAACATTGCAGAAGATATTAAACACTACACAGAAACAAATGTAGAACATCATACATAAAGCAAAATGAGATTTCGTTTTGCTCAGGAGAGTGAACAAGGATGCCTGAAAACTTCATTTACAGAAAAGACAGCTCTCTCTTTCTTTCCTGGAAGGATATTACAATCTGAAAGTCACCAGCATGGTGCAGTAAAAGACCAATGCTCATGACCAGTCCCACATAATAAATAAAAGGCAGCTAGAGAACATTAAGAATCAAAACTTCTTGATTGATTGACCAACTGACAGATTAGCTGAAATTAAAATTCAGTCTAAGCACACTGCGATTTCACTTCAAGTGTGCCTGATGTCAGTTTACACTACCTGGAAAATGTCTTCAGACTGGGCTACATTATGTACTGTCTGTGATAGTTCCAGATTCTCTCCAATGAGTCCTTCCCATTACCAGGAAAGTGTACTCTGTCAGAACATAAGGTACCTTAGTAATGTGCACATCATTCATTTCTTGTCCAAACAAATGTTCTATGTGGTTTGTTTGATGTTTTTTCAATGACTACCTGGTCTCGCAACACAGGTGAAAGTTGATTTCCAGTGACTCTTTTCTTACAATAGCTTGCTTCAGCTCCAAAACATTATACGTTTCTTAATGAGCAAGAACATTGGGACTGTTTAATTTTAATTTTTATTATTAAAATATATGTTCACCAAAAAATTAATAGTTTAGAATGAAAAACAAAACTCATTCCATTTCTTTATTCCCAAGGAATCCTCAGAGGTAACCACTTAACAATTCATGTTTCCTTTCTATGTTAATAGTTATTTCCCCTCCCTCCTTCTTTCCTTCCTTCCTTCCTTCCCTCCTTTCTTCCTTCCTAACGTGTGCTCTCATTTATTCATTTAACAGAGACAGGGTGATACTTCACTGTGGTTGGAAGAGAATTTTTAGCTCTTTGAGAAAATAACAGCAAGTTCAACATTTACTGTCATTTTATTATTACATAGTAAATCTCAGAACTTTTGTGTTTCTGGGGTGTAGTTGGGATATCACAAAAATTTCCAGGCTCCTGACCAACAGGGCAAGGACTCTGGAGCTAGTCCTCTTCATAGGAAAACTTGGTCCCATTGCTTTCTTGATATCTGACTTTGGGTAAATTTCCCTTACTTTTTTGTCTCAATTCCCTGATATGAAAAATGGGAAGAGTAAATATCCCTTTCTTCAGATGGTTGTGCAACCAAGTGAGTTATGGTTTCTAACATGTATCACAGACATCGTACATATTATTGGCACATTGTAAATTCAGCAGTCATTACTATAATTTGGGCTTCTTGGCTTCACATTGCCTAGGTCCTAACCCTATAAAATTATTGACAGTGCTGTCCCTGCTCCCCTGTGCATAATTTACCAAGCTCTCTACCAGGTGCCTTTAGTCCTTAAACAGGTAGATCCCACCCCCCTAGGTCTTTGTAATTGCAGCTGCCTCTGTCCTCCCTCTGCTCCACTGAGCCCTACCTCTTCTCCTGGTTATCTCTTCTTATCCTGTGTCTCAGCTAAAAATCATTGTTTGTTTGCTTGCTTGTGTGTATGTGTGTTTCATTGTTTGCTTGCTTGTATGTATGTGTGTTTGTTTGTAGTACTGGGCATAGAACACAGGGGCATTCTACAATTCAGCTACATCTCCAGACTTTGTTTTGAGAGAGAGTCTCACTAAGTTTCCCAGGCTGGGCTTGAGCTTTATAATCCTCTTGCCTCAGCCTGCCATGATTACGGGTGAGTGGCTCTGTGCCTAGCTTTGCGAAAAATCAAGGCCTAAGAAGTCTTCCATGCCCCTAGTGATCACATATTTGTCTTCCAAACTGGAGTACTTGTCAGAGTGCATTGTGCAATATTAATATATACTTTGGGTTAACAATCACAGCACAGAGCTGTCCCTGCATACAGGGATATGTGCAATTTCCAATACATTGCTATATCCTTCTTCTTTTCTCCTATCAATCAATTGCAGAGGCACAGATTTGTTGGTGTCTATTTTCCTGGTAGATTTTCTCACCCTGTGTCATAGCTACTCACATAGTGTCTAGCACACAGCAGGTGCCGAGGTAGCACTGGTGAGTAGATGGATAGTAATCTTTACTGCATTGAAGTCTAAGCAGGCCCCAGGCTGGGGGCCACTCCTCAGTGCACCCCTGGGGTTTCTCTTTCTTAAGCAGTGGTCACCATAGCTCCCTCCTTCTGGATGAGCTCTGTCAGGCCCCTGCCTCCTCTGAGGAGCTGGCAGATCCACCATTGTGTGTTTCCAGGGTGACTCGAATTCTCGCTATCATGTCCTTAACCTTGACTGCTGTTTTGCCACGATATAGCAGTGCACATACACCTGAGGGGTCCAAGTGAGCCCTATTTTTGTGTAATTACACAAATCTGGGAAAGTCCAGTAGAGTCAGGAACCATCCGCACACCAAGGTCCATGAGACTCAGCTAACAGGCCAGTTTACATGCAAATGGCTGTAACAAGTGAGTTGGAGCTACTGAAGTGGATCCAACATTTGCAGCAACTTTAGGTTTCTATCTACTTGGCGGAACCTCCTGGGAGGAAGTAGGATCACTGGGCCAGACTATGAGGGGTATTGTCTCTGCTTCCTGGGCATCTGAAGGGAGCAGTTTCCTCCCCCAAGTAATCCTGCCGTGATATAGAGTCTTGAGCCAAGCCCAGGGACACCAGGGCTAATGGGTCCTGGAGACTGAAATCTTTGTGCAATGTGCAGTGTGCAATCTCTGTGCACGTTCTTGTATAAGGTATCTCAGGTATCTTGTCAAAGTCACAAAGAACTGACTAAATCAATTGTCTAGTTCATTTTAGAATGCCCTAAAGCTTCATTAATTGATACCTAACTACAGATTAAAAAGATAACGGAAAACCCTCCAAAATTTATAGACTACAAACCTTTACTTACTGGGTTCCCCTACATTGCCCCAGATGACATATTTGAGTGGGTCCTGCCTCAGCCACACAGTTTCCAGGTGGGGGCTCTGTGTGGATTACTATGGATGCTTACCTGTTTAGGAAGACTAGGTGTACAGACTGTCCTTCTTCATACTCTATGGGTCATAGCCAAGCACATGCTTTCCCGAGCAGGAAATGGGGTCAGTAGATGGAAACCAGTTAGAGATGGGTAGGCAGCAAATATACTATTAGCATCAGAATCTCCTGCCTCTGAAATCCACTGATACAACACTGCTTTATTATCACCTTTGAATGAAATCAGATTAGATTTTATTTCACTTTCAGTCTGAGAATTTAATTTTGCCTTCTGTTGTATTGCTTATTTGTGATCACACATGAACTATCTCATAAAATTATGATTTTATAACTATTCATACTATTTATTAAAATTTTTCTTTTGAAACTATATAAAAGGGGTGCTCATTTCAAAATAATACAAATCTTTTTTTTCTTTATGTTCAAAATGATCCTGATAACAGAAGATCACTTAGCTAGGAAACATTTCTTTTTCACCAAATGCACTACAAATACTTTTACTGAATCCAGGCTGTCTCTCCATGGCAACAGAATATTCAGTCAATTTTTTAGAAAAAAAATAAATAAATTGATCCATAGTAGCCTTAGCACAGATACAAACTTAGTGTTAAAAGCCATCTCCATTTTTGTCTTGTTTTGCTAGCTGGCCTTTGCTGTCTTGATGTCTCTATCTGAAGAACATAAGTCTATCTGCTTAGTTTTTGCATCCATGGTTACAATTCAATAAAAGAAAAAGGGTGTGGGGTAGATTTGAAAGAAAACAAAGGTGAAAGGAAAGAAACTACAACTACATTTTCACCTTACTAATTCCTTAGGCACATTCAATGCACCTATTCCTGAAGGGGAGATATTTTGGCCCTTTATCTGTTTTGGTGTTTTATTCCAGAACACTGCCACAAAGTGCATGCACATAAGATTCTCAGCCCTCTGTTTCCACTGAAGTTTGTGTACTCAAAAGATTATTTGCTTCTAATTAATGAAACCAGTCATCTAACAATTTATCTACCCAGTCATTTAATTATTTTAATGTATATATTGACTAAATTGTTAGAATATATTTTATATATAAATTGGTCTTTATTTCAATTTAAATACAGGACTTTGGTAAATTTGTCACTATTCTTTCCACTTTTTAAATATCCATGTAATTTCAAGGAAAGCAAATATAGAGTCTATGTGTCTCTCTCTGAATTGTCAGCTTTTCACTGCCACAACAAAACGCATGAGGCAGCTAACATGTAAAGAGAACAGGTAGTTTAGCTCACATATGGGGAGATCCAGAGTCCAGGGTGTTCAGTGACTGATGACAGCAGACCATGGCTGATTTCATTTGGGAACAGAAAGAAACAACTCAGGCTGGGGCTCTAGGAAAGGACCAGGACCACAGCCCCCCTGGAAAGCACCCCTGACCTCAAGGCCTCTCACTAGGCTCTGCCCTTTAAAAGTCCACAGTACCTCCCAATACTAACAGCCTGCAGGTCCAAGTCCCTGCACTCAGCATTTGGTATCCAAACCGTAGCACCCCCTAAACCAACTATTTTCTCTTTTAACATGTATCCTGATCTCTCTTCTGGCCTTTGGACACTGCATGGATTGTGATATGGCAGAGTCCCTACTCTGGTTTTCGTAGGCTGGCAGCCCTTGCACAGAACCACAGAGGAGAGCGAAAAGTTTCAAAGAACCTTGGCTTTGTTACTGAGTCAGTCACCTGATCCTAGAACCACCCAAACCTCCCTGTCTTGTTACTTGACTTCACGGTTATTTTCTAAATTACTACAAAATTTTGAATTGGATCCAGTTCTGGTGATAGATACCAGTAACTCTCTGCAGTTGTTTTGAGGATGAAATTAGATAATAGATGGAATGCATGCTTACTACAAGCCATGTATGGCACTAAACGGTGTTTAAGGCTGTGGCCATGAATGTTGCTCCTTTTGTCATAGTCTTCATACCACATTCCAAGGTGTTTCAGGCTAAGTTCTACAGATTGAGAGGGAGAAGTAAAAAATTTTTAACTTTCTGGAGCAATTCTTTTCTTTAAACATGTTTTTATTTGCTTCCCAGGCCCTGTGAGTCCCCATATAGAAAAGGAAGCGGCTGTCAATCATAACAAACATGGGTAAGGTATTTAATGAGGCAATTGTTTTAACCCAAAGGAATGATCTCGTGGGGTTAGAATCCAAGCACCATATTAAGTCATAGTAAGAGTCTGGAGTAAGCAGGACTTCTCTATCTGTCCAAGTTGTTATCACACAAGCCTCCACCTACACTGAATTCTGTAAGACCCTGACTCTTGTCTGGGGGCTGCGGCACATTGGCGTGAGTGTCACGCTCTGCGTGGTAGCCTGCATGCGCCAGTCAGTTCACAGATACGTGAATTTGGTGTCAAGGAAAGCTAATGAGTTATATCAACCTTCACATCAAGAAAACTAATTTGGAAGGCTCAGTAGTATAATATTTATATATAGTGGTGGCATGTTATTGTCATCACTAGTAATAGAGGGATGTCTTCTTTTATTGTTTTAACATATTTCAAATAGATAATAATAAATTATATATTTTTCACTTATTTTGCTCTGAATTGACATCTGCAATAAATCTCTGATCCGAAAGCTAATATCAGAATCCAAATAACGTAAAAATAGGGGACTTGTTTAGTGATTCCTACAGAAAATAAAAACAAAATATCTTTTTTTTTTTTTTTTTTTTTTTTTTTTTT
>NW_022900949.1:39695967-39849170 GCF_012274545.1 Fukomys damarensis
AAAATTTTTTTTTTTTTTTTTTTTTTTTTTTTTTTTTGCAGTACTGGGGATTGAACTCAGTACCTTCACGCTGAGCTACATCTTCAGGATTTTCAATTTTTTATTTTATATTAAGACAGTGTCTTGCTAAGTCACTAGTTGGCAGGCTGGGCTTGAACTTGCAGTCTTCTTGCTTCAGCCTTCCAGAGTGCTGGGATTATAGGCATGTGCCACCAAATCTAACTAAAACAAAATATTCTGTGTTTGAACTTTATATGTGGAATTGGAAAGGTGGTAATCCCACCTATCTGCTTCTTGCGCTCATGTTGCTAATAACAGATGTGTTGAAAATTAAGCAGAAGATCAAGAGGAAAGAGTGTTCAGTATTAATTCTTCTGTAACTGAATTAAATGTGAAAAAAAAGCTTTAGATCTACTTTGAAATAATCTCCAAGTTTTTATTAGACTGCACTTGGAATCTTTGCCAATATTTGAAAAAAGTCAAAATTGGAAAGAAGGAAGTTTCTCTCTGTGCCTGGATATAGGTTGTCCTCTAATATTCCTCAAAGGCTCATCAATACTGGTAACACACATGCTTTTAGGAATACAAACTTTTTGTAAGTGAAGATAAGAGAGTCTGAAGAATGACATAACCATGTGGCCTTGGGTTAGAAGGTTAACAAGAGTAGCGATGTTCTCAGGAAATGGTGTGGCTGTCTCACTGAGTGAATGTTTGTTCGTCTTGGTGAATAAGAATCTGGCCTATGTATTTCTTGAGTGTTTGTCTTTATCTCCACTAATGTGAAATGAGATTTTTAGCTGTAAAATGGTAGACATTGGGCTCAGTGTCAGCTTTGGCATTCCATTATGTCCCTTTATAAATCTGTAGGCTAGGAAAAGCATGGCTTATAATTCTTATTAGGAACCCACATGCAGATTCAGGCTTCACTTGTGTCACACACAGAGCCATCCTTGGTGGTGGTTAACCATATACAGATTTTGCCCTGGACAGGCACCAACTTTTACAGTAAAGGGGCTGACTTTGTAGTGAGGAACCGGTCATCACCTGCACATGGGCCTCTCTTGGTAGATACCATTTGTAGACACTCACCCCTGGAGCTGGAAAAAAACCAAGGGCAACAGTGGTAAGCTATTGCCTAAATGACAAAACCTGTGAAGGACAATTAATACAATCAGAGAAACTGAAAAGGATCACTTTCCTGCTTCCCAGGCCCAATCTCTAAGAAAATTTTGCCATGGAAGCTGCAGAGAACTATCATACTACTAAGTTTAAAATACACAAGTAACGGACTGATGACAGACGATGATGAATGAGGTCCCAAATTTTTCAGGATCTTTGTGTGGCCACCTTTGGCTTGAGAATTGGAGCCTGCTGTGAACAGCTGTCCCTGCCTTCATTCCATGGTAATGATGTGGTTTCAGACCAATGAATAAGAGGGAGGAGGTGACCGGAAGCTAGAGGAGGAGGTAGTGTGCGACGGGAGTCATGCTATAACATTAAGAACAGTAGCAACATCGCAGGACAGGTCAGATTTGGAATCAGGCAAACCCAGGTAAAAACCAGGCTAGGCACATTTGAGCAAGTTGTTTACTAGATCCTGAATCTTAATTCTTCTCCTAAGTAGGGTTAGCCAATCACAAAGATCACAATAGCTTAAAATATTATAATGCAGCTGTTAAAATCACCATATCCGATCTTATGATGGCCCCACCACTTTCCAGCTACCTAGCCATGGACAAGGCATGGAATGTCTGCAGGCCTCAGTTTTCTCACTTGTACAATGCAGCTGATGGCACAAAATTTGCAGAGTTCTTTTGGAAATTAAACACCTGGCACATAATAATTAATAAATATTACTTACTATTCATATTCAGAAAGCATGTTTTGAGTATCTATCATTTGGGGGTTCTGCCCAAGCCATAATGAAACTAACCAATGCACACGAAGCGCCATGAACATAGAAGACACCCTCAAAGTGTTTGATGAATAAGAGGGAAGGGAAGCCCGCTGCTGTGTCTCTAGGGCTTGGACAGGCTGTAAATATCCAGTTTAGTAGATTTTAGGTGTCACTGGCCAGCTGACTGATGTTTTGTTGGCTGGAATTGCTAATTTACAGCGCGTGGAGTCTGAAGGATGCTCTTACTTCACAATGAGACTACCAGCCAGAGACAAATGATTCGTCGGGCTCTTTCCTCTTAGATCTATGCTATTGTCTCAGGAGTGACAGCAACTAAGTCAACTGCAGAAATGTCATGGGTGACATAAAATGCATCTGAAATGAAAAATAAAGTGCATATTTTTTCAACATTTAAAGAAAATGTTTTTTTAACTGGGGTAACTACATGGTATTAGTGGTTATGAAAACCTCTGATAACTGTAAGCAATATTTGATGCATTTTGGAGGGAAAAGAGGCCACAAATTTTACAAAGTTTTAGAAGTATTTGCTATCCTCAAAAGATTAAGACAAACAGAAAAATGAGTGTGGAAAGTAGAAAATAAGAGATAAAAGTGATTTTGCCGTCAGAGTTTGAACTTCGGCATGTAAATATAAATGTAAAGAAAGGCTCATGTCAGAAACCGGTCACCTAGGTAGGTAGTTTCCAAAAGGGATGAAAATAACCCATTTTGAGGAAAGTATTCACTGCACATTAGTGTTAACTTACACCAATGCCTGCTGGATCCACACATTTCAATTAATTAGAAACTTGGAAGGTTTTTAAGTGATTAGAAATATGCATTATGAAAACACATGCTCAGACACAGTCTCGACCTGTTGACATTTCAGCAGATTGATTTACTCGGAATTTGAAACCCTAAAAGAGTGGACCTTGGGAGCAACAACAACAACAAAGAGTAAAACATGATATGTCATTTGAGTTGAGTAGCTGGTGCTCCTGACATACCAGTAATCACACTTTAAAACAACGTATGCCAACATCCACAGTACATCAACAAAGTAAAGTGACACAAGCATATTATTTGGTGGGACAAATGCTGGTAAACACCCCTGGGATCTCAGAGGCATTTTGTAAGAATGGGCATTAGGGAGGATCTACTGGGTTTAGGATGGATCAGCATCTCTGAACCTTCTCCCTGTTGCTGATGAATGAATGAATCAGGTACTTAATTTCTAGTCTCTCTGAAATGTGGGGAATTCCCAAGAAAAGACTTCCTGATACTCTCTCCTGAACAACAGCGACCTTCTCATGCCTCACTCTACTTCCCAATTTACTTGCTTCCTTTTTTATTTAGTAGGAACATAAGATAATGGTGAGAAAAAGAAGAGGAGAACAGGCATTAAACATGGCCTATAGGTGAAGTTTTTTTTAAAAATCTGGCTTAGTACATCATTTTAAAAATGGATGGGCCAGGGATTTAGTTCAGTGGTTCTGCCACCTGCCATGCAAGTGCAAGGACCCGAGTTCAATCCCTGGTACCAATAAACAAACAAACAAACAAACAAATAAATAAATAAAACAGATGGAAAGTAAGACAATTCTGAAAAACCATAATAATTTGTTCTAATAATAGTAATCTGTGCTTACATTTAATGACCACCAGATCTGTGTAGACCTTGACCTCCCCTCATTTCTGAAGTATAATTACATCATTTGGTTTACAATTTCTACCATTCACTTCTCCTCCTAGGAATGCATAGCCCACCCTCTGTTTGATTAAGGTGGCACTAATACATTGTCCCCATCTAATTCAATTCCAGGGGCTCATGACAAATATCAGACGATGAGAGAAGCTGATCATCTTGGCTGCAGTAGTTTCCTTGGAGACAGACCTGTCCACAGACAGGCCAAGAGGTTCAACCCTAGGATGCACTTGCCTTCATCCCGAGGACTACTGCTTTGATGGGACAGGAACCTCTGGCTCCTGGGTCCCACTACCTAAGACAGCTTTTAGAGGCTGAAACCAGCACAGAGAAGCCAGTGTTTCGGGCATTGGCCTCCGTCCACACTGAAGTTGGAAACATCCATAGACCTATCAATACCTGAGGCAATAAATTCCTAGATCTTTGGCAGTGGGGTGGGTGGGGAGGGACTGGAAGAGGGAAGAAGTTTCTCAATCTAGTTCAAAATAAATTTTTCTAAAGAACCCACACTGGAACACACTCATTCCCTTGGCCAGAAAGGCCTTATTGTCTTCTCTTACCTTCCAAACGTGTACTCAGTGTTTGAGGCTGAGCTCTACCCTGCCTTTCTAGGGAGTCTTCCTTCGCCCTCTCAGCCTCCTGAGTGCACCCTCCTCCCCTTCCTGCCACACATGGTATTCTCATTCTTGACTGCGAGGGACTGTTGACCTTGCTGGCTAGGCCTATTTTACAGGTTATAATCTAATTTCTTAAAGGATAAAATCAGTTCTAGAAAGTTATGTACGGCAGGTGAGCAGTGCATACCTGTAGCTTCCCTCAATGGCATGCAAATATATACAAATATGTATTTCCTCTTCATTCCAGAACGGAGTCCCACATGAGGTACAAGACTGCACAGCCAAAAGAAAGATAAACACCAACGAGGGAGGGCAGCCTTCAGAATCATATAAAAGGAAGGGCAAATATGGAGTCTCAGACTTTTGAATCTATGTTTTATTTGCTAGTAGAGAAAAACCTCCATGAGAATCTCTTCATCATTTATGTTGTTCTACTCATAGTATTCTCCACATCTGAAGTCAGCCACAAACTATAAGATGTATAAATGAGTATGGGGCTGGACATTATAAATGAAAAGAAATCCAGTCATTTAAGCATCTAAATTGTTAGGACTCAGCACCACCATGTTGAAGGTTATTTCAAAAACATCTTCTGGGTTCAGCTACAGAGCTGTGTTCTTCCTCACTGGAAAGAGTGTCACCCAAGCCTTGGCTGGGTACGCTGGCCACTACAACCTCTTTTCCTTGTTTTTTAGTTGCCTCACTCTGCATGCTTTCTTCCAGTGGCTTGCACAACTTCTTCAGATCAAGAGACAAGCTATATTCAAGTCACATCATCTGGATTTCCTTATCACTCTGCCATCCTTAGCATCAGTGTGTTATGCACACACAGTGCACAAGGCTTGGAGGAGCCCAGCAGTCTATAAACAAAGGCTCTAACCCACTGAGAACTCAGGCCTACCAGCAGAAAGAAAATAGGGCACCAGGTTTTATAAGATATGAGTAGCAAGCCAGGCATCACGGCTCATGTCAGTAATCGTAGCACTCTAGCAGGCTGAGTAAGAAGGGTCATAAGTTTGAGCAAATCTGGGCAACTTAGCAATTCAGCAATATCCTCTCTGAAAATTAAAAAAGAACTAGGTCTGTGGCTCAATGCAAAAGCCTGAGTTCAACTGAGAGAGAGAGAGAGAGAGAGAGAGAGAGAGAGAGACAGAGAGAGATACCACTTAAGAGGAGGAGGTGTCTCCTCCCTGTACACCCTGAATGTTCCCATGGTTGCCAACTCTACCCTCTTCCATCCACTCACTCACTGTCACAAAGCTGAACATGTCTTAAAGAGGAGCCTAGGGAGAGCTGAAAACAAAAAGGATTTTTTAGCCTCACATAGTTAGGAGCCAACATTTGAAAATTATAACTCTAAATTTCTGGTCTCAGATTCAGCTCCTATCCAGTCTCTGTACCCATTCGTTTTGGCATTAGATATAGGTAAATGGTTCTCTGACACATTGTTTTTAACAAAATTGCTACAATCAAAGATGTTTTATAGGGCTGGGGATTTAGCTCAGTGGTCCCCTGCCTGCCTCGCAAGCCCAAGGTCCCAAGTTCAATCCCTGGTACCAAAAAAAAAAGTTTTGTCTAGCCCCCGTGGTTCTGCTGGAACCATGTTTTGCCTGCTAGATGGACTCACAGAACCCAGCTCCTCTGCTCTGCTCCTGTCTTCCCACCCATCACTGCAGGTTTCTCTGTGAACATTTGCTTTTCTCTTCTCATTGGAAACTGATGGCACTTGCAGGTAGGGAGCTATTTCCTTGGTCACTATTTATTTGAGCAATGGCAGAAATGACTTCCAGTTCTAATCGCACCCTGCTGACCCTGTTGCCTGAGAGATTCAAATGTGTTGCATGAAAATAGCAATTTGAGGAGATGAAAGTTTAACAAATGCTATAAATAGCTGCCAATCTTGTCATTATAGTTAACTACTGCACCACACCCACTTCCCTTTCCTTTGTCTGTCATTAACTATTATATTTGAAGTGAAACTTGTTTCCAGTACAATCAGTAGAATGAACAACGAAACCATAAAGCGATCAAAGGATTAGCGCATGAATTTGTTCTCTTTCACACACTGAACATAAACCTGATTTTCAGGAATTCACCCTGAACAAGGTGCCCTGGGAAGTCCCAGATTCATGCCAATATTTTCTCCTCTTTTCTTCTAAGGAATTTCGGAATTCCTCCGTTTAGGGCTGAGGGTCTACGCGGCACTTTGCTAACATGTATGGGTCCCAGGTCTGACCCCAGAGTATTCTCGGAAGTCATGTCCTTGGGGATCTGAATGAAGAATTTTTCAAGACTTACTCTAGAAGTCATGAAACAAACTCTTGCTGAATACCCACCCGGTACACTTTATCCATTTCTAAAACACTGTCTTTCCACTCATCTTGGAGATGTGTTGGTACAAGATCTAGATGCTCAGAGGCTGTAAACTACAAGATATCAGATCATTTTGAGCCGATGTTTTTCAAGTCAAGAATGATTAGTTTTTCTCCGAAGCAAACCATTATGAAATGTATGACACTTGTAGACAGACATATTGCCTTACATAGCTTCCCACATATGTGGCTGTTTATATCAACATGCGTTTTTATTACCAAAACAACAAATATAGAAGAACATGCATAATACCACAACAAACGCTCAGGTTCTTGTAGCTGAGATTTAACAGTGTAGAAACTGCTACATTTACTTCAAATATTTTCCTATTTTTTAAAATGAAACATGTAGCACTCTAGCATTTGCTTTTACCCTATCTTATTTATTACTACTATCTTGTGTTATCTTAATTCCTCATCTTCCTGGTAGCATTTTGAAAATAAGAGCTTGTTCACCCTTATTTCTTGTCCTGTTGATTAGCATAGCTTCTAGAACAGAGTAGGTGCTCAGTTAATGCTTGTCAAATCAGTGAATTAGTGAATAAAGCTCATTTTCTCCCTTTGTTATCCTCCTTCATATAGTCATACATTTTCTCTTTGTTGGAGTTTAGTTGGGGAATAACAATGGAGCTATTTATTTACCTCTCTCCTTTTTCTGTGTCCAAGAGTTGGATTGATGTCTTGATCACCAGTGTCCTCCCATAGGATGTCCTAGGGTGTTGGCTTCCATCCCTGGGGCTTTGGGTGGGACAACCTGACCCCTACGGCTGTGGATGTGGACAGGCCTCCTTGCTGGGCTCTGTGAATACTGTTCCAGCTTCTCGTGGTGAGGGAACACGTGCTGCTCTGGGGTGAGCACCACAGTGACACCACCATGTCTTAGAGCAGGCCACCTTGAGAAGCGGTCTCATGCCAGGGCTGTGGTGAGACAGGGGCATCACCGTCCCCCCAGGCCCGTTCTCAGCTTTAGGAAATGTGGGAGGTGGCAGCTGCACTGGAACCCTGAGCTGCCTGTGTACCAACTGTGACCTTGGGAAGAGCTGTTTGCTCATCATAAAACATGATGACAGCATCCACCTCAGGGTCACCACGAGCCTGAAGTGAGTTGCACAGGGAAAGCACCTAGAGCAGAGAGGGAGTGATAAGAGAGGTGGTGCACAGGGTTACTACAAGCTTCTGGGTCTTAGTGACATTGAAAGAGGGGTGCTGTCTTAGCACTGCTTCAGGTACGGCCATTCTCAGTGAAGACACAAGTCCTGGGTGACACTTGGAGCTCCACATGTCTGTCCCTCGGTGCATGGTGGAGACTCCTACAGACCAGGATGTGCGACTCAGTGAGAGTGGATAGAAGGAAGCTGTGGCCACCCGGAGACAAAGTGTCCACAGGCGCGTCACAGGACAGTCTGAAGAAAGCGCTGCCAAGGCCTCTTGGCAGTTACTCACCAGGAAAGTTACTTTCCAATTCTATTGTGATTGGTCTCTCTCACCAATAACTTTATTCTTTTCCTTCAAGAGGACTGCAAAGCTTTATTCTCCATAAAATACGAATTGACCCATGAATTATTCCTAATCTCTTTTCCTTTTAAATAATGAACCTCTTTGAGAATCATGTATATTCCACAGGTGCTACTGCACAGAACGTATTCAGTCTTTTGTTTCTGTTAAGGAGTTTACCTGTCCCCTAAGAGCCGCCCATTCACCTCTGGCTATTCACCCCTCTCCTAAGGAAGGAAAAACAGTTTAATGTCACACTCAGAAAACCACTGAGGAAGAACTTGGCAGCCACCTGAAAGTCCTCACAGGGCCTTAGCCCTTCCCTCCTGCCCTCAGCTTCTACCCGGACCCTGGCTGCTCTGTGTCCCAGTCAGGAGGTGGGGGGGGAGGGAGAGAGAGAGGGAGAGAGAGAGAGAGAGAGGGTGATCAGACTGAAGCACTCTCACCTAAGGGCTCCCCCAAAACAGATACTCCTCAGGAGAAACCTCATCCTTACAAGGCACAGAGAGATAGGAGGGTTAGATTTTACTTTTTCTTCATTTCTGAGTATTTGTTTCAAATAAGCTGGTGGCTTCCCATGGTCTCCCGTGGCAACCTGTGTTTGTGTCTAACTCTGCACACCACACTCACATGATCTGGGCATTTGTCTTTCTCTCCAACTATGAGATGTTGGCCAATGAGGTCTGTGGTACTCTTCATTGTGCTTCACCTTCCCAGTATGGTAAGGCATCTGTCCACGAGTACCGAGTGAGCGTGCACTGGAAATGAAGAGAGCGAGGCTTTTTGTGCTATGTTTTGTAAATGATCAGCAGTCCACTTGGAATGGAAATATCTTTTCCCAATGTAACAGTTACCAAAAGCACCCTGCTCTTCATGGTACTAATGACATTTATCCTCCTTTTAGCCTCATGCTAAACTGATAACAAAATCCCAGGTGGTATCCATGAATAGACAAATTCTTTGAGGCTAAAACTAAAAGAATTATGTGATATATTCATTTATTTTTTTATTAAAGATGGCAAAGATACATGATAACAAGAAATGAAGATACTAAATAAAACTTTCAAATATACATATATATGACAGCAAAAAAGGCTATGAAATAAGCAAGAATTTATGTAACACAGACTAATCAAAATACATTAGTTTGATATGATCTTCAAACATTATGTTCTTTCTCATTTTCTTATAATATTTTTGAAATAATGTAATTATAAATAAAACAAAGTTACATATTATAGTTGAGAAACTGTCCTCAAAATTTTATGATTTATAAACTCCTTGGTTTAATTAATTGATAAATATCATATATTTGTTGATTTTACCACTTGCATTTTCTAACAAGACTTCCCATAGAAAAAAATATACTTATATTTGAAATTCAAAAGCAACTAAAAAAATTCACATTTTTAAGATCAGATTTTTGTTTCTATTTTATTATATCCCATACTTATTTTTATTATATTTTAATAAGCATAATGATAAAATGTAACACCAATAGATATGTAATATTCTTCCCAAACAAATGACTATGAAGTCAAGCATGTAATTTAAAGAAATCATAAGGTTGCCAGAGAAACTATCAATATGCCAAATGTGCACAATCCTACCACATTCATGCCCATGTTTCTCATTTAATAGTGCACACATATATGTACAAACATACCCCCACACATATACACAATGCATATTTTCTACAATACAATATGTACTTAGGTATAATAAAACAGTGCAGTGATGTGTGGAATGTTGGTGATTTGTATAATTTGAGAAAAAACAAATATCATCTTTGAGGGAGTTGGAGAATTTGTAATATGTCCCTGATACTAAATGATATTCATGATTAAGTATAGTTATAATAAAATTTACTCAAAAATTAATATTCATCATCAGTAGAAAATAAGTACAAAGATATACTGATAGCCTAACAACATTTATCTTAACAAATTTCCAACCAAACAAGCTGTAGTGACAGAAAAGGAAGTTTGTAGAAAGCAGAGATGAAAGAGGAAAATGACAGGTGGACCTTAATACTTTTCATACTACTCATATGTACAGATTTCATAAATTCTCAAATAAAAAAGCAAAGAAAATGAGAACCAAAATAACTCATCAATTTGGTAGACCAACATATAGAGACAAGGATTAATATAGTGATAAATTTTAAAGTTGTGATCTTTGTTGTCTTTTTCTAGGATATTGTTTAGAATTCGTTGTAGTGCTGGTTTGGTATACATAAAGTTTCTCAGGTGTTCTTTATCCTGGAAATATCTTATTTCCCCATTCATTTTAAAAGAAAGTTTTGCAGGATACATCAGTCTAGGTTGGAGGTTGTTTTCTTTTAGTTCTTGAAATATCTCATTCCAGGGTCTCCTTAATCTAAGGGTTTGTATTGAAAAGTCTGCTGTAATTCTGATAGGCTTTCCTTTGCATGTAATTTGTTTCTTGTCTCTTACTGCTTGTAGTATTTTGTTCTTCTGTTGGGTTTCTGGGATCTTGATTATTATATGTCTAGGTGTAGATTTTTTTTTAATCACAGCTAGTTGGAGTCCTATATGCCTCACTTATCTGTATGTCAAATTCTTCCCCTCTATTTGAGAAGTTTTCTATAATTAATTCTGCGAACAGATTTTTTTAAGTCATTAACATTTTCTCCTACTACTTCTTGAATTCCTATCAATCTCATGTTATTCTTCTTAGTATTACCTAAGAGTTGTTGTATCAGTTTCTCATGGTCTCCTACTGTTTTTTAAGAGACCTCTCTTTTCACGGTCACTGACTGCAATTTTATCTTCTATATCTGAGATTCTATCTTCGAACTCTTTTATTCTTTTGTGAACACTCTCAATGGAGTTTTTAATCTTCTGGATATCTGTTTGAATCTGTCCCATGGATTCCATTTCTTTCTTGTATTGGGCATTTATTGTTTCCAATTCTTTCTTATGCTGGGCATTCATGGCTTCTATCATGGTACTGAGCTCATCTATTTTCCTCTCAGTTTCTGTTCTAGAGTCACAAATTATAGCTTCCATTTTGCCTGTCATCTCTATGATTATCTGGTAAATTACTTCTGTTTTATATTTCTCTAGAGCCTGATTGATCCATTTTGTTACTTCCTGTGCCTTGAGTTCAGGGTGTCCTGATGATTCACTATCAGAATTTTCATCCTCATTTGCCCCACTATTTGCCATTGGTGAACTGCAAGTCTGTCCCTGTATCTTGCTTAAGCGTTTTCTCATTTTTACTATTGTTGTTGGGTTATCCTTTAGATTATTACTTAAATCTTCCTGATATAGTTGGACTGCAGCCCATGGGTCTCAAATGACTCATAGACATTCTCATTTTCATCATACTGAAGAAAACAGCTCATTGAGTCAATCACAATCCTTTATCCTTGTTGATACAATCAGCACCACAATATAATGAAGCACAACTTGCAAATTGACCACTTATGGTAGTCATCAATCTATCACCTTCAAACCATGTAAATTTAATTAAGATCAAGAAGTAATCCAAAATATGCTTACAGTAAATAAACTTTTCAAAAAGAATATTTACCATTTACAATGGGGGCTTAAAACAAAGTTAAGACAAGAGGAGTAGAAAAGTAAAAGAATTAGAGAAGGTTTCATATGAAGACAAAAGACATAGAATGACCAGACAATCGTCAGGAAATTGTTAAATTCAAAAAGAACAAACAAAATAGAAATATAGTAACCCTTGAGTGAGGTAGAATAACATAAGAAAAGAACATAAAGAAAAGAGAAAAAAATAATAAAAGAAGAAATCAGAATTAGGACAAGAGCAGAAACAAAAAGAGAGATGAGGGATACTATAGTGGAGTAAGAGACTGAGTTAGAGAAAGAAAACAAAAAGGAAAAAAAAAGAATTTGCTGAGTAGGATGAAAAAAGAAAGAAACAAAAATGCGTTTAAAGGGCCTCTTTCAGACTATGTCACTGCTGTCATAATATACAATGTTTGCTGCCATTTGTAGAGCCGAGTCCCCTGATCTCAGCTAGCTGGTGACAGAACCCCACAACGCAGACTGAGCTCAGGCTACAAGGTCCAGACTGAGTTCCCCAAGCTCCTAAAGGGTTGAACTCCACTCAGTCTACTATAAGTTTCCCCCACCACTTCTTTAAAGATGTTCAAAGTTGAAAGTGCCAGAAAATACTCTTTATGACCACCTCTGCCTCTACAGAGTAGGTCCAAAGACTGGTACAGTCAGGAGGTCTAAAAGGGTGAGGGGGAAGGTTGCGGGGCAGTTCGGGGGTGCCCGCGCAGCTACCTTTCTAGCGCTGAAGATGGCAGTAGCGGTGCCAGCAGGAGAGGATGCGGCCGAGAAGACCCTATGGAGTTGAAGATGTTGGAACGCAGCCTGTATATATTCATTTATTTTTACATTCACTCCAGTACTTGGTTGATATCAGGGTGCAGTGAGAATCTTAACTCCTAGACTATGTCTTGGCCCCCCAGGAGCAGGTCCCTAGGCTGCAGTAGAATGCGCATTGCTCTCCAGGAATAAATAATGAAAGGCTTATTCTACTCCAAGTGTGTCGTAGGCTCCACTCAGCCGGACTTCCCAGCCAGAGGAACAACTGTCATACTGCCTGTGTGTACCTTGGCTGCCACTTTAAGAGCCTGTAAGACCAGAGTGACCTTTGCATTAGGGAATTTCCTGTCATGAGTTTAGGGCGCGTGGTGAAGGGTGTTCCCAGAAGACTCCTTTGATGGAGAGCTGACCAGAGTCCAGGTCGTTATCAGGGGATGAATTTTCACACTTCATCTTCATCCCACTAAAAAACCAAGGCTCCGGGTATGCCAGCTCTCCTTTACGAGCCTGGAGTTCTTAGCCATCAAATCAACCTTCTTGGAATCTGGCACTAAACCTGGGCGAGTTACTTAATCTCTTTGGCCCTCTCTTCCTCAAGTGTAAAATGGAAAATATAATTGCACCTGCCTATCTCACAGATTTTTCCCCGAAACCAAGTGGGTCAATGAGTACAGCGCACTCTGGATGTTTGGCTGTTCAGTGTTTGCTGTTGTGAACTGTGCCATATAGTGGCACCCATGTTTCTGATGTTGTGCATAATGCTGGTGGGTTCTATTAAATGGAGCAGTGAAGGCAGAATTTCAGTGAAAGGGCGTCTTGCTCCCTGTTTTAATTCTATAACAAAGGAAAGTAGCAACTGCTCTCTGGAAATTTGGGAGCACATACACTTGCCATTCCTTTTGCTGATGATTTACCCAATCATCTGCTATAGATGAACATGGGGAGGGGTAATAGAGAAAGGTCATGTGGCTGCACCATACTTTTCCACTCCAAACAGTAAATTCTTCTGAATGTTGAATGGTTCCAGGGCCGCACCAAAGGGAATAGAACTCGTCTTCCATTCCAGTCAGAAGACACTGTGGCTTAGTCTGGCCCATGGAAAGTCATCTCAAGAAACCGCTCTGCCAGGCTTACGAGTCTCAACCTACTGGACTATTGTGAGTATTTGATGAGAAATACTCTCCACCCTGCCTTCCCTTGTGCCACATTCACCTCTCCTGGTGTCCTTTCACTTCTCCAGGCAACTCATTCTGGATGTTCTTTCTGATCTCTGGGACATTTCCAGACACTACAATTCCTCAAGATTTTGTTCTAAGTTCTTTTCCTCTTTTTTATACTTTTGACATAGTGATTTCATTTTTTTTTGTACTGTTGTAATCACTATCTATAAAATGAATTCATCTTACACAGACACATTGACCTCAGACCACTCTTCTGACCACAAGAATCACATTACTTCCCTTGCAGATGGGCCAACCATTTGGGTGTTTCAAGCAAGATGTGTGCAGAAGTGAGCTGTAGATCTCACAATTTATTCCTTCTTCTGTCATTCTCACCTTAAAAGACAGCAGAAGTCTGGAGATTTATCTTGATTAGTCCTTCTCTATTAACAGTTGCTTTCCAAACTGTCTAGTATACACAAAGCTACCATTGAAACTGAAGTCATCACCATCTGGTATCTGAAAAACTGGTAGCTTTCTACATTTCCCTGGCTCATAGTCTCTAGAAGAGACCTTGACAAAAAATTTTAAACACACTCTAGAGCTCAAATGAAGAAAACAGGTGCAAGGAGTTTAAGTAATGAACCCAAAGTGAAGAAGTAGGAGAGCTTTGTACTCACAGCTCTCTCCGTGTTTTGATTCCAACATGGTGAATGTCTTCTCAATGTACAGTTTAGTGCAAGGTGCATGATCTACTGCCTTCCTGAGCATCCTGTCCCTTCTCACTGATGAGGCACTTGATTTTGTGCTCCTTCCTTTCCAGTTCCCGTCAAGACGCTTCGATAGCTTGCTGTCCACCTTGGTTACCCTTTGGGTACTCGGGTTCTCTTGGTTCCCCAGATTTTCCACTGAGAGATCTCTCTATCCACCCATCAGTCACCCACTCAGCCATAGTGTGGACTCTAGCAGCGTTCATCACTGCTCCTCCCACAGTGTGTCAACACAGAATTCCTCTCTGTGCCTGTAAGCTTTTCTTCTCCCACCTCTTCCAGTTCCTAAAACCTACAGGACCTGCTCTTTGGCCTCATCAAAGCCTCTAAGTCATCAGCTTCCTCCTCATCTGGAATTTCATGACCTTTTTCTGGAAGCCACCAGCTCATTGTAGTCAAGGTTTCACTTTGAGGAGCGAGTCACTCTTTCTCATCCCTATGACATAGTTGGACAGACCTGAGAAGGCCCACAGGTGGCACAGAGGAGTCCAAAACAGAATCTTGCTGTCACCTGCAGTGACTGCCATGAGCCTGGGTGTTCCTCTGTTCATCCACCTTCTCTTCCATCACCAAGAATTCCCAGTATTACCCCAGCACACTTACTTTAATCCTCCTGCTGAATAAGTCACACTAGAAAATTCATTCTCTCTTTTTATACAAATTATTTTCTTTTGCTCTTTCATCTCTGTTTCTCTGTGTGCTCTCCCCGCTCTATATCTCTCTCCTCTCCCTCAACTGTTTCACTCTCACATACACAAACTTGTCATAGGACAAAAAAGAAGTGACCTTTATATCATTTATTGCTCCTTAGAAGAGACCATTGTATACAATGCAAACTTTTATTTTCTTTCAAATTTCAACCGGCAAAGCTTGCCTTTTCAAACTTCAAGCAATCCTGCTTGCTATTATTAGACCTCTATCTTCACCTTTACAAAGAATGCATGGTCATTTAATTTACTTTCCCAGGTAGCAGCAGTCATACCTCAGCTCTCTCTGTACAAAGACCCAGTGGTGGAAGGTGGTAGAATGATCTATTGCAGGTAAGCATGGAGCCATCACCCACCTTTCAAGCTATGAGCATTTGGGAGGAATCAACTTCCTTAGAATTTAAGACGGTTTTGAAGAATTTCTGGAAAGCAATGGTAATACTGGAGAGATTTTTCATATACATGTGTTTATCACCAAGAATTGATGCAGCCAATTCTACAGAAAGGCCATAGGTCAGATTTCTTACATATTTACTATGTAATAGAAACTAAGCATGTTATATACCATCAGTTCATTTGGTCCTTACCATGAGCAAACCAGATGTGGGCTATTGTTACTTCTAAACTTGGTCTTATTTTTAAAATAGTATGGAATCCAATGCAAATGTTATATAGCAAGCCTAACATTTTAAAATAAGCATATAATAACATCAAATTAATACACATTGGTCAAACTCAACTAATTGTAAAAAAATAATAACTGAAGAATATTTGAACATCTGTACTCTCAAGGCAATCTAAATTAAACGCATATTGAAGATATACTCCTAAGTGAAATAAATAAGGCACACATGTGTAAATTCCGAATAGGTTCTCTGGTGTGAATAATCTGCAATAATACATAAGATCCTAATACGATTATTGACATTTAGAAATGGGAAGAAAGGAGCTAAAGGTGTAGGGAAGGTGGGATGGGTAGGGGAAGGGTAAAAAGGGAAAAGAAAAATATATGAGAAAATGAAAAGATGGAAATAAAGTGTTTGTAGATGGGGAGGGGAGGAGGGGGTGAAGGGAGGGCAGAGGTAAGGGGAAAAATGAGAAAAAAAAAACACATACAAGGGTTAAAAATTATGTCAATTTGGACAATAATTATTGAAGTTTATATCTGCAGAATTTATAGTGAACTTGAAGGTCTTTTTTTTAAACTGGAACTGAGCAGTTGCTATACTTTATGTTCTCTTGGCAATTAAAACATATTTACACTTAGCACTTCACCCATGGGACTAGTAATTTTAGCTTATAATTTTTAATTCATTTATGTTCTAAGAAAGTTTGCTACTTGTGATTCATCTCTCTTTACTGCTCAGCAACTTTTGGTGCTGGATTTGAAGTCCAAAGATTAAGTTCAAGGCCTGACTTTTCCACGTGCTGCTTGTCTGATCTCAGGCAAGACACTGAAGTGATGTGAGTTTCACTTTTCTCATCTGCAAAGGAAAGTGAATGATACCTTCCCTGCCAACTCCACTGGGCAGGTGGAAGGGTCAGCAGAGATAATAAACATGAAAGTGCTTCAGAAACTCCAAAGCACAGTACAACCCAAGGTGTTAGTCACAGACCATCTGATAGTTCACATGAAGGAAATAATGTCACACCAAGGAACAAGAGTGTAAAATTCAGAACTGGGCTAATATTCCTTGAGTGGTATAAAATAAGGCATATTCAACAGACTGCTTTATATTTTTAAAAACTCAAAGTACTTCCCCTTCTGACTTTAATTGTACCAATGTGAAGACATGAATTGGCTTTTTCCAGTTATTTTGGCAAAATAAAGTTAATTCTGTACTCAAAGGTTGAAAGTACCTGATTGAAGTTTTCTTCAAGAGATTCTTTTATCTGCAGTATGGTCATAAGAGAAGCATAAAGAAGCTGTGTTTCTTTGGCCACAAAAGAATATGTTCTTTTTGTCTTGCTAAAGCTATATAATTCAAGCCAGTATTTAACATCCTCTTAACAAGGTTTCAGTTTTGACAGGAGGTCTCTCTTTGGAGCCCAACAATGGGAATTGCTCAGCTTGATGAGACTTCAGTAGTCACGTGACAAGACAGAGCCACCATATTCTCTTGAAATTTCTCACAAGGAAGTGGAAGTCACTTAAAGTAATTGGAAAACATGAGTTAGGCAGCACTGAATTGGTTACCCATGAACGTATCTCTGTGTCTCTTACTTTCTGCCAGAGAGCTTAGTACTGTCTTCCTCAATGTCATCTCTCTAATGATTAGATGTATCATTACACTAAAAGAACCAGAGCAGTGACGTTAATATACCACAATTTTGTAAAAAAAAAAAAAACCGAACTCAGTCTGAAAAATCAGAATAGTTTAACAAATACCCACATCATAGCTTATCTAGTGGCTTATATAATAGTAATAACGGGAGAAGAAGTGCTTCTGTGTTCTGAGTGATGATTGGCCCACAATGCTGAATAATAGTAAAAACAGAAAGAGATCTGAGGTGGAGGTCTAAGTCCTCCTAGCAGCAAAAGGTTTCATGGAGACCATCACGCCTGCACTACTCATGAGGATTAACTATAAAGCCACTCATTCATTAAACAGAGAGCATCTTCTGTGTTCATGAAAGCTGACTAGACTCTGGCAGATTCAGGACTGTTTCAAATAGCCTCTGTTTCTACGAACTTAAAATCCCAGAGATAGATCAATGAAGTCAACGTCAAGAATAATGAATGGAGGCTGAAAGGGTTGAGTCAGAAGGTTAAAATAATCTGATATGGAAATTTATAACCTAGAAAAGTGCTTTAAAATTGTAAAATATGAGGCCAGAAATTTAGCTCAGTGGTACTGAGCCTGCATGTCAAGTGCAAGGTCCTGAGTTCAATCTCCAGTACCAAAAAATATATATATATATATATACATACATAAAATATTGTCTGTATCCAAACTATCAGAATAATAAGTATATGGAGAAATTGAGGAAGGTTTTTAATGATTCAGCCATGTAAACATTCATCTTCCCCTTCTTTACTCTGCTTAATAAAATAAGATAGGAATCAATAACCCAATATAGTATCCTCCAAGTTCTACATGTTCCTTAAATATTTGTTAATAAATTAATGTTAACAACCTACTTCTTGATGTTATTAGAATGATTGATAAAATTATTCTAGTTATAAACACAAAAGCACTACTGAATTTAATTCTTAATAGAATTGTATTTTAAAGTCTTTTACCAAGTGCATTTGTTTCAGATGACAGAAATCATCTCAGCCTGTTTACCTGTGAACTCTGAGTACAGTACCAATAGGTAGAAAATAGGTTCATTTGGGAACCAGGACATCTGTGCAAGAATCCTTGTTCTGGCTCCCACAAGCTTTAGAAAAGCTACCTTGCCTGTCCCTTGGTCTCCTGATCTTTAGAGTAGACTGGAACAGAGGATGCTAGGATCTGCCCAGGCTTAACTCATCAGGCCCCAATACAGAAGGAATTGCCTGGGGAGACATTTAAGTTATATAAAGTGGATTTAATTACCATGTTTTAACTCGACACTGCCATGTTTCAGTTGATAAATAACACTTAAACTTATAACAATGGCAAAAGTTTATAAGTGTTCTCTGCACACATGTAGGGCTGTTTAGGGAGTGACTCATGATGAGGACTACGTAGATGAGAGAAGTGGAATTACTAAGGGACATGGAATAGTCTGGTTTGTGAAAGCAGAGACTTTCTGCTACTTAAAGCACATCTGTCTTTGCATTCTGCTTAAACTTTGTTGCATGAGTGGCAAAGCAGTCTGGCCAACCGCGTGCTGCAATGGTGCATTTAGACAATTTTATTAAAAATAAACTGTGAGATAATGAAAAGATGGAAATAAAGTGTTTGCAGATGGGGAGGGGAGGAAGGGGTGAAGGGAGGGCAGGGACAAGGGGAAAAAATGAAAACCAAGACAGGTCATGTAGAGGTACAAATTCCCAACAATGAATGTAACTGTACTGTATCCCTAAAATGTACCAATAAAGTCAATTAAAGCTGAAAAAATAAATAAATAAATAAATAATAAATAAACTGTGAAAGCCGGGAATTAAGCTCAGTGGTTCAGGTGCCTGCCTTGCAAGTGCAAGGACCCGAGTTCGATTCCCTAGGAAAAAAAAAAAAAAAAAAAAAAAAAAACCTTGAGGAAATGTTAGGCAGCCAAAGTGTTCACAGGCTCATCACTGAGACTGTAATCAAACACCAGGTTCGTGGTGGAGATTGCAGGACAATTCTTAACAGCAGGAATCGCCAGAATAAAGACAACTGAGTAAGACTCCATGCTGTGCTCTTAAATACATTCTCTCCTTGTAAGTATGGTAAGAAATTAGTGACCTACATTCAACATTTCCCATTTGTGAGGTAAATAGTCTCTGAACAATAACTTGCTTACAATCGTAGAGCTAATTGAATCTGAATTAATCTCTGCAATTTTAAAGCCCTGTGTTTACCTACTTCCCACCTCCCATTAACTATGATTATGTTTGTAGAAGTACATTTTAGGAAATAAAACATAAATTTAATTGTTAGTGTAAAATATCTGATGCAAATCAAGAATTCACTTAATCATTCACGGGATCAAATACTTTACAGACTGATTCTTTTCCCATCCCCCTCCACGCTCCTCTTGCAAAATGTTGGTCTTCCTTCTGGCCCACACTTAAATATCACTGCCTAAGGAGGTGAGCTTGATTTTGAAGTTAAATTCTCCTCTTACTCTTATATAATCCTGTGCCTTTGCAACTACCCTTTGGTAGCCTGTTGCCAGCAGTCCAACGTTCACAATAGACACAACATCCATGGGGCAGAAACCTTATCTGTCCTGTTCACCATGCCATCTCTACCACCAGCGCACAGCCTGGTAGGCAGAAGGTATTTGGAAATATCTAGAAAAAAATAGCACATGTCCAAAATTGTGGAAAGTGCTCTATGACTCTAAAAACATATGGCCCTTGGGGAAATTCTACTATATGTGATGTTGTTTTTGTGATACTGGAAAATTGAACCCAGGGCCTTCACCTTGAGCTACATCCCTAGCTCTTTTATATTCTTTAAGACAGGGTCTTGCTAATAGTTCACTAAGTGTTCCAGGCTGGGCTTGAAGTTTTAATCTGCCTGCCTCAGCCTCCCAGAGTGCTGGGATCGAAGGTGTGTGCTACCATGTCCCACCGTTTTTATTTTATAGCATCATTAACAGAATGACACCATGAAAGGTCTTGTAGCAGTTTTAGTACATTAACAGATAAAGAATGGACTCCATAGTATGGACAGAATAACACGAAGGTGGATTAGCAAGCTGCGCAGCCCTGCTCCACTCTGGTTTGTCTTGTCATTTCCAAGGAGCTTCTAACTCTGCAGCAGGCAGCTGCTTTCTCCTTACTTCCATTTCTGGCTGTCACAGAATCAGTGATCAGGCTTCTCTTCTTTTTTTTCTTGCTAGGCAGCTTCTGATCAAAAGATGGCAGTGTGTTAGAAGCCGGCTGCCTTCTCTCTGGGTCCCACTGAACCACCTGCATCTCTAGGGAATTTTCTTGGCTCTACAAAACTCTCCGCTTCAGAACTGTGTCCATAGAAGACACCACAGCTTCCCAGGAGAAATGGACATGCTGTTTGGGGCCAGTATTCTTTTTGTTCGAAAGAAGGCAGTCCCAGGAATTATGTGAACCACAGCTGAAAAACACATTGGAGCCAGAAATAAAATCTATATCACTTGATGCCCGAAACGAAAATGTTTTAGCTTCCAATTTCAAGCGCCATATGCTGTGACCAGCCTGCTTGTCGGTGCCCTGTGGAGGTGAATCACTGACGTCACTCACTGACAAACTCAGGCACATCTCCTGCAACTGTTTTATTTTATGGGAAGTTAGGGCGGAAATACTTACCTTCTTCAAAAAGTTTTCAAAAATTATACTTGCAGCAATAACACCCTAAGTACACAATGGAGCTTCAGAGTCAGTGTAAACTCTGGGAGGTCACCTGCACCCTGGATGCCCTTTGCCCTCTTTCTCCTCAGAGCTGCTGGTCTCAGGCTTTCCTTGTCTCCTCTTCCTCTGCCAGAAAAAGGCCTCATCAAAGTCTTCCCTGCGCTCACTAGGTCAGAAGCTGTGCTAGCAGTGTATCCCTGTGTCTACCCACTGACTCGAGGGGATTTCTGCTCTGAAACCACCTTTGTCACAGCCCAGGCCACCCCTGAGGACCAGGCTGGAGACCAGCAGTTTGTCCTGCAAGACTTAGCAGTTTTGCATGGAAGAGGACCCTGCCCATTATATACCCTCAATTCATGCTGCAGGCTCCCTGGTGCAGGTGTGGATAGACCTTTGGGATCCTAACGGTGGTGACTGGGACAAGCTAAGCGGGTGGCTTAGCCCTCTGTTTCCTCTCTGTCATCACATGCTGGGGAAGAGAAGTCTCTCTACACAGTGAACCACCCGTGCCCACAACAGCAGCTCTGGAACAACCCGTGCTTTTCTTGTCCTTTTTCTTGTTGTGACCGCTGAGGCAGGAAAGGGAGAAGCACTTCTTAGGGGACAGGACAATAAAGTGGAGACTGGAGTAAGTTTCTGAAGCTTGGTTCTGCTCTTGCTACCAAAAAGCCATAGGGGTGTAGTAGGGCCATCAGGTACTTGTCCCTAGCAAGGAATAGGCCTGGTTGTGACTCAGGTGTGTACACTTAAAAATTCATCCTGCTTTTCTGCTTGAAACCCAAAAGTGTTCATTTATCCCCAAAGGCTCCTCAGAGCTCTGCCTCTGTGAGTAAAGGTATCAACTCTTTTGGAATCTACTTTAAATATATTTTAACTGTTGCACTAAGCAGACCAGAATGCTGGCAGTTGGGTGACCTGTCTATAAACGACTGTGATCTGGTTTCCAGAATCTCTCCTGACTTTTCCTGAGAGATGACTTCTCCCAGGGATAACGTTAAGTGTAGAGCAAGTTTTCTCCCCTTGCAGTTTTGCATTTAGGACCTTCAGGCCCATCAGGAAGCAGCTCTGTGCAGCTGGAGAGGAAAATCACCCAAGGGTTGGGACAGTGCTTGCTGTGACTTCATGCCCGTGAACCGAGGACCAGCCAGTTCATCCGGCAGCCCGGGCGTGGCCGGCTGGATTCCCAAGGAACAATGCCCTTTGCTGTGCGGGCTGCACGTGGGAAACTGACTTGTGTTTGTTTTCTCTTGTGTCATTTTGGAGCATAAAGTGTGGTGTCTCTTTTCTTTATTTGAATGCAACAGAGACAGCAGGGACTCCAACTCCCTGGTCCCAAATTTATGCCAGTGATTCATGAAACTCTGAAACATACTGTTTTGGGAGTTTTGTCGCTGGGTTGATGGCTTTTTCATCACCCAGGGCTGGAGAAGCAGGTCTTCAGTACAAGAGCAGGCAGACTGTAGGAAGTTCCCAGGGAGTCACTGATGTCTTTGCCTGAAAGGGGAGGAGAAATGAGACAGGGTGTCTGGGCTGAGGCACCTTCGCCAGGGCACGCACACAGACTGGGTATGTGAAAAGTCAGTGTGAGTTGTCCAAGTGCAAGGCACTTCCATCACGAAATTTTCCATCATTAACTTGTCATCAATTGTATAGAATTTCTTCACGATCTGCGCTGACACTAAAATTCTGAGGCTAAGAAAAGATTCCTCTTGGATTGAACTTGCACACACCTTAAGTTGCCAAATTAACCAAAGGAGAACCGGTTATCTCTTATAAATTCCTATTTAAGTCATCCATTCTATCAATTTAAAATACAGGCATCCCTGTCAGATGATGGGATCAAATATTCGGCCTCTATATTATAAGACAAACATAACAATAGAACATTAGTTTGATTTAGGACATAAACATAAATAGGATATTTGCTCAACTGATTAAATTTAAAGGATTTCTGACCATTATCCTTTAAGGTTGTTGCCATGTATTAGCAGGCATAATTTTGATGAAAAAAGTACTCAGAGTCATAATTGGCAGTAAAAGAATTTATACATTTCCTGGATTTTATGTCACTGTGAGCACTGTCAAAATGCAATATGAAAGGCATATGCTTTTGCAAATTCCAGTCCACTGTATTTATACTTATGGACGCCATGGAGCTGTCGTCTCTTGAGGGTAAATGTAAAGACAATGGGTTATGTGATTGTCATTGGTCAATAAAGTGAAGCTGAACTCCTAGAGAGTTCAACAAGAGAAAAAGTATTTACCTTGGCACTAAAGGAAGTATCTACTCAAGTCCCCTGCCCATTTGTGATCACTGCAGCCCAAACACAGTCATAGGTATCACCCAGCTCCTCCCTCTTCACCTGGGAGGTCACAGAAGGAACAAGAAGCCCCACTGAAGTACAGTTAGCCCAAGTTGTAAGTGCTCCAAAAAACACTGAACTTCATTATTAAATTAGCCATATCAAGAACGATGATGCATGGGCCGGCTGTGGTGGGGCAGGCCTGTAATCCCAGCACTCAGAAGGCTGAGGCAGGAGGATCTCTGTGAGTTCCACACCAGCCTGGGCTACAGAGTGAGTTCCGGGTCAGTCTCAACTACATAGTGAGACCCTGTCTCAAAAAACAAACAACAACAACAACAACAAAAGACTGTGATGCAGTGGCCGGTGTCCCACACAAAGGGGTTAGCAGAGGTGGGGAGGACCCAACAGTCATCCTCTATGCTCCTCCCCAGCTCTCAGCCTCCCAGAAGCTGCGATGTCTACCTCTCCATGGTAATGACCAGCCTTCTCTCTCCGGGCTGTCGCTGGAAATAGAAGACCCCACGGAGGCAGAGTTCATGGTAGGAGCCATCTGAGTCCCTGAACAGTCTTAGAACAGTGGGGGAGCTTCCAGGTCCTTGGGGGCTGTGAGGCAGACAATCAGCACGTGGTGAATCTATGTTGTGTTGGAGTTTTACAATTCAGCCTTTTGGAATTGGAATTGATTTTGCCACTTCGCTTTAGAAAATTAATTCCAGAACTGTTTCTAAAATAATAATGGTCTTTCTAATGCAGCTTATTCGTTAATTTGATATTTTGGAGACTTTAAATGGTTAGATTATTGCTATATAATCCATCCTGTATTTCATAATAAAATCTTAAAATACTAGATTTAGGGTTTTTATTGCATTGAAGTGTTACAGGTCGTACATGCAATTTGAGTCTCCCAGGGTGGCTTAGCTGATGCTTTTGACTGAACTCTGAGGTTTAATTAGGCCCTTATTATAAAATTATAGGGTTTGGCATCTTTGGTTTGGTAGCAAAAGGAGAAGAGGAAGCTATATAGCTATGTGAAAGGCAATTTCTTAATATATACTCAAGATATGACCAACAAGAATATAGAAAGACCTCACAGGTAGGACCAATAACTCAATAACTATAAAAAACAGCAGTCAAGGAAGTTCTTCCTGTGGAACAGTATTAAAGGAATCTCAAGGAATGTTCCCCACCCTAAAATAGCCTTTACAACACCTGCCCAAAGGATCTCAGAATTACTACAGGGCAGTGAGAGAAGAAGGCTGCCCCACTGACTGAGAGGATCTGCTGCGGTTGTTCTGGCCTACTGTATAATGAGGGTGCTGCAGGAGGGACAGAAAAGTCCATGGGTTAGGTTTCCTAATCTAAAAGGAGCCACATTTGCCACTCACAGAGGGACAAATGTGCAGATATCTGAAGATCCTAAGGTTCAAACTCTATGGACAATTGCTAGGACTTTAATCTCCCCCCTTGAGAAGGGTACGTGCATCGGTGACCGCAATAGAAGACTGTGAGAGGACGCTAGTTTTCACAAGTAGTTCATGTGCCTTCTTTACTGTTCACCTTCCATTGAGTTGGGGCCATCTCACTAATTCTGGCCACAGGACCATTCATAGAAGTGACGTGTGCCACTTTTGATTGGAAGCAGTTAAGATCAGGGAAGTTTCTCCAAGTGCAAGTGGCACAAACAAAAGAGAGGCAAGACAGGAAGCTCTGGACAAGTTAGGGGAGCTGTGCAGTGATGGACTTCTGATGTGAGCAAGAAATACATTTTTGTTGTTAATACACTGAGATTTTAAAATGGGATTCTGAGGTTTTAATTATTTGATGAATAAATAAAATATTCTAATCACAACTAATAAATAAAATATTCTAAGCACTAGGGCTGTTTTTATAGGAGAATAATCTTGGAGAGATCATCTATAACTGCAACTGGGCAGAACAAAAAGAAGCTACATAGCCAATGTTTTCTATCTCCCTCTCCTTACAAGAGAATTCTTTCTTTCCCACAATTACATTTCTAGTGCTGAATTTTCATGAGTGCATAGAAGAGGAAAACATGTTTTCATGTTTGAGGGTAATCTATTCCCTTGGAGGCAAATGTACTTTAAGAGAAACCCAAAACCCATCATATTTCATTTTTTGACTCACACACTCATGCTCACTCCTTTTTTTCCCTGCTCCATTTTTTCCTCTCCGACTTGCAATCAACACATCCTGAAGCCTATAGATTGCCCCTTCCAAATAGCTCCTCCAGGCGGTCACCGGTGCCCACTGCTCCACCCCAGCCCCAGGCACCATTGTTTCTTCCTCCATAACCACAGTGTTTGCCAGCTCCCACTCTGCTCTGTTGCACTCTCTGCAGCCTGGACTCCATACCTAAGTCAGGGGATTCTGTCTAAATGGAAGTTGCATTACGTTGCCCTCCACTTCAAAACACCTATTGATTTTAGGGTTAAGTTCAAACTCATGGAGTTGGCTTTTAAATTCTTTACTTCTTCAGCCTCAATTCAAAGAGCAATACCTGCTCTCCCTTCCCCTCACCCCAATTCTTTATCATCTACTCTAGATCATCTATTCATGACGAAACCTTTCTAAGTCATTTAGTTAATAAATAACCTTTTCTTTCCTAACTACTCCCTTTCACATGGAGGTTAGGGACCTCCCACCCTGTGCTAGGTAATAACTTCTCTCCCTTCTCTCCATAACACTTTCACTCCATATCTTGATTGTCTACATGCATATTTATCACTCAACTGAATTCCATGAAGTTTGGAATAATGTTGTATAATTCATTATCACCACCCCTGTATTCTTGCCCTTTTTTACTGCTTCACAGAGTGTTATTTTCAAACATTATCTGCTTCTTTTAACTGGTCTATTGAAGTTCTTTTGTATACACTGATGGAGAAGATAACAAAGGTAACTTTTACCAACTTGAGCAGAAACTACCTGTGGAACATCAAATAAAGATGCATAGGAGATAACTGGGCAGGTGACTCTGGACCTCACAGGTGTGGACAGAGATGTTGAGGGAAGGTTGCAGCGAAGCTCTGTGGATCCTACGTGAACGTGAGCTCAGCTAGGCAAAACATATGGAATTAGGAAGGGAAGACATCTGGACATGGAACTCCAGTGTTTATGAAATAGGGGAAATATGGACAGAATTCTTAGAGATGGTATTCAGAGAAGTACACAGAAAGCTGCAAGAATGAGGAAACAGGGGCATGAAAGAAAAGAAGGAGAAATGCTCAGCAGCAAGGATATGTAATTGCTGCAGAGAGGTCAAGCAAGATGGGAGCTAAATGGTTTTTGTCCATTGGTCTTAGCAAGGAAGACGTCATTGGCAATAATCAAGATGGTGGGTTGGTGGCCAGATTTCTGTAGATCAAGAGCTGAATGGGTGATAAGTGGAAAGTGGAAAGTGCTAACACAGGATATGAGCAGACACTGCTGCCTCCCCAACAAAAGCCTCTCACCCTCTTCCTCCATGCTATTCTGGTTTCTTTCATGTATTCTTCATATTGAGTCTCATGCATTTTATCATTAGTTGCACAACCTATTGCAATCTACTGTTTATTTGTCTTTCTTAGTAAGTCAGTGGTTCTTTGGGAGCTTACTAATTTCTGTTTCAATCTATTGATATCCAAACCATCCTTGCTGAGAAGTTTACAAGTGCACATAACTTTAAATTTATGCTTGCAAGTTCAGCAAATTAAAGGGGACCTTAAAAGCTCATTCAAGTTGTTTAGTTAGAAGTTCCTACATAAGACTCAAACTTTTCAATAATGTAAACTGTGTGTCACTTGCTTTATATCCCAGCCTAGTTTCTGTCACATCATGGGTACCCAGTAATCATTTGACGAATGAATGAACTGCAAAGCAGAAATATGGGCAGAGAATATTGAAATTATGGAAGCATGAACATCCAGTGCTACCTCAGAGTACAAGAAATCTTTCAATGCAGAAGTTCACGGGTGAAAGTTGCAGGGATGATAAAGTGTGGAAAACCATTTGCCACAGAAAGGACACCAGTTCACTATTAGCGGTATCACAACATACACAAGTAAAAAGTCAAATTTTGATGTAGGGAATTCAAAGTGCTGGATCAGACCTAAAAGGTTAAAAATATAACTTCAAACATTTAAAAATGTTTCATTCCCTGGGGGAGGGACGTAGACGTGACTGAATAGAAATATTCCTTGTTCATATACATGATGAAAATGCTAACATATCTTTGAGACATTAAAATGTGTCAGTAATGTTGAGGTGAAAGTGCTCTTTGGTTTAAAGAAGAGTTTGAAATATGCTTGTTTGGAATTCTTACCAAGACAAAAGCATCAGAGATCCTTAGGGGCTCTTCTTGGTTTCCTAGAAGCCTTAGATTTGAAGGAACGAGGTAAGGATATTACCTATTATCCAGCTTTATGTAGTAAACCTCTATCCAAGAGAGCAACTTCCCTTCTGGTACTGGTAGTGTCATCAATTTAGTATTTGAAGTAACTTAAGTGGCTGAAATTGATCAGTATAGAAACTGATCTGTAGTTCATAATATGATTCTAAAATGGATTGCTTTATGCTTGATTCATACAATCAGCGCACATGGTATATCTGTGAAATTTCATTGGAAATTCTTCTGCAAAATTCCCAGGCTGAGTGTGGGTGGTGGGTGAAATTATTAAGTAGAATGCTGTGTTTGGCTCTCTCCACACAGTTGGTCAGAATTCATTTCAGGGGAGGGGAAGGAAGTGGTAGAATCTGTGTGGGCAAGTCAGTTTACTTTAACCTTGCACAACTGCATCAACAATGGTAGAGGAAGGATTCCATCCTCCCAAAATGAAGTGCACATTTCAAGGAACGTCAAGTCTAATTCACCACCTTGATTAGGAAATCATTATAGAGTTCACATTCATGTCCCTTTTATGCTCTGGCAGCACAGCATTCTCCCCAAGAGCAGCATGTTACTGTCATTAGCCAAAAGGTCGGTGTCAACATGTCGCTATTCACCAGTTTATAGCGAAGACTGTTTGAAACAAGTATTTGCATGATTGATGGTGAGGAATGAGTGACTCTAGCTTAAAAGGGGATGGAGTGGGGCTTTAAACTTTTGCTGAAATAATGTAGTTTCAAAAGTCTCTCTTTTTATAACGGCCTCAGCATCCTAATATAATTATTAAACACAAAGAGGTTATTTAAGTGGATCAGGAGGGGTTTTCCTCCTCTGCATTATATTCTTAGCTGAGTTAAGTCACCAAGGAAAAGGTGTGTGGTTAGTAGCTCCATCCATAGTTCATGCTATGGCATCTCACAACAGTGATTCTAATCAAATTTCACAGGTAACATTTTGTGGTTAAGATGTCTGGTCCCGTCACCTTAGTACATACTCAGAGGGTCTGCCTGTGAACATTTGTGGAACCCATCAAAAAGTCCTAATTCTTATTTCAAGCCTTTTTACAAAGCTGTTCAAAGGCCAAGCCTATAGAAATATCACACTAGCTTTTAGAACACCCAAGTACCAGCTGCTTGTGTCACCAGCTTTACGAGCCAAACTGACTTTTTTCCAAGTGTGCTACAGTTGAAGGTGTGTCAATCCCTTGGGTTCAGAAGTTCCGATTTGAATTACCCATGAAGCCCTTCATTTTTCTTTTTAAACAAGAATGAGTATAAACTGAGGCTGTGCACACAAGACAGTAGAAATGTCAACAGGGGACACGTGGCGTTAGTGCGTGCAACACGCGTTTCTGGCTAGCTCACATAACTACAGACAGGTTCTTGAGAGTGGCTCCTTTAACAAGGCTGATTTCCACACACGCCATGTACTGTGTTGTATTTAAAGCATTGGGAAGCTTAACTGTTGGTTGGCACAGATGTTGAAGATGACAAATGACATGATGTAGAGGGGATGCTGTGGCATGTTGAGCTTCAGACTAAAGTGGGGTGTCTTGTGAGATGATCTGTGACAGGGGCCAAAGGTGACTAGAAGTATTATTTTTCATTAATAGCGGGTGTCCTCTTTTTGAATTTATAATAGGATTTAAAATGTATTTCCATAAGAAATATTTAAAGATAGTCTTTCTTGTTTGCTGAAAGATAACAATCTCAAGAAGATGCTATCAGAGTCCATTTCTGGCCACTAGTATTATAAGACACTAACAGGGATATTTGGTGCCATGTTTAAAAGTTCAAACAATCATGCTCACGATTATGAACTTTTACCTTCTTTTGCTGTTTAGACACAATGAAAAACAAGCTTCAACCTTTCAAACTGTCATTTGTAGGAACATTGGTAGGCAGTAAAGAGTAGAATGAGAATTAAATTCATGTCCCTTCAGTGATAGGCCACAAGCTCTGCCATGCAGAGAAGAGGCCTATCTCCCAGTCACCTCACACTGGGCCGTGGCCCTGAGACAGGATGGGCCACCAGGTAGATGCGGTCCCACTTCATAGAGACCCATGGGGACTCTGTGCCTTGATTGATGCAATGACACAACTGCCTGCATCACTTGTCCGCTTTGTGTTTTATAACAACTCCCTATTCATAAAAGTTTCAAAAAATTCTGCCTTATGTACTTCTCTTCATCCAATCACATTTGAAACTTATGAATTTGCTTTTAAAATTTAACTATGATTAAAAAGATTTCTTTAAAAAAGGTGCTATTTGGTTTTTAATTCTCAGCCTATGGTACATCGGCTATCGATGTCATTCAGATTTCTACTAGAATTTCTTCTCAAATTTATGAGTTATTCAGAAGCATATTTTTCAATTACCCAAATATATGTACCATTATTAGTTACTTTATGATTATCTTAGTTGCAGAATGGTCACAGGATATATTTTATATGATGATGACTAATATTTACAACTCCTTGGCTTTACAATAATAACTCGATCAACTTTAAAAAATTGCCAGTAGCTATTTAGGAAGAATAACTTTTGTGTCTCTAGTTAGGTCTTATTTTGGGGGAAAACAAACTTTGCAGTATCTGCAAGAGACACTGGCAAAATTGATTAACACTCTTTAGTCACCAAGGATATAAAGTTAGGAACTGGGTAATAATAATAATAATAATAATAATAATAATAATTTGTTGGTGGTGGTTTTATTCTTTTATGGTGCTGAGGATCAAACCCAGTTCCTCCCACTGCAGAATTTTTAGAAGAATATTATTATGTTAGGAGTTTTCTCTGCCTTGTAGAAAGAACAAAAGATTTTTTTCTCCACTTAATCTTCAAATAATGGTGTTTAATGGGTTAAGAGACCTCAGTGTGTATTCAGAGACTTTATATGACACAATAGACCAATGTCATACTTATGAGTTCCAGGGAAAGAGAAAGACAGATGCTTCTTCCGGTCATACAGAAGGTGTTGAAAAGGATACATGAGTGTATTATACTGGCATGATGGTAGGGTGCAAGACTGGGCTGTGATTACTTAGATACCATCCAAGATGACACCCAGTTAAGCAGAATATTGATGAAAAGAACCAGCAGGGATAACACTGGATGCTTGGGAGGTGAGAAGGCATAGACAACCAGCTAGGAAGGGATGCCTTTGCATAACTCAGGATGATTGTGGTTGATCAATACCCAGTAATGCAGACCTACCCTTCAAACCTGAAACTTGCTACCCTTAAACTCCTTTTGAGTCTAAGCCAGTGCCAGTGCCACTGCTAAACCATCTCAACCATACCAAGAGATCAAACAGGGAGGAAGTACCTGGAAAGAGAAAAGCAGCTGAGCACACTTTTTATATTGGAGGAAACAATAAACCCCCTTAAGAGAGGAGAAATGTTTCTGCTTCAGATGTAGTTTGATATAGGTGAGATTTTTTAATGTACATGAGAATTTTTACTATTTTGGAACAATAAGGAAAGTTATTGACTCTGTTGTAGTTTTAATCTACAAATCAGAGGAAGAGCTATGCTAGATATTTCAGGATATTCAGCTCCCAAATTCTTAGATTTATTTACAAGCAAACATAAATACCAAGACATCCACATTTAGAAGATCAGAAAAACCTATTTTTAAAACAAAATTGGTTTTAAGGTGTGATACGTAGGGGAAGAACAAAAAGGGAAAAGAAAAAAATGTGAGAGAATGAAAAGATGAAAATAAAGTGTTTGTAGACGGGGAGGGGAGGAGGGGGTGAAGGGAGGGCAGAGGTAAGGGGAAAAAATGAGAATCAAGACTTGCCATGTAAAGGTACATGATCCCAACAATGAATATAACTGTACTGTATCCCTAAAATGTACCAATAAACTCAATAAAATTAACAACAACAACAACAAAAAAAACAAAATTGGTTTTATCTTCCTAAATATAAGTATCGTAAATTCTTTTACTTAATCAATTTAACAAATTTATATGGTGACTTTGTAAAGTTAGAAAATTAAGCCTGGAGTAATTAAGAAACTTATCTAAGAAAATGATTAATAAATGGATAAGCCACAAATTCAACCACAGGTAGCCTGGGTTGGTAATAAGCACACCATTTAGTTTCTTCTTTTCTTTTTCTTTTTTATTCTCTTCTTCTCTCTTTTCTCTCTGTTTCTCTCTGTCTCTGTCTTTCTCTCTGTCTCATCCACCCCCTCCATGTACCCATTTTATCAGCAAGATACACTACAGCCCCAAGGTTCCTATTTTCAGAGCAGGATATTAGTTTATTTTGATTTGGATGACCAACTAGGTGTTTCCTCAACACCTAGATCCCTTCATGCTATGTGGCAATTGCTTAATTATCCATCTCCAATTAAACCTTAAGGTTTAAGAAGGCTGAGACTGAACCACCCTGCTCATTGCTGTCTCCATGGTTTGTAGCACAAAATGCATTTTTGAAATTTATTGTTAATGACTAATACAGGTTGTGTATATTTATGGTAGACAAAATAAAATTTTGAAATATATATGCATTATTGAATGGCGAAATTGAGCTAAGGAGCATATTCATTACCTTACCTATGTTTTGTGTATGAACACTTAGAATCTACTGTCTTACCTATTTTCAAGCATACAATACTTTTGTTATTAACTACAGTCATCAAGTTGTCAGATAGAGCTCTTGAACTTATACTACCCATCTGACATTTTGCATCTCTGGCCAACATCTCTGACCCCCAACCCTACACGAGCCTTAACTAACATTCTACTCTCCACTTTCAACTTTTCAAGACTCCACACTTAAGTGAGATCATACGGTGTTTATCATTCTGTATATGGCTTATTTCACTAAACATTTTGATTTCCAAGTTTCTCCTTGGATTTTCCTCTTTTTTTTTTTTTTTAACCAGAGATCAAACTGAGGACCTTGCACTTGCAAGGCAGACACAGTGCCACTGAGCTAAATTCCTGGTCCTCTCTCTCTCTCTGTTTTTAATGCTGAAAATGCTCCACTGTGCACATGTACTTCGTTTCCTTTATCCATTGGTCCTTTGGTGGACATAAGTTAACTACAAATCTTGGCTACTGTAATTAATGCCACAATCAACAGGAGAGTTCAGTGTCTCTTGTACACTTCGGTTTCTTTTCCTTGGATATTGACTCAATCTGGCATTGCTGAATTACAGGGAAGTTCTGCTAATCCTTGGAGAAACCTCCATAGTGGTGTCCATGATGGCTCTGCTAATTTACAAACTCACTAACAGTATGAAGAGGTGCCTTTTCTCTATATCTTCACCAGTGCTTCTTTTCTGTTAGGTTTTGGATCAAAGGCCCCATGTGGTGGAAGCTTGGTCTCTAGCCCGTGGCACCACTGGGACGTGGAGAGAGATCTGAAGGAGGTGAGGCCAATAGAAAGAAGTGACGTCATGTGGGTGAGCCCTGAAAAGGGATGTTGGGATCCTGGACCCTCCTTTTCCTCTTGTTTTGCTTCTTGGATAACGTGAGCTGAGCAGCTTCCTCTGCCACATGCTCCATTCATGACCTCTCACACCTCACAGGGCCCAAAGCAGAGGCCAACAAGCCTGGACTGACACCTCAAGGCTCTGAGCCAAAATAAAACTTGTTCTTATGAATAAATTACATCAGGGATATTATCATGGTTATGGGAATCTGGCTTTAAAAAGAAATATGTGAAGGGGTAGCCTGTTGTGGTCTTAATTTTCACTTCCCTTATGATTAGTGTTACTAAACATTTTTTTCCTCCTCTACTTGTTGGACATTTGTGTGTCTTCTTTAGACAAATGTCTATTCAGGACTTCTGACCATTTTTTAATTAGATTTTTTTTTCACCTTTTTTGTGGGGAGGGGGTCCTGGGATCGAACTCAAGACTTTGATTTGTGAGGCAGGCAAGGAGTGCCACTGAGCTAAATCCCCAGCCCTTTCTTGCGATTGACTTGTAAGGATTCCTTGTATATTTTGGATATTAACCCCTTATTGATGGTTTGCAAATATTTTTCTCAATTCATAGGTTGTCTCTTCACTCCATAAACTCTTCACTCTAGAAAACACCAGAGGATTTTTAGTTTAACATAATTCCATTTGTCCATTTTTACTTTTATTGTCATGTCTAACATATTATCTAGACCAATATAGAGACTTTGCCCTGTGTTCCTCAATAAATATTTTCAAGTGAATTAATAAAATACAAAGAGAAATCCCTGTGGAAGCCACATGCTGTGTTATCAGGAGCATAGTTACTACAGGGGTAAATCCTACTTTTGGTTTACCCTAAGCCAGGGAGCAGCAACAACATTTGTGCTTCTTAGAAGTAGTGTTTCACTTGGAACCGTGATGCTGAGAGACAGGTTATACAGATCGAGACAAATGGTTCATTTCAGACCAAAATATTATTTTTTTCTTTTAAATTTCCAAAATTGTTTCTTTACTAATGTAAGTCAGGTGGCTGACTATCCAGAGAGAGAAAAAAAATTTTTTCATGCCTTTGAGCAAACTTTGAGACTACTATTTCTGTCACAGAGGTGTGGCTTTGCAATCAAGAGACTGGACATGGGTATTCTAGCTCTTTCCATGCCCTCAGCTGGAGTGCTGGCCTCTCTTTGGGCCAGCATTCTGGAATATTACGTTTAAAGACACTCTTCATAATCATTTTGAATCTATGATCACTGTGATCTAAATTTCTATGATTATTTCCTTAATGGACCAATAGTAAATACCCATGAAGATGAACACAAAGTAAGCTGTTGCCCCTTTGTTACTGACCTGGATGATTTATAATTAAGTAGAATATATTGACAGTTCATTTTGACTGAAAACTCTGAAACCAAAAACCACATTTTTTTAGTGTCATTACCACTGCTAAGAAGAAGATCGAGGTCATAACAGGTTTTTCCTAGATTGTATCAAGAAATTAAAGTAGCTTAATCATACCCTATTTATCTTCTAGATTAATTTACGTGATATGAAAAGGAAATAGTTTTTCTTTGAAACACAGGTATGACCTGCATATACATGATTTTGAGAATCATTTAATATGTTAACTTCAAGATGCAACTATATTTTAATACCATTATTTTAAGTGTAAATAAATGAATTCTTGTAAGACTAAAATAATCCACAAGCTCTGATGTTGATTTTTCCTTCTTTTTTTTTTTTTTTCCTGCTTAAACAAATGTGCACCACAATGTTTCAACAAGTAAGGCAAATGCCATGGACCCAAAAGATGAAGTTTGCAACATACCACATCTAGAATCCAGGGGAGGTGAATTATACAGGAGTGGTAGTCAGTCTAATTAATCAAGTAACATCACGACAAGTTGGATTGTATCGTCAGAACTGTCCCTTTAAGTTTCTCTTTTCTTGATGATCAGAGGTCCCACGTTGTCTCCAGTCTCTTCGTTGTGTTTTGTGTGAGATCCACCACAGACTGGGAACTTTTTGGACCTCCAACAAGGGCAGTACACAGCTTCATCTCCCAAATCCTCCTTGTGAAAGGCGCGTACTACTTTGGGGTTGTCTTTCTGGATGTGAAGGTTCACCATAGATCTACTGAGACGATCTTTAACACAGAATCTTTTATAAGCTAGATATCCAATTGAAGCTGCCGAACTGCTGCAGTCCATTCAACTGAGTGCACCTCACACCCGGAAGCCGGCGGCGTCCCTCGGGAAGCTCAGAGGAGTGCATGGAATCACCCTCAGCGCAGTAGGTCAGAGCCTCGGTGATGAGAACTCTCACCACCTCCCGGAGGTTGGTGGGACCCCGAATCTCGCCCCACAAATATTTATTGAACACAAACTATGGGATAGATAGTGTTCTAGTTTCTGGCAGTAAAAAAGTGAATGCATTATTTATGCTGTGTAGAAGGTTACAATCTAAAGACAAAGGCAGGTACACCCACAGCTAGCATGAAAGGAGTGCATATTGGTTAATTTAATAAAGTCACCTTATATAAGAAAATCTACTAGGCAGAGAGCAACTAAGATGACTCTTGAATCAAGACAAGGAATTAACAAATGAGTTAGAGTGGCTGCATGGAGCTACAATAGTGCAGCTTCTCTGATGCTATGGAAGCCATTTGATTTCACCAGTATTTGATGAATAAAGTGAGCATGGTAGAAATAAGACCAGAAAAGTAGAAGTGTCTAACTGAAAAAAAAAAAAAGACCATTTTTTCATGGGCCATTGTTTATGGTAGCTACTCCTTCATGTGCCAGAACTAACAATGAATTAATGAACATAAAGAGAACTGTTTTCAGGATTAATAGAGAAACAAGTGGAGATGAGATTTGGTCAGCATTCCTGGAGGAGTCTTCCCACCGTGCACTGTCTAAGTCATTGATGCACTGGGATGAGCCATCCCACACCTTTTCCAGAGTATGACCTCGTTCAGGAAAGAGAACATATGTGAACTAAATGGTGTAGATAAGACGGAAAAGAAATAGCTTGGGAGATGCAAGGGATAAGCAGTGACAAGACTGGGTAATGAGGAGCTTTGATGCCTTTATATGTTAGGAACAACAGAGGTTCAGGATGGCTGAGGAACTTTCCCCAGCTCTGACAAATGAATGGAGGTTTCTCAGGACCTGGGTTGAGGTTCATCTCCATAGTGCTTGCCCTGTGGCCCAGAGAGGGCTCTAAAGAGATCTCCGCTATTACAGGAAGAGCAGGTGAACAACAAATCCAAGTGTAAATGTGTTTAAAATCAGTTATTTTATTTATATTGCACATGTATATATTTAATAAGCACTTTATAAGTGGAGAAAGAGGTTACTGATAATGCAAAACAAAATCTACTGATGTAAACACCAAAGTTAAGCAGCACTAGGTTGAGATCCCTGACAGGCCACTTCCTAAACATGTGTTCCAGTTTCCATTTCCTTCACAGCTGGAGCTATGCCTATCCCCTTGGCAGTCACCAGACAGTTTAAATAATCTGCCACATGCACAATGTCATATCCTGGCCTTTCAGCAGTGTAAGGGTTTGAAAGAGGAGCCTGAAAGAGTGACTAAAGGTTCAGGAAGGAAGATGAGGGCTGAGTGTTCACTGGTCATGGCTTAGCCAGTGTTCATACTTTGAAATGGAACACCAGTTCCCTGTTTAGAGGAATGATGTTTAAATTTCTGTACATTTTCATTCATTTCAGTGGATGATAAATTGGTTTTTTAAATAGCTTACTAGAAATGAAATCTCTACCAAGTGTGTGAGCCTTAGGTGCAAATCTGCTATAGCTTTATGAGGCTGTTTTAGTTTAACCTCTAGGAAATCTTGAACATAATGAGATTCAGTACATTCCTATCAAAATACCAACTAAATTCTTCACATTCTTTCCTTTCCCTCTCCCCCCTCTCCCTTGTTCCCCTTCTCATAACAACATTTTTCCCATTTCCCAATGTCTATTATACAGTTTAGTCCTTATTTTCACCTTCAATTTCTCATATCAGAGAAACAATACAGTATTTAAGTGTGTGTCTGATTTATTTTACTTAAGAGTATGGTCTCAAGGTGCACCCATTTAGCTAGAAATGTCTCAAGTTTATCCTTCTTTATGGCTGAGTAGTAGTTCTCCATTATATATATTAAAAAATCTTTATTCATCTATTCATGGTCATTTGGGCTGTTTCAAGATTTAGCTATTTCAAACTGTGAAGCTATAAGCATGAGTGCATATATCGTGGTGGTATGATGCTTTTAATTCTTTTCTGAAAGATACTAAGAAGGGGAGTAGTTGGATCAAATGGAATCTCTAGTTTTAGTTTCTTGAGAAATCTACACACTGTTTTCCACAGTGGTTGCACCAGTCTACACTCCCACCAACAGTGAAGAAGGGTTCCTTTTTATCCACAACCCCACTAGCAATTGTTATTGGTTGATTTCTTTATAACAGTCATCTTTTTTGGAGTAAGATGGAATCTCAGCATTGTTTTAATTTGCATGTCTCAAATGACTAGTGATGTTGAACATTTTTCATATATTTATTTGCTGTTTCTGAGAAGTGTCTATTCATTTCATATGCTCATTTTTGGACTGGATCTTGAAATTTAGGGGCTTTAATTTTTTTTAATTTTTTATATATTCTAGATAGTAGCCCTTCTTCTGAAGAGCATCTGGAAAAAACATTTTCCCACACTAAGGGTTGTCTCTTCATTCTGTTGGTGGTTACCCTTTCTGTGCAAAAGCTTTTTAATATGATGACCCCAGTTGTTAATCTTTGTGATAGTTCCTGTATCCTGTATCCTATATCTATGTCTTTAAGAGTTCTATCTATTTTATCTCCCAGCAGATAGATTTAGTGTTTCTGTTAATCTTTGATCCATTTCAGTTCTAGTTTAATGCATGGTGAAGAATATGGGTCTAGTTTTAATCTTTGGCGAGTGGAAACCCAGTAACTGCATTCTTCACAGAATCCAAAAAATGTCCTAAAATTCACATGGAAACACAAAAACCCAGAATGGTCAAAGTAGCCTCATCAAAAAGTGCAGGGATGGAGGCAACACAATACTCGATGTCAAAGCCACGGCAAAAACAATAGCACAGCCCTGTCACAAAAGCAGACACATAGACCAATGGAACAGAACAGAGGACACAGAAACACTCAACTGCTACCATTTGATTCTAAACAAAGGCACCAAAAGTACACCTTAACAAATTGCGCTGAGAAAATTGGATATCTATATGTAGAAGATTGAAGCTAGAAACTTATCTCTCACTGTACAAGAAAATAATTCAAAATGGGCCAGAGACCTAGAGGTAAAATCTGAAACCTTGAAACTGATAATAAAACACAGAAGAAACAACATGAAGCCATAGGTGCCTCAAAGACTTGCTGAATAGGATTCCAATACCACAGGAAATAATAACAAGAATAAAAAAATGGGACTATATCAAATTTAAAAGTTTTTGTTTAGCAAAAGAAACAACAGAAGGAAGAGACTGCCTACAAAATGGCAGAAAATGTTTGCTAACTATTCTTCCAATAAAAGATTTCTATCTACAGTAATATATGTGCACCTATGTTTATAGTGGCACAGTTTGTAATAGCTAAAGCTTGGAAATAGCCCATTTGCCCATCAGTTGGAAACTGGATAAAGAAGATGTGGTTTTTCTATAAAATGGAATACTACTCAGCCATAAAGAATGAGAAACTAGATTCATTCATAGGAAAATGGATGCATATTGAGGATATACTCCTAAGTGAAATAAATAAGTCACACGTGTAAATGCTGAATAGTTTCTCTGGTGTGAGTAAACTGTAATAGTACATATAATCCTAATGAGATAATTGATAATGTGAAATAGGAAGAAAAGGGCTAAAGGTGTAGGGAAAGTGAGAAGGGTAGGGGAAAGGAAATAAGGGAAAAGAAAAAATAGGAGAAAATGAAAAAATGGAAATACAATGTTTGTAAATGGGGAGGGGAGGAGGGGGTGAAGGGAGGGCAGGTACAAGGGGATAAAATGAGAACCAAGACCTGTCATGTAGAGGTACAAGATCCCAATAATGAATATAACTGCACTGTATACCTAGAATGTACTAATAAACTCAATGAGGGAAAAAAAGATTACTCTCTGGAATATACAAAGAACTGAAAAATCTTAACACCAAAAGATCAAATAGCCCAATCAATAAATGGGCAAAGGAATTGCACAGACACTTCTCAAAAAAAAAAGTACAAATGGCCAGTAAGTATACGAAAAATGCTCAACATCTTTTGCTAATAGGGAAATACAAATCAAAACCACATCAAGATACTATCTCATCTCCCAGTCAGAATGGCTAGCATCCAGGATACAAAAAGCAGCAAATGCTGGCAAGGATGTGAAAAAAGAACCCTTCTACACTGATGATGGGAATGTAAACTACTACAGCCACTGTGGAGTTCAGTGTGGAGGTTACTCACAAAACTGAAACAAGAGCTGCTATTTGATCCAGCTATACTATTCTTTGGTGTACACCCAGAGGAAGTGAAGTCAGTATACTGTAGAGATCCTGCCTACTAGTGTTTATTGCAGCACACTTCACAGTAACCAAGATATAGAACTTGTATAGGTAGCCATGAGCAAATGCATGGATTAAAACAATGTGGTTATATACACAATGAGTATTCAGCCACAAAGAAAAAAAATTGTCATTTGAAAGAAAACAAATCAAGAGATCATAACGCTAAATAAGCCACTCAGATAGACAAGTATCACATGTTCTCTCTAATATGAGGAATCTACAAAAGATGATAAGAAAGTAGGATGGGGACTTACTAGACAAGGAGAAGGGAAAGAGCAGGGAGGTGTCAGAGTGGGCAATGTGGGGGGATATGGTAAAAATATATTGTATGCACTGAGGTCCAATATTGTGTGGAATTAATGGCACTAATAGTAAGAAGGAAACATTTTTAAAGAAAATAAAAATATCTGCATTAGTCAGCTTTCCACTACTATGACAAAATACCTGGGGCAAAACAGTTTAAAGGAGGAAAAGTTTATCTTAGTTCATAGTTTCAGAGATTCTGACTGTGGTCAGCTGGCTCCATTGCTTTTAGGTAGAAACATGGTGGAAAGTCAAGGTACCCAGGAGCACAGGGAGAGCCAGAGGGAAAGCCCTGGGGACAGGACACAGTTGCCCTGACCCAATCCCTTCTGCATGGTCACACCTCCCACATTTCCATCACACCCCATAGTGACAAGGAATCAGAGGTCCACTGTGGACCTGGATGCCTCACAACCCAGTCACCTCTGAAGCCCCTCCTCTGAACACTGCTGCAGGCTAGAGACCAGGGCACCAACACGTAAGCTATGAGCTTCTGGAGGACATCCTGGATCTGTGCTGTAACAACTCCTTCCAGAAAGAGCATCACAGCAGCATTCACTGTTTTAATAAAAATGAGAAGTTGGGCCCATGACGGATTTGACTATGAGAAGGAGCAAACTTTCATGCTCTTTGGCCTCTGAGTAAAGCCAATGGCTGTATGATTTCAGGAGCCTGGTAACATCTCACTGAGGTCCCAGGCTGAAGAGAAGCCTGGAGCAAGGAAGGCTCAGGGACTGGTGACAGCTTCTTCTTGGGCATGGGTTGGCTAGGGACATGCAGGTACTGGTCGCCACACGTGATGACAAAGCAATTGGAGTGCAGCTTGTTAAAACTGACAGTTCCTGGAGGTATAAAGTGTCTGTGAGACGTTGAAGACCCTATATGAAAAATGTTTTAAATAGTTCATTAATAATTTCATACTGATTACATGTTAAATGATGCCATTTTAGATACATTGGGTTAAATAAACTATATCAAAAGTAATTTTGCTTGCTTTTTACAGTTTATAGTGTGCCCACCAGTAAATGTAAATTGTCTATGTAACTTTGGTTATGTTTGAACTGGACATTACAACTAGATTAATGTTTATTCTTCCAAAGTCACCAATTTCACATTTGTGCCCTTTCATGAAGTGTTTATCAACATTTTTATGGCCTCCAACTAATTCCAGTCAATTTCTCATGCAGGCTAGTAAACAGTGCTGCCAGAAAGAGTCTGATGCATTTCCTTGCCTAAACACTCTGTTCCATCAGGGCTATTGCATGCTACCTTTCTGCTAAGTTATAAATGAGGAACAATCCACAGACACTGCACAAGATTGTATGGGTCATCGACTACATGTTCTTCATGTTGGTGTAAAAGTAAATCTGACTAAAGTCCTATGGAAATTTTACAATTGGCTCTTAAGGTGCCATTGATTATAAATTTATATCAAACACATAAGTGTGGTTTCTGAACTATATGGAAATTGGCTATTGATAGTACAGAAATTATAAATAGACCCCAAATTACAATTATTTAGTTATTGTGTATGGAGATCACATGTGTTCATGAAACATAAAATAAATGATTTCACCTTACCTCAGTTCCTCTCCCAGGGTCAGAGACACCCATACTATACTTTTGTAATAAAAACGTGTACTTTAGCATAATAGTAGATGGCAATGCATCTCAGTAGCTGAGCTGATGAGATACAGGAAGTAATCTTTATGTTCATCCACTTAGTACAAGGAAAGGCAAGGTTTATGCACATGTGTGAAAGTATAAATGGATGAGTTTTACCCAAATTGTGCTCTATGCTACATTTGGATGTATAGTAGACAACCAATGTATACTTATGAGTGCCTAACATATGAACAACTTGGATTACAACTGGAATCTTAGTTTTAACTTATGACCAAAGTCTTGAGTTACAACCTGAATGGCCACTGCTTGTGCTTCCAGATGATCTCAGATACAGCTTTTACCCTTAAAGAGTTCCAGAAGGAACATTACAACACCCTCTCCTGTATGGAATTAATTGAGAAATCCTTGGCCAATGTTTCTCTAAGGATACTGAGATCTGCCTGTAGACCAGAGAGAAATTTTGAAGGCTGTGTAGAGGAGCCTGAGCCTTCAATTGAGCAACAGAGTTATGACCAGCCCTTGGGAACAAATTGAGTTCATAAGTCAAGGGTCCACTGTATTTATAATTTGTTTTATTAAATATTTTCTTTGGATTTTTTTCATGTAGAATTGGTCCAATTTGCATGAAAATCCACCTTTTTTGTTTGTTTGTTTTTTAAAATCCACTTTTATAACTTTGGGAGGGGGTTGAAAGTGAGTCAGGTGATTCAGCCATGGATGATGACTTGGAAAATATAAGCCAAAGAAGTTAGCAAAATATGACAGATAGGGAAGTGCAGTATGAAGACTTTGATTCAGATGATGAAGAAAACAGTAATGTAAATAAATATTTGATTAGTCAAAATGCCACAAAATAGTCAAGTATACCTGAACAATCCAATGTTAGAACTAGGTCAGAAAATGTTATTAGGTTCTTGCCGAGAATGAAACCTATTGGACAGAATGCCAATACTGTGATTCAGTGTTGGAAATTGTTCATAATCGACAATATGCTACAAGATATTTTGAAATACACTGGTAGTGAAATGCAAGTAAAACATTCTATATGAATCAACAGCAATATTCAAAAATGTATTTATCATGACACCTCACTATCTGAACTAAAAGCCCTTATGACAAGACTTCATCATTGTAATCCTCAGAATCTAAAGGATTTATGGAGAAGTGACAAATGTGACATTGAGATTTTTAGAACAATACTGACACTGAAAAGATTTGTTTTCTTTCAAAATTGCCTATGTTTTGACATCAAAAAGACCCACCGAGAAAGAAAAAAATCCAATGATTTGGCTGCCATTTGTTCAGTTTTTGAAAGCCTTGCTTTGAACTGTCTAATAATTTATACACCATCTAACTACATGACAATTGATGAACAATTTTTATCACTTCGTGATTGTTAAAGTTTTTGGCAATATTTGCTAAATAAACCTTCCAAATATAGTATGAAAATATATGCCCTGGTAGATGTGAAGACATTTTACACCTTGAACTTAGAAAATTATCCTGGAACTCAGCCACCAGATCTTTATTTATGCAGTAATAAATCATATGACATTGTGAACAGACTCGCACCTATTTCAAAAAGTAATCCCGATGTCATATTGGACAATTGGTTCACTAGTTATCCCTGACATTATATTTGTTAAAAGAACCCCAGTTAACTAGCAAAGGAACTATTCACAAGGACAAAAGTCAGATTCCTGAAAAAATGTTGCAAGCTCACAGTACAGGATTGTGTAGTACAATCTTTGGATTTCAGAAAGATAACATTTGCCACCTGTATGGCAAAGAAAAACAAAGTAGCTTTAATACTGTCAACCTTACTCTATGAAATAAAACTGATAGTAAAGCTAAGTATCATGGTGCATGCCTATAACACCAGTACTCAGGAGGATGAGGCAGGAGAATCTTGTGAGTTCAAGGTCAGCCCATGCTACACAGTGAGTTCCAGGCTAGCTAGGAGTTCCAGGAGACTCAGTCTCTAAACAAACCAACAAACAAAAACAGATTGATAGTGAATCCTCAACACAAATGAAGCCAGAAATGATCAGATTTTACAACACAATAAAAGGTGGAGTAGATGTTGTTGGCAAGTTGTACAGCAACTATGAAGTCACTTGAAACACAAAGGATTGGCCAGTGGTTACATTTTACTCAATCCCAAACATGTCAGGCATAGTTTCATAGTTTACAAAGAAAATAACAAGCACAAAATATAACAGAGAAATTTTCTTAGAGGACAAGGGTGGGAATTAATAAATGATCAATTACAACAAAGGAAGAATAGTATGTATCTGCTCAAAGAATTCCTCAAAATAATTCTGGAGTAAACCAATAAGCAAACAGGTGAAACATCACAAAAACTTGTAAAGAAAACAGGAAGACCACCAAGATGGCAAGTAAGGTGTCCTACTAAAGAAGAAAGGAAAGTAAAACATATGTGCTATCCTCACAAGGAATACTTAGGTATGGAATATGCTCTCATGTGTGAAAACTGAAGTAAAGATTATTTTTGTGGTAGCATTTTATTTGTATTTTTACTGTGGTTCATATAGGAATTTATTTCTGCTGTTCTTTTTTGGATTTGGTAAGCAAATAGTTGATGTAGAAAATACTGATGTTTATTCTAAACACTCATTACATATTAAACAAGTAATATTTTATTTTATCGATATTTTATTTTCCTGTGAGGTACACCTTATTTACTATAATAAAACTCATAAAATTAAAACTAGTTATTAACCAAAAGAAATACTCCTAAAAAGTACATGTATGCCTTATAAACCTGCCATAATGTGCCTTTCAAAAAATTTGCCAAGATGCCTCCATATTCCCTCAGAAGGTAGCCCTGTGGGCATCACAGACAATTATTGTGTTCCTCACGTGGAGTTGCTTCCTTGCTTCTTTATGTTCCTGTGTCCTCTCACTGATGTTCCCACATCTGGTGGTGCAAACTTCTCTCCCAAACTTTACAAATGCCTTTCTAGGGGAACTTTCACATGCAAATACATTCAAGGATGTAGTTGGGGCGTACATGACTATGACTCCACTTGAGCATATCAGAGCAGTGAACAAATAAATGCACGACAGATGTTCCAGAAGAGACAGAGAAGGGGAAAGAAAGCTTATTTAATGGAAACCATTTCTGAGAACTTTGGTAAGTCTTAAGAGATGCCCAGACATTCAGATCCAGGAAGCTCAAAGGTCTGCTAACAGATTTAACCCACAGAGAGCTCTCGGAGGCACAATATAATTCAACTGTCAAAAGTCAAAGACAGGGCCAGGGATTTAGCTCAGTGGTTCTGCTGCCTGCCTCACAACTGCAAGTTCCCAAGTTCAATCCCCAGTACAAAAAAAAAAAAAAATCAAGAACAAAGAAAAATTTAAAACAACAAGAAAGGGGGATAAAGTCACATATAAGGGAATTCCAATTAAACTATCAGCTAATTCCCCAACAAAAAAAGAGCCAATGGGCTAATACAAGGAAATGAAATAAAAGAAAAACACCAGCGAAGATTCCTATTTTGTGGCAGAGCAGCGTGGTGTGAGCACAGGGACACAGTGAGAACGGAGGGTTGGTCTACCACAGGTCCAGTGACAGCACTGACCCAGGCATGAGGGCAGAGCCTCGGTGACCACATGCCAGCCTGGGCTTGGGAAGGGACATTCGCACCTTAGTGAGAAGCGAGTGAAACCTCACAAGAAAAAGAAGCCATGATCAGATGGCTTTACAGTCTAACACCAAATATCCAAGAATTGCCTCTATTCCTCTACAGCTCTTCTGAAAAACATAAGGGATATTTCCGAACGCGTTTTACAAGGTCAGCCTCATCCTGATGTCTAACCTAAGTAAGCTTAGTTTGAATAATAGAATATTAATGTAGATATATATTTAAGGGATGATAAGAAAACTTGCTCTTTACAGTGAGGTGCCAAAGTGCAGTGACATGAGATTGCCTGAGCCTTATCACAGACAGTGGAGAACACAGTCTTACGTCATCACCAGAGCCGGCTGTCCTCTCTCAGTTTTCCAATTAGTGGTGATTGGATCAAATATTTTAAAATAGCTGGAATGAGAAACTCTGGCTATCTTTGTGTCTAGTTTTTAAAGATTTATTTTCCATGCGTATCTTCTATTTTCCAGGGATTATTTCTCTACAGTGATCTGATGACTGAGTTTCGCCTTATGATATCCTACAATCCTGTATATTGGATAGGATCTCTGAAACAGATCTTTTATTTGGCCATGATAATTTTCACAACTTCTGGAGAAATGACTTGTTTGTTTGTTTGTTTGTTTGTTTGTTTCTGCTTTCATATCCAACTGAGAGAGCCACTCATCTCAGGGAAAAATCTACAGTAAATTCTTCTTTGCCTTGTTTTTAACATTGAACATTGTCTGATTTTACCTAATTGTTTTTGACACAGACAGTGAAAGAAATGAGCTTGTTGATAGTACAGAGATGGCTGTCAGGTTTTGAACTTTCTGTGAACACTGTAGAAGTTCTGTCCTTGACACTGTAAAACTTCCATCCAGGACAGGAAGCCATTTGAGACAGTCTGGGAGGCCCTGAAACACAGCAATAAAGATCTTATGCATCTCCCTGATACACTTTCTTTTTCTAACTTGGTGTCCTTTGAAAGATGTTTTTATTTGCACTTAATAACCAGTTAATGGAAAACACATTTATGGTGAATTTTCTGGTTTTAAAATGCACTTAAGATGATGAAACAAGGACTAAGTGATTTGAAAGTCAGAACCAAAAGAAGTTAAGCATTGAGAAATGGAGATCGATGTCTTGACTAATGCTTCAAAATATTCTCTGTGTTATTTATTCATCCTACTTACCAAAAATAAGACTACATGGAGTGCCTGGCATGCATAGTTTTCTTGTCCTTGTTAACCAGGCTATCTTTCTGGTGGCATATATCAAGCAGACACAAAATTCCACTGTGGTAGCATCTCAGAGAAATGATGGATCAAAAAGGAACATTACAGAGATCCCTGGGAGAGCCCAGAGCTGGGGTGTGGAGGAGCAGGGAAGATGGTTCTGAGAAAGCCACATTTACACTGAGCCTTCCACACTGAGCAGAAGCTGAACAGAAGATGGAAGTCAGAAAAGATGGGCTTATGTTGGGAACTAGAGAGGGAATGACCCTTGTGCCTCTGAGACACTGTGAGAGGGTCAGGATGATGGCAACACAGGATGGGAAGGTGGGGACTGCTCACACAGGGCAAAGACTGTGCTTTCTGAGGAGGCGAGATATAAAATGCAGCTCTCTGCCCAATAAAGCTAACCACAGCAAGGGAAAAATGTCGTTATTGAGTGATGAAGCTGTGTTAAGCTTTATCCTGGAAATTATACACATATTTCATTTTATCTTTCCAATAACCTATAAGGTAGGGCTGATTTTTGTTCCATTACAGTACTAAGATGTGGGCATTAGCATGTAGACCATGTTCAACTTTAGGATTATAGGACCAATAACCGGTAAATGCAGGACTGGAACCAAGGGTTTTGTAACCCCAACATCTTATCATGGATCTACCGTTTGTATTAATTTGTACAGTATTTAGATGAACCCACTTCTAGATGAATTTTCTATAGTAATTCTTCCATCTCTTTTTGTATGGCAAATGCTGTTTTTATTTCTTCCTTGGGTGGCGGCTTATCAAAAGCTACCTCTCCGTCCTCACATAATTCCAGCTAGCAAGCCAAAATGAGAGTCTATTTGCTTCCCAATTGGCACCGATTTTTTCACGGCATTTGAGGCAGATGAATGGGCCTGACAGAATGTTTAGATCACATGTTCTTTGTACTAATGTCATAGAAATACCTAATCATCTAAGCGACTGAGTAATTTATTCTTCCTGACACTGGAGGAAGCTGAGGAATAACATGTTGACACATTTCCTCAATGTGGTGCAAGCCCTAGTGGAGTCCACTCTGAAACTAGTGATAAAGCCTTGGAGATGGCCCCTGGCTTGTCAGGATTGAGTTCAAACTTAACCACTCATTGGCCTCATGGGCTTCTCATCTGTAAAAGAGCGATGCTATGGAAAGGATGATAAATAAGGGCCATAGCAGCATTTACCTCAGGATGTGAAGATTAAGTGAGATAATGGATATTTGTAGCTCAGTCATTGTCAGACTGTCATCATCCATTCATCTTTTGGAGACATCGAATAACTATGATGCCACTCTTAAGTCAGTCCCCAAAGTACATCAATATGAAGTATAACATTGTATAATATATAATGTTTTTAATTATATACACAAATTCTGTAATACAGCATAAACTACTAAATACTAACAGTGAATAATCAAAGACACCAACATATTAAATAGATTTTTTAAATTGCAAGAAAGTAACCTTAAAAATAGTGTAAGTCACCAACAATATCTTGTATATTTTTATAAACTCGGTGCTCAGCACAATGCTGGGGAATACAAATACCTCAAAGTACATGTGTGGAGTGGAGAAATGATAAACGGTGAATGAGGAACGCATGAATGCCTGAGGATGGATGAACACAGCTTCACATGTTGAGCAGTGCAAGTGGAATTCATTTACGCATGTTTAATTCCTACTAGACCTGGAAATGAGAAAGCAACAGGAACACAGGTGAAAGATAGAAAACAAAGTAAAAAATAGAAACTCCATCAGGATCAGCAAGAAAACAATGAAGACTCTAACCCAGTCTTTCCTGATATGTAGCAGCATACTTTTCTAAAAATCCCTTTTTAATTTCAATTTAATGGGCACTGTGTGACCAAAATTGCTTTCACAAGGGACAGCTGAACATTTATGCACATCTATATCTATGATGCCAAGATGAACACCCTTGAGGGCAGCATTAAAAATACATTCTGAAAACTAAATATTTCCAGAAGGTAGGCTATTTGTTCATAACTGAATCACATATGCTACTCAGTTGTATCTCGTCCTCCAGAAATTTCTGACATTTTTGCTTTCCAAGTCAAGAATTTTAGAATACTGAACTTTTTCTCAGAAAAGACAAATCAGATATGTATGGCTATTTGGGAAATCAAATAAAAATATATTACAAATGAACTACTTTGATATTAATTGTGGCAATGAGTGTGTGTATAATATATACAGTCAGCATAACTTCAATGTCCATTAGACTTGGATGTGAGTTGAGAATGGTATTTACAAGCTTCTGTCCCCATCTTCTTATGGACATATGGAAAAAATACACCATGTACTCCAGATGCTATCAGCCTGTATAAACTGAGGGAGTTAGCAATTGAACATTAAAGGCATAATTTTATTTATTATATTAGCAGCAGAGAATCAGGAATAAGATGAGCCTATAGGCCTAGAAGAGTTGTCTTTCTATGGCTCAACATTTTCTTATTCTGTCTTTGTCAAAAAAAAGCCATGCAAAACAGTCAAAGTTGACTTAATGCAACACAACAAGAACAAACTATAGTGAAACCTAGCTACATGTTTTAGCAATGTACACAGGGGCACTAGGACCCGCTTCACATAATCTTTTTTTTTTTTTTAATGGCATGGGGGATCAAACTCAGGATCTTACACTTGCAGCACAGGCACAGCTCCACTGAGCCACATCCCTGGCCCTTCACATAATCTTTTGTTGGTTTAGGTATGGCCGTTGACAGTTATCGGCATGTATGTTGACAATGAGTGTTTTGTTTATATTAATGAGAAATCTAAAGACCAAGGAAAGCAGATAAAGAACAGCATGTTTATAAAGCAAATAGGGAAAAGAAGAAAAAAGATGACTAGCAATTCATTTCAAGAAATATTTGTGACGATACTCAAAGTCTACCAGTGTAACTGTGGCTGGCTTTTATTTTCCCATATCCATTGCCTTAATACTTCTGTTGGAAATAAGATGTGGGAACACTGAAGCTTCTCTTACTGGAAAGGTAACACTCATCACCAATCAGCCGAGGTTTCTTTTGCCCAATTTGGATAGAAGTCGTAAGGAAGCATAGTTTTCATTTGCTCATCTGCTGTAACAACTCTGGGCTTTGAAGATCAGTGGCAATCATCTCTCGGCATCATCAGCTCTTTTGGGGTCTGCAGTTCTCTGCAAGTCTTCCATGGCTGGACAAGCGACGTCTCCCAGGGCACATGATGTGACTGCGGCTGGCTGTGAGGTTCTCAGGGAAGCCATGGCCATCAAGGATGGGAGAAAGAGAAGATACATTTTTTAAAATATTGTACCCCGTGGGTGGTGTCAGGCCCTTCTTTCCTGTCTCATCACTGCTAAATAAGAGCAACAATAAAAGATTAACCTGTGCTGCATAAATCCTTCCTTAATCCTAAATTCTCCAACCCTTGTGAATATTTTCTTCTTTTGCTCTCTGGAAATTTGTGCTGGATGTTTAACTGGATTGTGCATTCTTCCTAAAAAGATAGCATGTCATCTTCTTGCCTAACACTCACCTTATAAGATTTCCTATTCTGGGGGAATAGGGGTTGATTGGAGGGGAGGATAATGGGAAAAAAAGAACAATCAAGATATAACATGTACAAGTACAAATTCTCTATAATGAATATTATCATATGTGTCTAAAATGTGCCAATAAAATTAATTTTTTAAAAGAGACTTTCTATTCAATTGTTTCACAGTGAATCAACACTTCATATTTGCAGACAAATGGATAAATGCATAAATCCATGAATGTATTTTTAGGCTGATAGATTCTAAAGTTCCTTGAGGGTAGGAAACTTTTCTCAAATTTGCCAGTTAAACTGTAAACAGAGTGGCCAGAAAACAGAGAAAAAAAAGAAATCCTCCAAAACATAAGATAATCTCAGCAAGTGTATTGGCTTTACTCACTCCAGGTCCCAAACTACTGAGCCTAGAATCAAGGTCAGGCTTTCTTCTCAGACACGAAGCCACCCAGTCCCCTTCCCAATCAGTGACAGGCGACATCCGTATTGAGCCACAGCAGGTCCTTACTGAATGTTTGCCAAGTGCAAGACTGTAATGTGTGTTTCTCAGAAGAACAATTAAGACTTGTATAAAAGATTACATTTGCTCTTTGCGGTATCTCCATATTGATTTCCATAGTGGCTGCACCAGTCTGCACTCCCACCACCAATGGAGAAGGGTTCCTTTCTCCCCACAACCCTGCCAAAATTTGCTATTGTGTGATTTCTTGATAGCAGCCATTCTTTGTGGGGTGAGGTGAAATCTCAGTGTTGTTTTCATCTGCATCTCTCGAATGATCAGTGACGTGGAACATTTTTTCATATATTTATTTGCTGCTTTTACTTCTTTGTGAAATGTCTGTTCGTTTCAGATGTCCATTTTTGAATCGGGTCTTTATTTGGGGGGGCAGATTGTTTTGAGCTCTTTATATATTCTTGATAATAGTCCTTTGTCTGAGGAACAGCTGGTAAAAATTTTTTCCCACATTGTAGGTTGTCTCTTAGTTCTGCTGATGGTTTTTTTGAAGTACAGGAGCTTTTTAATAAGATGAGATCCCAGTTATTGATTCTATCTGCTAGTTCCTGTGCTACTGAGGATTTGTTCATAAAGTCTTTTCCTGGAGGTTCCATTTGACCCAGCCATCCCTCTGCTGGGTATCTTTCCAAAAGAACTAAAAGAATCATATCACAGAGAAGTATGCACACCCATGTTTATAGCGACACAGTTTATAATAGCTAAAACTTGGCAACAGCCCATTTGCCCGTCCGTTGGAAACTGGATAAGGAAAATGTGGTTTTCCTACAAAATGGAATATTACTCAGCCATAAAGAATGAGAAATAGATTCATTCATAGAAAAATGGATTCATATTGAAGATATACCCCTAAGTGAAATAAATAAGGCACACATGTGCAAATACTGAATAGTTTCTCTGGTGTGAATAATCTGCAATAATAAAGAAGATCCTAATGAGATTACTGACATTTAGAAATGGGAAGAAAAGAGCTAAAGGGGTAGGGAAGGTGGAATGGGTAGGGGAAGAGTAATAAGGGAAAAGAAAAAAATTTGAGATTATGAAAAGATGGAAATAAAGTGTTTGTAGATGGGAGGGGAGGAGGGGGTGAAGGGAGGGCAGGGACAAGGGGAAAAAATGAGAATCAAGACTTGTCATGTAGAGGTACAAGATCCCAACAATAAATGTAACTCTATGTATCCCTAAAATGTACCAATAAACTCAATTAAAGCTGAAAAAATTTTTAATTAACAAAAATACATAAATATGAAAAAAGATTACATTTGCAACGCTTTAAGCAGAAATGCTATAAGATGTTTGTTTCCTTTGCTCTTCCCTTGCTTCCACAGGTACTCAGCATAATGCTGCTTGCGTTGTCGCATTTATCCAGCTTAGCAATCACCAAACTGCTCCAGAGACATGTTTAACCTGCTTGTTTGCCACACCCAGGACACTGCCACCCGAAAGCCACAGACAGGGAGAAAAAGGAGAGCCAGCCAAGGAGAAGGCATTCCCAGTTACTATTCTTCTCCGGGAGTTAACCAGAAATCAGAACTTCTGGGTGAAAAGATGTTCCTTCTTCTTAAGAAAAACGCTTTACTCTCTGACCTCAACCCTGGAAGTACATTTTTTGTCTCATATTTGTGGCTAATGCAGCTCAAATAATAAACTTAGTCAAACATAGCAGCTGGATTGCAGTATGTGCCAAAGACTTAACCCGGAGTTCACGAATTCAAAAATAATTAGCAGCAGCTATAGCAAAGTCTGTTCTTAGAGTGATTTGATTTGCAAGTAGGTATATAGGTGAAAAGGTTTATCAATTGACATAAATACAAAGATATGTAAAGGTAGTCAAAGGCATGAAAAGTGGGAGCTACATCCAGAAATGGAAGCAAAACAGTTCCAAATGGCACTGGTCTTTTTTGGCACATAGCCCACGAATACTGTATTCATTATTATGGGCATTATAATTCTTTGAACTTCCGTTTCTCCTTCTAGACCTTCTATTACAAATTATATACGTTATGCATTTCTCCATCCTCAGAATTTAGAGCTATTCCTGAAACCTCTAGGAAATCACTCAATCTCCCAGCAATGAGTAAATTAGTAGAAATTACATCTGCGGATATACTTCCATTCTCCAAGCTTTAGCTCTCTGTGGATTAGAAGCTCAGTGTCAATGTGGGACATGTAGTAGTTACACATAAATTTCTGGTGTGACAGGTTATAATTGCACACAGGTAAGGGTGGAGGAATAAGAATGTTTTGTTTTTATTTCATTTGCTTTTCAGATGCTCTTGCAGGACAAAGAACTTAGCTAGCTTCATTTGAATATTTCTTTTAGCCACTTTGTGGAGGAGTCAGAGAGTTTATATGTCTGTGAAACTCTGTATATAAGGAGCTCTCTTGTGTTCACAAGAAATGCATAGTCCTTTCAGGGGTGCTAGCCTTGAGTCTCGCATGTTCAAACTGGTAGGTGCTTAGTGACACTTAGTAGAATTTTAAAATAGAAACGAGGCTGTGTTGATCGATATCAAACACTATAAGCCCGTGCAGATTCCTGCTCCAGTCCCGTTCTCCACATTCTCATTACTGAGCTTTGGTAGCTCTTGGGAGAGTTTTGTTTTTTCAGTTTGCCCGTCACAATGGCTGAGGCAGAACCTTCTTCTGCTCATCCGGGTCTAGATTCTTATGCCCAACACTGTTTCTCATTTGGGTTGGGCCAGAATTGACTTCAAAGGAGGCTTTGGATGAAAAAGAAATACAGCATGATAGGAAAAGAGAAGGTAATTGAGTGTCTTGTGCTGTAGAATCTCTTAAACTTTTCCTTAAGATGCGAATCTCTTTGTGTTTGTGCACAAACTCTGGTTTGGGATCATTCGGTCCTATTAATAAAACATCCTCCTGTGCCATCCTCAAAACAACAAGCTCTCACCTCACCACATTCTTGACATTTTACATGATGTGTTTGCTTTTCCCTATTTTTTCATTCCTAATGAACATATAACATAGAAATAGGAAGAATCCTCATGTGCTTACAAATTAGCCGATGACTTTTCACAGACATTGAATGCAATTATTAATTTTGGAAAAATATGAGGATTAAAAGAACAATTCCCTTTTGTGTTCTGGAAGGTGTGAAATGGAGTCACCCTCATTTCATACCTCGTGTCACACACAGATATTATGGGTGTGAACATGCAGGGCATATTTTTTATTCAACTAGTTTTTCCAGGAATTAATTGATAATCTGAGCTGCAGAGAGACTGTTTTCTCTTTAGTTATATCCCACTGAGTGTCTACACTAACTTGGCATAATTATAAGCTCTCCCCTTCCGTTGGACACCCTTGCTCCAGGTCGAAGGATGTCCTCTTTGCAGATGCGTGTACACTGCAGTAGATCAAATGCAACCTTTAGAGTGTAGCTAAGTGAACTGCTGATTTATGCAGCCAAAAATGTCACCTTATTTGGCTAAATGTCCAAAAGTTTTCTTTTCTTTTTCTCCTATTGTATGAATGTTATAACTGATGATTTCTAGGGATATTGCTCCAAACCATGGTTTGGAAAATGTTTATAGATTACTTAGGGCTCTACATTATCCAGAATAAAACTGCCAGGTTCTCACGAGATGGAGGATGACACAGTTGGCTAAGTACAGCATCTCCTTGGTACACAATACCTAGGTCCCACCACGTGCTCCTCTGCTCCTGGATGACACTAGACTTCCACAAGCCACTGAAATGCAGTGTGCCACTCTCTGGTGGTGTGGGGCCTGTGAGCCCAATGTGTGCTCTCTGAGAAGGGTGTTGGGAGACACAGTTCTTTCTCTCTCCCTGAGCTTTAACTACCACTTCACAAAACAGAAGTAAGAAGTTACTCGTAGGAGAAGTGATGAGAGACTTGCCTAACCAGGCCCTTCTGGCTTGGGTAAGAGTGCCTGGGGGTGACCTGTTCTTTGGAGAAGGAGACAATGTCACATGAGCTCCTGTCTGAGGCAGCTCTAGAGCTATATCACTCTGCCTGTTGGATCTGACACACATATGCTAATAAAATCATCCCAAGCCAATCACAAGGCATATACACTAGACCAGTAAGGGTGGGGAAAGAAAGGTGTTGCACTAGAAAACACCACCTGGAGAAAAATTGTGTAGGGACAGCAATGAGCTATATCAGTGTTAAAGATCTCTGTACTTAATTTAAAATAAAGGACACAGATTCCTGTCTCTGTTTCTGCCTGACCCTTTCTTATGATTTTTAGTACCAAGAATTCCTAGAAATCTTACTCTTGGCCAACATGTACTATAGTAAACTGATAACATTTTAAATGATTGCTAACCCCTTGTCTTGGCAAGAGGCTCATTTAGTTGGAATTCAGAGGGCACAACCTCAGGGGCTGAGACAACGTGAGATGATGCATCAAATGGTGAAATGCAGTGGAGCCCCAGGAATGACTTCAAGCAGCGGCTGCAGAAGCCAGTGTGAAGCTCATGGGAGCCGCTTGTGCCTACTATAACTCATTTTCTAGCATCCAGCAGACAAGAGAGCTGTCATTCGTGTAAACACAAGCAGAACAGAAGTTAGCAGTGTAGAGCCCTTCCCGCGCACTAGGTATTATTCTGGGCACATGTGTCAAAGTCCTTTATTCTAACAACATTAGATGCCATTACTATCAACCTTCATTTGCAGATTCTGAACTTGAGGTAAGATGAGGATAAAAACCTTGCTCAAAGATACACAGACAAGCTATGGCTCAAGGATCCGGGCTCAAATAATCTGCCTCCCATGGAGACACCAAACAGAACTACTTTGCTCCTCTCTATGAAGTTACTGCTTTCAACACCTTTATCCTGGGGAGAAAATGAAACCACTTCCAAGGCATTGCTTAAAACGTCAAGGAGCCACTAAAATGAACTACATATATCTGAAGGAGCTAATTGGAAAGATACCTATTTTTTGTTAGTTGAAAAAAAATTTAAACTATGTATAAAATTATGGCATTTTTGTACAATATCAAAACACATTAAAGCCAGGAATAAGCTCCCTCCACCTGTGTTTCAGTAACAGTAGCAAAACTTGGACTGCCACCCACAAACTGTTGGTGTGGTTAGTTCTGGTTGTGTATAACAGGAGATGCAAAGGAAGGGGGTGTTGCTTTTACTTTGTACTTCTCTGTATGATTTTATTTTTATTTGAATGAGACTTTACTTCCTAGAATAGAGTCCAAATATGCAAAAATACCCAAAGAGAGCCACTACAAAGTGTGATTTCTGTCCCTTAAGCCCCTCTGGAGTCCTACAAAGAGCCTGAATCTGCTCTTTGCCTCAAAGTCTCTCCAAGACCCTCTACCTCACAGCCGCCCTCTCCATACTGCTTATCCAACTCCAGCCACCTTAGTGAGTTTGGAGTGGGTTAAAAACAGGGATTTTCCACAGTGGCAGTGGCCAGCTCCAGGTGGAAACGTGAACTATAAAGAGACCTCCCTCTCTCTCCCGGGTCAGATTGATGACACTGAGGGTTCTTTGAATCAGACCATGCCCAGACCTCAGCCTCAGCGAAAGGGCCACTTAGGAAAGGGTCCTAAAACTTGCAGAGGAGCCAGCTGGGCCAGGTCTGCTGGAGGGGCTGTGACACTTGTTTCTGAATCCCTGTCTGGTGACCTTTCGTGGGCAGCTTGAAGCCAGCTTTTACCCCTCTTAGCTCCTTGGTGGCTCCAGAGACCTAGCGGGCCTCCTGTGTGAAGAAGTATGTTTATCTCCAGCGGTAACAAACTCTGCCCTTTTATCCTCACTGTATTTAACAAGTAAACAACTTTAAAACTGGCAGGACACCACTGTGCCAGCAGCTTTCCAGCTAAACCTGCCTGGGAGCCTAGCTACAGGGTTCTGGCCTCATAGCACCTCTCTGCCTGGCACCCGGAGCTCATTGCCAACAGTGCTGAGCATCTCATTCCCCATCCAGTCAGCCTGAAAAACCATGACATCTTTCCCTGGGTCACCCAGACAAATAAAGCCGGACTGATCCAATCTGTGAGGAAAAGGACCTCAAATTGTCCAGCCAGTCGTGTGGTCTGACAGCTGATAAACAACACAACAGGTTAGGAGGCTCATCCAAGATCACAGCATGAGTAGCAGAGTCCCCAGGAGGATCTAGGGCTTTCCCACTTCAGAGCCCATGCTTTGAATCACTCAGGAGGCTGTGACTGTTGAGACCGTCATCTCTCATTGCCCAGCTAGAAAAGCTTCCATCTATTTCGCAGAACCCAGGGGTATCATCCCCACCAGCTCTGAAATATCACTGTCCTCTGATTATCTGTATTAGGCCCTATCTTCTCATTAAATCACCTGCCTCCTTCTTCTCATCCTCGAGCTGCCGTCCTAAATACTTCTGAAGCTGAAACCAGATCATTTTTACTTTTTCCTCAGCAGCAAAGGCTTTAGCACCATGTAGTTGGTAGGTGTGTTATAAATATGTAGTGAATGGGATTGTGTTACTGCGACTTTTGTTTGATTTTCACAGTAGTGGTTCTCAATCACATATGCACGAGAGCAACTGGAAAGTTTACTGAACTACAGATGCGTGGAACGCTGATTCGATTGTTCTAGAAAAAGTGGCAAGAGCTCATATTTTCAACTTGGCCAAAAAGGGATTTTGAAGATGGATCTACTCATGCTCTCTTTCCCAGTTTCTCTTTGTAAGGAAATACAAGTGTGAGACAGTTGGCAAAAGCCAGAGGTAGCACTGAGTAAGGAGAGCACGACAAAGTATGCCAATCTCCCCAGGGCGGGCCCTCAGCCCCAGAACAAAGCCTCAGTTTGATTAGTAGAGATTCAAAGGCACGAATACTAACTCTGGGGGGAATCTAAGTCTGTCAAGTGCCATACTCACTGAGACACCTTCAATCCCAAGGCTAAAGTAAAATTCCCTAGCAGTGGAGAGCGGGGGACAAACAATGGCTCTGTCAACTGAACTGGATGGAGCAGTTCTAGCTTTAAAGAGTAGATGGGCATTTTAGAAAGAAAAAGTGCTTAAACTGAGACTCCACAGACAATCCAAGCATGCTATGCCCAATTAGTTAATGCTTGCAAAGTGCTTTGATCTTGCAAAGCAGTGAGATAATCCTAGGCCTTGTTTACCAAGCACTTTTCTCTCCAAGGGCTCAAAATGACAGACAGGCAGGGAGCCAGTTCCCAGCCTGCCAGTTCAGAGCAGCAGGCACATCACTTGTGGCATGCTAGTTACCTTGGAGCCACACAGAGGAGGGTCCTGGGGTGCTGGGGTGATCAGGTCGGAGCAGGTTGCAGATGGTGCCAGGTACTGGGAGGCCTCACCGACCCTCTGCCTGCTGCCAGCCATGAAGGGTACAGCCACGGTGTGTGTCACGCTTCAGTGTGATGTCCACGTGGCTCCTGGTCACCTCCTGTCCCAGAAAGGCAATTCTATTGGGGCTTTTGTCAGCTCCAACTTTAACCCTGCAGTTTCTTCTACACCAGCTCTACACGCGTTCTTCCTGTTTCTGGAGCACACCGTTATTCATCCTGTTCTGTACAGGACGATACCATCGCCTTCTCTCCAGCACTCAAACTTCAACTGAGCTGTCACCTCCTTCTTTGGGGGGCCCTAACCATTCTGATCTAAACTTGTCCGTCCTTAGTCCTTCTTGGTCACATTATAGTTGAGTCTTGATAGTCTCGGGTTCAGCATCCACGTTTGACCAAATGAGGATCAAAAATACGTGAAAAAAAAATCATTGCATCTGTGCAGAAAGACACACAGGGTCTTTCTCTTCATTATTCACTAAGCCATATAACAACTATTTGCATGACATTTGCATTGTGTTTGGTATTATGAGTAGTCTAGAAATGATTTCAGGTTGGGAGGGCACATGTAGGTTATGTGCAAACACGGTGCCGTGTTATAGAAAGGACGTGAGCATCTGTAGGATTCCATCCCTGCAGAGACTGAAAGATTATGGCGTCATAGTTGTTTTATCATATTCATTGCATTTTCTAACATTACCTAATTTTTAGTTTCATATTATTCATTTTTTACATTATCATCATTTTGAGTGGAGTTCACTTCTATTTCCATTTAATTCTTCACGCTCTATAAGTTTCTTTATCTATTTTAGTCACCGTTGTTAATCTAGTATTTAGGAAGTTTTGAGAGGTCTATAGAGGGTCATTGATGGAAATAGCTATTGTTTCATGAAAGCGAGAATAAACATGAGCAAGACTTAAGGCAAGGGCTTGATACTGCGAGATAAACTCCTCCCCATCTGGAGGGCTGCTCAGTCCTTCTGTTTACAAATAGTGACAGGGAGGGATTGATACAGTTTAACAACATCACATGGGTATTTATGTACTATTTAGTAATTTACCATGCACTTATAAAGCACTTCATAATCTTTTCAGAAAAATATTTACATGTCAGCTTCAGCACTAATAACTCAAATGCCCCTAATAGAGACAGACAGCTCCTAAAAAGAAATGAAGCGCACCTGTTAGGACTGTGAAGTTCTGGAAGCCAAGAACTCACTAAAGAGGGCTCAGGTCTGTGGCTGCCATGAGTAAATGGGACTGATTTGGCCAAAGCTTTCTATTTATTACAAATGACCAACATTTTAAATTTTTATGCAGACTCTCTTGTCTGTAAGTGTTCTCAAAACCAAGTCTTTAAACAAAACAAGTCTGTGGACAAAATTCAGTCATCTGACCATGACTTTGCCACCTCAGGCACAAACTAGAAATCTTCCACTCCTTGTTATATCTCTTCCTTTTACCTTTCTGGTGCTTTTCCCTGGTCCGTGCTGTTCAACTCTTCCATCTCCATTATGTCAAAACTGCCTGGGTTGGACGACTATCTCCAGCCTCACCCTGATAAGCTCTCCACTGTGTTAGCAGACTTAGTCACCTCTCTCAGTGTCATTTCTCTGCTCTGAATGTGTCAATTATTTATCTCCAAATTCTCAGCTGTGAGGCCATGAGAAAGTTATTTCACATAATTTCCTCTTTGGTAAAAGCAGTCTATTAACAGTGCACAACTCATCTTTCTGTGAAGGTTTCTGGAGCTCAATAACACATACGAGGGAATGGACATGGTTTGTACCATCATCAAAGTACAGAGTCACTCAGTGGCAGCTTCTTAGTAATAACTGGTTACTGTTTTAAGCTAAAAGGCTTTGGCTGGAAACGGTCTTAAATTCTGGCTCAGGCCCACTTTCTTTCCTAATCTAGAGCACCTTGGCTCTACTTTGGATATTTCCTTTCCTCTACACTTTTCCAAATCCCAACCAACTTCAAATTCTCTCACCTAAGTAGCAATCGTGCCTTTTTGGTGAAAGCTTTGGATTATGTTCCTGAAGAGGTTGAGTTGTGTGGCTTCCATTTCCTCTTTCTCCTCTAAAATTCTTCAGTTATCTACATGGCTTTCCTATCACGTGTGATCCCCGTGCTGTCATTGAATTTCTTTTGCTCTCATCTTTGTTTGTATCTGGACTGCTGTGGTCAGAGAGACCTTTTAGTACCAGCATGATGTAGAGCATCTGTCTTTTCTTTCCTGTGTTTATTCTCTCTTTCTACTGGGCCCTCACACTAAAAATAATGGCCCACAGAAAAGCAGTCATTACAGCCATGCCTTTCAATGTCCTGACTCTTCAGTAGTAAGAGGAAGGCAGCAATCAATAGCAGAAATGTGTGCATATCAAGAAGTAAAATAACAGTTGAGTCAGTTTTGTTCCATGTCTTAGCTATTCTGGGAAGAAAGAAATGCATGTGCATGTATGAACTACAAGTAAACATCATATGACTTCATTGATTCTGTGCACCAGTAAGTACCATTCTATTTGTATTGGAAACCAGAACTGTACAATATAAAGATTAATGGTAAAATTAAAGCTAATAGCATAAAATGTTTAGCTTTTCTTTTCTTAGGTTATTTAATAATACTTTGAAAGGTCAAATGACAAGGAATTTAAAAAATCTTGGTTCACTCTCTTAACGGAAGTGTCTTCCTGCTTTCTGAACAAGCACCACCCCATTTTCACATTGCAGCGGCCTCCACAGAATTTGTAGCCTCCTGATAAGTGTTAATGACTATGTAACTCTGTATGGGCACTAATATTTTGGTTACATATGCATTTTTATCTGTATTCTTGTGATACTAGCTCATATGACTGACTATGCAAAGATTGGAATAAACTTTCAGAGCAAACTTTGTTACATGTTCATGGTTCTAGCAGAAAAAATGAAATATAGGTCTTGTTTAGCTTTGTTTTATTTAGAGAAAATTTATTTTATTTGTTTCTCTTCCCATCCTTTCTGCCATATTTATGGTCAAAGGTTTGTCTCACAGATCCCAACCTCATGGCAGCCAGGCTCTCCCCCGCTCACGAGTGAAGTTCACGGACCTGGGACTGTGTGCTGTGCTCTGATTAGAAGATGTCTGGACCACAGCCAAGCCTGCTGGAGCTGGGCGACTCCTGGTCCAGAGTGACCCTGCCTGTAAAGATGCCCAAATACCCAAAGCATAGCACCCAGAGCCTCTCTCCAGCTTCTTTTTCTCCTCTCCAGCCTCCTTGTGCAGCCTCATGAGCGTCATTGCATTTCTATATGGCATAACTCCTACCTGCCTGTTCCAGGCCCTGCCTGTGGTGCACAGGAGCCCAGACTGTATGATGCCATGCGTTCTCCAATTGTACAGCAGAGAACTTGGTGCACTCTCCTAAAGCCACACCTGCCCCTGGCAAAGACAAGGACCCAGGGCCATAAACAAAGACTCAAGCTGAGGCGGGTCAAATGAGGGCACCTTGCCCTGTCTTAATAACTTGTCAACATCTTGAGCAAGGGAATTGCAGAACATTTTAGTTGGCAGGGTAAAGAGACCAACCTAAGCTGTCAAGTTGCCCAGATTTAAGGGAGTCTTAATTATATATATATAACTGGAAAGATCACAGGATCTTTCCTCTCCATCTCCCCTGCCATACTCTCCACCTCCCAACCTCCAGTTTTGGGAATGCATTTCCTCCTGCAGCAACTCCTCAGTCTCATATCATTAATGTAATTAACAGTCAAATATGGCACTAGTAAGCTTGGGTGTATGCACAAGGCTCCAGTGGGAGTGTGGCTGTGTAACTTTTTTTTATTTCTTTCATGATTCATTCCCCAGTGTGAGAATATGCCTGACAGCTGGTAAACACCACCATGACAGTATTTCTTGGGGGTGGGGGGCATGAAGGGGCCTTGAATATTTCTGTATGTCTTATTAAAATAACAATCCCAGTAAGACACCTTGGAAGGTTTCTGGGTAGACAGGCTAAGGATAATTTCTTACATCGATTCAGTATTATTTTTATTGAGTCTATTGGTACCTTTTAGGTAGACAGTACCGTTACATTCATTATTGGAATCTTGTACCTTTACATGACAGGTCTTGGTTCTCATTTGTCTTGGAAAGGAATCTGTAAAGAGAAACTTCTAGGCATTCTAGGTGCTGAGTAAGGAATAGTATCTTGATCCTAGGAGCCAGAGCATCCTAACCACACAGGTAGCTAAGGATGGGAAACTGTCTTCATGTAAAAATCTAATATTCTCCCTGCTACATAGAAGTTTCTGTGCAATGGTAGGAAGAGGGTGTAGAATAAGAGGTTGGATCCCAGAAGTGATCTTGGGATAGACTATCAGGGTTATATCTAATTTGCAGGTTTCCAGATAAATAATAAGTATATAGGAACACATAATCATTTCATAAAAATTAGATAATGACAACAGTGTATATTTCAGCAGGAAAATGATACACTCAGTGATTTGTTCCAGAATTATTAATCAGGCAATTTTATGAAAGATTAATGGGAGAAAGGAACGAGGAACAATCTTAATGTGAGAAATTCCCTGGAAGGCTTTGCAATACTTCAAGCAAGAGAAAGAAATTGGGATTAAAAAATAGGAAACTCATCTATATAAGCTGTTTATTCAGGTAGAAAAGAGGAAGATATTTTATGAGACAAATAGAAATAAGGACATCATAGTCTTAGAGTAAAGGTGATGTGTTTGCTTAAAATATACTAGTGGAGATGCTATCCTGGCATTTAACTATAAAAAGAAATTAGAGAGAGATAGTGACCTCCAAGATGAGATGGCCAAAGGCTGAGGTGACCTAGGAAGAGAGGTCCACCCTGAAGAAAAAGATATGGAGAAACAGGAGGGTCTTGGTGAGAAAACATAAATGTTTTCATAGTATAGTTATGAAAATTTGAATAAAATGCATAAATCTTGCATACAGGAAATAAATTTCCTAGGAAAACATCAAAAAAAGGACAGGGAACGAGAAAGGAAAACTAGAAGGTTTACAGAGATGTTTCACAAAGATCTGGTTTAGTTTCAAAGCTCAACGTGGGAAATGAAGATTGTGTATATGGAAGAAAATGGGTTGAAAACATGGGAGTTGGAGAAGCACTCAGGTGCTGGCTTCCCTGTTCCACTTCAGCTGGGACCCGAGCCCATCCAGGTTTGGGGTCCAATGGAGCCTGACCTTTCTCTGAAAGTGAGGAGCAGGTCTGTTTCTGCTGTCCTTCGTAGAGCTTGGGGATCATCCAGTCTTCTCCGCCACTGATCAGCAAACAGTCTTTCTTAGTAACCAAGCTCTTCCGTAGCTCATTTGCTAACCTGACCTTGGCCTGGGTACTTGCTTCCCCATTTGACCTTGGGAAATGGATCCTGCTAGACCCTTAACCTGTACTTCTGATGTATCCCCTGTCATTTCAACCCAACACCTCACTGCATACATGGCCAAAATATTACCCACTGTTAAGAAAAATACATGTTCCCAAGTTTCACAGTTCTCTACATCCTTCTTACAGAGAAAAGGTACAGGAGCACTGAGATGGGGCCTGAACCTGGACAGCAGACTTCTCACAGAACCTGCTTCCTACAGGCCATAACTTGTCCCTCCCCCTCATAGAAATTTCCTTTCATTTGAGTCTCTTCTCCCCAACTGCATCCCAGAATGCCTCAGTTAGTAGCTCTGATCACAAAAGATGAGACAATTATGAGTAGAACAGCTTGATCCAGGAAACCAAGGTACACATCAGCCCCTAATTCACAAAGGCCCTAAGACCCTGAGGGGACATATTCAACCCAAGTGTGTAAGCAAAGTTTTCTAAGAAGAAAACTGTTCCAAAATGAGAGCAGCCAGGAAGCTTGATGGGGGAAAGCAAGTTACCAGATGGTGCTTGGAAAAGATGATTTCATTCCTTATTCTACTCAGACAACATGAGATTTTGTTTCGAATGACTACTTTGTGCCCTGGGATTCCATCAGTGGTGGTGATTTGCAGGCAGCAAGCCTGCCATGGATACTGGGCAACAACAGGAAGCAGGGGTAAGGCCACTGAACCACCCCAGCAGCAAGGCTTCTTCCAAGGAGAAATGCCCCAGCCACTCCATAAATTCCTTAGGGGGCACCAAATCAATAATGCCAGGGGAAAGCAGTGATGAGAACTTGGCATGGGAGTCCAAGGTGGCTGCCTGACCCCTGGACCAATGCCTCCATACAAATTGGTCAATGTATGGGTCATCACCTCGAAGACAATGAACTAGAACATGGAGAGACTCAGCTGCATAACCTGTGAGAAGTTTTCAGCTTTTTATTTTCTAAAAAGAATGTTTGGTGCTCTCTATGGTCTTTGAGCATTTTCTGTGAACTAAGCTAGCACCAACATGAGGCTAGAACTGGGCAGTTTGATATTTTGCTCATGGTAATCCGCATGCAACTGTTAATGACATGTGTTCTGGATTTAGGCTGCCAGGTGCATTGCTGATGTTTCCATTAAGACTCATCACACTTAAATTTCTCAATTCTCCTCCGCCAAATATTTCTCACCTCTAGAGGGGAAAAAAGTCACACCACCAACTCTTGAGATTATAATGAAGACAAATTAAAATAATACATGTAAAGCGCTTAAAGAAATGCCCTGCCCATGGTGTATTCTCCACCAATGTAGCTGTCTTTGCTATTCTAAGCTGTAGACAATCTCATTTAAACCAGCTTCTTTGAGAATGAGTTCAATTCAGTTCTGTAAGTGCCTATTATTATTTATTTGTGTCAGTGCACAGTGACAAACTCAATACTACCTCCTATCGTGACAATCGCTCATGCTATTTCCCAGAATTTTCTAAAGCTTTGGTCAATATATTGCTGTGCCTAACCTAAAATGGCAAGATCTAGTAGTAGAGTGCTCATTTGGTGTGAGGTAATGATAGAGCAGTAATACACAATAAGGTAGGCCCTTACCTTGCCCCCATGTTTTTTTCCACAAAATGTTTTGTTCCAGAATTACAACAGTTTATGCTGCTAGTGCTCCTTCCTAAATGCATCAAAATGTTTTGGAACTGTTTGAACTTTGTGACCTTTCAAGAATGTTCTGTTAGCTCTGCCTCCTTATAGGAATGTTCTAAAACTCCTCCCCCTTGCTTCAGTGAGCAAGCTGGCCTACCCCATGGATCCCTATAAGAGGAGGCTCCCATTTCTAGTCAAGCACTCAGGCTTTGGAATACAAACTCTTCTGAGCCCACTGGCATAATAAAAGGTTTTTCTCCACCTCTTCAAATGACTTTTGGATTCTCAAGTCTTCAAATTGCAGTAGCTGTGACCCAGAGCTGTAACACTGAGCTGTAGCACTTGACTAGAATAGTTACCTGTTCTGCTTTCCCACAACAGTAATACATTCATTGCATGCTTCCAAACAATAATTACTTTTTAAAATTTATACTTTTTTCAGTTTAATTCAGAGTATAGATTTAAATTTCAATGCTGAATAACATTGATAAACTTTCTGTGCTACTTTAGCCCTTGTTTTTTCCCATTTTACTAGATTAATAGTATTTATTGCATAGATTCAATTTAAGGATTAAATAAGCTAATTCCTTTAAAACTTGATAATATTACTTGGCTTATAGAAGGAGCTCAAAAAATATTCACTATTATCATTCTATTAATTTAGGCTCTAAGCATCCCAGCTTGCCACTCAGGGATGAATGCCGAAATGAGAATTACTCATGTCTTAGTGGACAGCTTCCCTCAGACCATTCAAACGCCATCCTGCATCACATGGAAGAAGAGAAGCCTTATGCCTGTGTTCACAGGAAATGAACACTAGTGAGTGTTAGAATATACTATTACATGAAGGTCTGTTTCTTTCTTTACAGATCACAGAGAATGAGCTGGATTTGGGGGAGCCTGGACTAGGCTTGAGATCATTATCTAAGCTCCTTCTCAAGTCACAGCCAAGGTTCGCTGTGACCCTCAGATCTTTCAAGATCTTGTTTTATTACACCACGTAACAGAACGATTCCTCCAATCAGAAAGAGGGAAAATTTGGTCTGGCCCTCTTTTCTGACATGAGTTACCATTTACACTACTTCTCTCTGCATTAGGTCATTGTGCAGCTAAGTAATTTAGACATTAGAGAGAAACACTTAGCATCATTTACAGTAAAAGTCTAGGTCATCCAAATAGTCATGAACATCAGTGATTTTGCCAACAAAAATGATCAAGAGATATGTTACTAAAGATGATGGGCAAGCATATGCCAATAAGTGCAGGTATATGTGTGTTTAAAATATTTACAGGATTGCTTTTGTGTTCACCAAGCTGTGGTGTTTTGCATATCTGTCATCTGTGAACTCCTGGGTAGTATGTGTACCTGCACCATTCCAAGGTGAACATATGCCTATATGAAGAGATTAGTTGATGTTGACAGCAGCACCTTCCACTGTGTGCTGCTCTGGGGGCTCTAGTGGGACTTTGACCACTGTCTTGTGGAGATGGCAACTCCTCCCTGGGAGTTTCTCTATTTCCTGGCTCACATGTCTACCTTAGCAGCAATTTTTACACAACACATGGACTACACCTAGCTTGGAATCATGCTGAAATGCAGATTGAGATTCAGTAGATCTGAATGGGGCCTGTGATTCTGTGTCTCTGACAGCATCTCAGGGGTCATGGGCACAGACTGAGTAGCATGCTCTGTAGTTGATTTATAGTTTGTGTTTGGCTCAAGTTGGTTTGATTTTTCTCTTCACCCATTTCTCCCTCCTAGTCTATCCTTGTCCTTCTACTTCTCCCTCTCTACCTCCTTCTCTCTATAACTCCCTCCACCCCATCCATACTACTAGATCCATCATTTTAGCTAAATCCCAGAGCTTCAGTTCTATCTCTTATTACCTCCAAAGACTGGGTGTGCACAGATGCTACAGGCAATGTCTGCATTTAAATTGGAAGCTTTACCCCACAACTGTAAGACTGTGACTCTACCCTGAAGAGTTTTGGTTGTGTGTGGAAAGTAATCTAACTAATCAGATGGGCCCTCCCAGAACAAGTTCAAACAGTTCTTTCCCTCCTACAGCCTTTCCTACTCAGGAAGGTTTGTTGATTGTCAGTGATTCCCCCAGACCAGTTCTGTGAACTTGCTGAAGGAGTTAGGGCTCCCTAGGCACCACTCCTAGGAAAAGGCCATTTCATTTCCAGTTGAAAAGAGAGAAAGCTATCAGAAAGGATGTTTTTGACTCATTTTTGTACTCAATATATGTGTAAGTGGTACCTCAGTTCATAAATTTAATTCTCTGCATGATTCTGGTACTGAACTGGACAAGAACTGAATCAAATTTCCCCATAACGTCACCATTGAACCTCACCACTGAATTTGATTCCATTTTCCTCCAATTTGATTTGTGACTACGAATATCAGTAGAACTCCTTGGGAAACCTGGCATTCAAAATAACTGGATCCATTCCCCCCACCTACTTTTCCAGCCCATACATTTTTTTTTTTTGTTATTTTCTCTTAACACATGCAAATAAAAATTGTCTACCCTGAAAACTTTAAAAACAATCTCACTACTGGCTATATATCCAAAGAAAATGAAGCCAGTATGTCACAGAACTACCTATGAAGAACACTAATCACAGTCCAGATACACACTCAACCCATGAGCCCACAAATGGATGGATGGGTACAACTTGAGGACAGGATGATAGGTAAAATATGCCAAATGTAGAAAAACAAGTGCAGGTTGGTCCCACTTACATGTAGAATCAGAGAAGGTGATCTCATAGAGGCAGATAATGCTAGTTGCTTTCAGCGGCTGGACTATGTGAGGACTGGTTTTGTGGGATATTGGTGAAACAATAAAAAACTTCAGTTAGACTGGAGGAATAAGTTCCAGAGATCAGATGTAAAACAAGATGACCATAGCTAATGATAATGAATTATATTTTTAAAAATCAATACAACTTTGTTCATTAAAAATAAATCAATAAAGAAACGGAAAAAATGAGAATACATGACATTTATTCTGTCTTTTCATTGGAGCCTGAGCAAATAATGCTTCTTTGGATATTCAGAGAGTTCTGATCAGAAGCTGGACCCCAAGGACATTAGGCTGTTGAGCATCTGTATTTTACTGTCTTCTTCTTAACGCTGTTTTTCTTTATGGCACGTGGAAAGTTACTTCTGATCACTTAGCTGTTTTGTGGCTTTTCTTAAAGCTGTGTTTGGATATGTAGAAAGTAATCTTTAGTGGTAAGACACAACTCTTTTGAAATCTCCTCTGGATGTCCCAGATATTCAGTGAGAGCTCCCCACAGAAGAAGGTAGGAATTCAAACAACTCCCAGCCTCATTGGAACTCAGAATAGTTCCAAAAGGTCCAGTTCTTTGGCTGGTGTTTTGGAAATGTGCGGTAGTTACACACAGGTTAATGTGTGAGCAAAGGCTTGGAACACTCTCACACAGATTTCTAGACTTCCTTGTCTGTATGTCTTACGACTCCGGTGACACTGCCCTATGAATCTCAATTGTCACACTCGCTCTACCTCAAATCCCTATTTCTTCAACTTCCTGCAATCTCTGTGCACTCACACTTTTCCCCTTTTGGTGCCAGGATGTGGAACACGGCTGCTTACAGAGAACCCTGGTGGTGAAACCCTCTTCCTGCATACTGCATTTTCCTTCTCTCAAGGAACACAACTCTGTTCTGTCCAAGTCCTGTCCTCCTCCTACCCTTCCTTTACCTCTTCCTCATCTTCTTCCTTCTTATTTTGATTTTTAAGGCTCTGTTATCATTAACAGCAGGAGGGAAAGTTAATACTAGTTGCTAAAATTGTATCTGGGAGTGATATCTGGAAACAAAATTTACTCTGTAAATTAGTTTTTAAAAAAGCTAATTCTGCTACAGAAGATTCTTTCCTTCCAGAACACAAAGGCTGTCCCAGCCCGGTAAAAATGTTCTGCTTTCATTTCTCTGTGAATGTATTGCTTGTGCAGAATACATTCCTTAGTCTTATAAACTACAGCATCAATGGAGATGTTCAGTGATTTGTAAAAAAGACTAAAATTACCACCTATTTTAGCCACTTCTGACCTTGTCAATGTTCCTATACCCAGATATTTTAAACACATAACAGTAAAAATGATGACGCACTGGTCAGTTTGGATGCCTATTTTGTTCTTCAGATTTACTTCTCTATAGTTTGGGTTGCTTCCAAGGATAGAATGCATAATAAAAGCATGGTGATTTATCACCATCGATGATTTTCAGAGGAATGTGCAGAGTCTTTGAAGACTACTGAAAATGAGGGGCTTGAGCTCCAATGAAATAAGAACAGAGCTTCCAGCAGGCAACATTGACTCAGGTGCTTAAGTTTAATATTTATCCACCATTTTCTTGGATTGTAAACTGCTGAACTCATTCATCTCTCTCTAAGGCTACCCCTCGCCTTGGATATTGCCTCTAACTCTCTTCTCTGACTCTTCCTGTCCTGGAGAAGAAGTCTGCTATTCCTGTGTTTCATCAATGCTCCCCATGCTCACAGGAGGTGTGGGGCTTTGCTTGTAGGGGTTTTTATGTACAAATCCTTATAATTGAATCCAGGTCTTTTGATAATACTAGACAGTCTTTGAATGCAACAGAGTAAAAAGAATTGAGACATGTAGGACCTGGTACAATGATTTTAATTTAGAGATTTTTAATCTGGTCCAGGGACTCTGGTGGCCAATGAATAGATTTCAGAGTCCACTGACGCACTGTGATTATAAACAATAGAAAATACACAGCTGGAGAAAGCTTTCATTTATTTTGCAAAGGAATTTAGGATTCTAAAGAGTTCCCACATTTAAAAAAAAATTTTATTCTTTTATTATTTGTTACAAAATTTTGTTTTATTTTTTCATAAAATAAAAAAAAAATGAATTCAGCAAACTGAAATGGCTGAAGGTTTGGATTTCCAGTCAGTCTTCTCTCCTCTTTCAGCCTTAGCAAGAAGGACTGGAAAACAGCTTGCCAAATTGGACTCGGGGGTTCACTGGTGAGGAATGGCGATCCTGGACTGAACCACAGTGGTGGAATCTTTACTTTCCTGGGCTTTCTACTTCCTGCCGCTGAATGGAGAAAGGCAGGGCTAATGATGGACCCTCCTGGCTCCCTTCTGATTACAGGCAGAGAACTGATGTCCACTCTGCTGACTGGAAGTTACCCCAAAAGAATGAGCGGAGTGGGGAAGGGCCAGGATAAGGAGCTCGTCTTTCTGATCAGTGATCTCACTTTCTGATAAGGATGACCAATGGGGTTTTTTTAACCTGTTATCAATACTCAGAAAGTAAGTCATCTGCCTGATTTTGGGGGAATCAAGTAAGAGCTGTATCTTCATTGGATTGCTACAACAAAATACCATGAAGTTTGCAAGGGCAAATTTGATTAACACAAGTGCATACAAATCACAGGGTTGTTTTTTTTTTCTTGCCTGTTTGATTTAACACCAACCACCTTTTAAATTTTTAACATTAAAAATCTACTCTTATACTAGTAATATACTTTCTTATTTCTAAAAAATTACATAGCTTCAGAAGTGCATCTACATATTTGACTTCTGTATCACCCAGTGATGGACACCATCCCCAATCCCCCGATGTCATAGACAATACTATGGTGAATATTTTCAGAAAGTCCCTTCCTGGGCCCAGATGCCTCAGGGATACATTCACTCTGGTTAATAAAGTATATTTATTTTTAATTTGAGCAGAAACTACCAGACTGGCAGCCCCAGACTGACCTCCAACCCATCATGTGTAAGAGTCCCTATATTCACCATTTTCCACCAATATCTGGCATTTTGCAAATCAGATGGTCACAAAAGAGATATGGTAGTGTTGTTTGGATTTGCATTTCTGTTGATTCCAAAAGGTTAGGGCATCTCTGTGTGCCCGGTCATGATGTTGGATGTGGGCCGTCCACTTGCCAGCCAAAATCAAGATTGAGAATGGGAGTGGACCCAGCCCGTGCTCTGTGCACTCTGGTAAGGGCTAGGCTGTCTAGCAGAAGGACATTTACAGTCCTCTCCAAGCAAGGAAAAGCTCTCAATCATCCTGATTACACATGTATTAGTCACTTGGGTTTGAGAATCTAAGATTCCTTGCTTATAGGCTTTCCTGAGTTGAAAGGTCTGTATATTCTTGTTGACTTTTTAGTCATTCTTTGACTATTATAATCCCTTTTTAGTTTAGACCTTACTCATTTCTGCTCTTATTCCGCCTGCTATCTGTCCAATTTGCTCATGATATTCTTCTATTGATGCAACTAGCTCAATTTGACATAAACAAATTGAAAACATACAAATATATTGAAAATATACAATAAAAATATACAAAAGTATATTTTCCGACATTACTTTGCACTAGTTTTATAGTTTCACATTTTGTATTTAGAATCCACCTTAGGTTATGGTATAAAATAGTCATCTGCTCTATTTTTCTCTACCTCCCAAGACCTTTTTCCTAAATAGCCTACTTTTCTCTATTGCTCTTGTAATTATATGTTGTCTCAAATCCCTCTGTGTTATTAGTCTATTTATACATAGGGCAGAAGCTCACTATTTTCTTTACTCTTTATCTGTGTGAATAACTGCGTATATTCATTTAGATCTGAGTAAGTACAACCAAAGTGCCAGCTCCATGGTAATCTTCAGCCTGTAACGTCTAAAGATCTAATAAATTTAAATTATTTTTGCTTTCTTCATCAAAAATGACAGCATTTGAGGTACCACTGTTTCCCCTCCAAAATTTTGAGGACAGTTTTGAAGTTATTGTGTTAAATTTAAAGATTGTTTGAGGAGAAAATTAACCCCTTTACAACTTAAAGTCTACAACAGAGGAATATTTCTCCATGCTATATTTGCTTGCTTTCTTTTAATAGATGTCTAAAATACCCATAGTGTTAATACACACTTACCTTGTAGTTTGCTCAAACTTGGAACTTTATGCTTGGGAGGCAGGTGGAGACACAAATGAGCTAAATCCCCAGCCCTTGAAGAGTCTTTTATTTCTTTTGTATTGGGCTAATTTGTCACACAAAACCTATTAATTTTGGTATTACACATAATATCTGGATATGTCATGACACTTTCTAATAAATTCTAGTAGTTAGAAGATCAATTCAACTCTCCTTCTAGGTAGATTATACTGTCTAAAAACAAGGAAGGGTACACTTATTTCTTTCCTATAAAATTTTACACCACTTACATTTCTTTTCTAAAAGCTTTGTCAGAGATTTGTTTTATGCTGAACTATAGTAGTGACAACAGGAATCTTTGCTTTAATCTTGAAGGAAAAGCATCTGCTGATTTGCCACTAAGTTTAAATTTTCCCATATGTTCTTGAAGACTGCTTTTTATCAATTTTAGGAAGTATGATGCCGTTATTGTTAAAATAGAAAATTTAAAAGTCTATTTCATAGAACAACTGCACACTTTCTGATGGTGAGTCACGGAGTACCCACTCGGCAGGGAGGTGATGAGTGCTTTAGCACTGAGAAATCTGGGATGATTAGTTTCCTCCTTCGCTGTTCACAGGTTATAGTTCTGAGGATGCAGACCTAACCTGCTTCATCTTCACGTTCCAAGTCACTTCACACAATGTTCTTCATGCAGTTAATGAAATATACTGGTTGTACAAATGGAGGGGGAAAAGGAAAGATCTAGTAACAAAGGCAATTTTAGGTATAAGACACTTCCTTTGAATGGAACAGCCAATGTCAGCCCATGAAAACTGAAAGTTGTGCATAATTTTTATATACTCTCAAGTAAATGAGGATTAGGTCCCTTGGGAAGTTACTATTGTCAATCCATAACATATAAAAGGGTTTGTTTGTTTGTTTTGTTTTTGTTTTTTGTTTGTTTGTTTGTTTTTTGCTACTGGGTAAAGACATTATAGCATAATTGAAGCCCATACAATTCTCTCCCATGGCAAAGTTCATTCTGCTATGATGACAGTTATAAGAGGTAATGATATTGGATGACCTTTGACCACACATTCTTCAATAAATACATATACTGAGCATTGAAAAAGACTCAGTCCATGCCCTTGGAAGTTTACAGGCTAATAGGGGAAGAAGATATTAGTTATCTAAATAAGCTTTTATTTGAAATATCGTAAGCACTAGGAAATTATAACACATGAGGAGTTTATCTACCTCCAGACAAGTTGGAGAATGAAGTCTCCAGGAGAAAGACTTCATCAGTCTGAAATAAGCTGCACAACATCTTATGACTGTGAACTCACAGAGTAGATTTTCCACATATAGAACAAATACCAAAGCTTGGGCTGAATAGGAGAAATGAGGAATGTTCATAGGAAAACGTGGCTGCTCTGTGACATGAGCACCCAAGGAGATGAATGCTAGGACCCGGATCACCTGGCTTAACTGCTCATTCTTGTCTCCAACGGTGTCCTAGTCTGGAGACACCTAGGAAAGGGACACCAAGTGCTACTGGAAACTTTCCTTCCTTAAGACTTGCCAGGTGGCAATCTGGGATGGAATCTAAACTTAGCTTTTGAAGCGATGAATAAAACAACAGATATTTTATTTACTAAATCCTAGAATTAGTGGTATTTTCCTTCAAGAACGAATGCAACCTAATCCAACCAGTACTTCAGAATTTGCCTCTCTGGAGCAACGCACACATAGGCAGATGCTATCTAATTAATTGGACAGCAACCTTTTCAGAAAATGGAGTCATTATTTTGGCTAAAGAGCAGCACCTAGCTTAATTGTGTATCCTCAAGATTTATTTAGCTGATACATCACCATCTGTATCATTCCATGTGTACGCAATAAATAAAAGATCGGGCTTACTTTGAGAGATGATGAAAGGGGATGGATTGGGAAATTTCAGGAAGGTGGTATGGGTAGATGAAGAAAGTTTCATCTTAGTTGGGTCTGAAATTAACTACTTAAATATCTTCTATATGAGTGGCAATTAAAATTATGCTAGATTGGTTGTAGATAGAATTCTCCAGACCCAAACGAAACATCTTTACAGTGGTTTCAGTGGACCAGCAGTACAGAATCTCACACTCATTTATGACTCGTGTTATCATGGCCAATTTACTTCATCTCTCTGAGCCTCACTTACCAAGCTTTCAAAAGCCAATAATATGACATCTTTATTATTCATTATAATCATGAAGGAAGTTTATTTTCCCCTGAGTTCCACTATGATGACTTCATAAATTTTGTTTTAGAGGCTAGAAAAGTCCATGGGATGGCAGCTTAGAGCTCTCAACCCTCACCATGTCTATGGAAGCCTCCAGGTTTGCTGAGCCCTGTGAAGATTTCCTTCCAACTCATGACAGCCTCCTTTGCGAATCTTGGAGGACGTCATAGCTTCAATTACCAAATACATTCCAGCAATTATCAATCTACAATTCTCCCCCTCCCTGAATTTCAGGCTGACATATCCAACTGCTTATTGATTGCTCCCAGCACTTGGAACTCAACAGACTTGAAGCAGATTCCATCACCAAACTTACAGTCCTTGTCTTCTCCTCACATGATCAGTGTCAGAGGCAGAAGAGGGCTAAGGCTGGTTCAGCCGGCTCAAGGCCAGGCTGGTACTTTTTTCTCATAAATCTGTTGCAAATGAGAGAAAATAACTTTCCAAAGAAGGACCATTCTTGAATCAAGAATAAACGAAAAGCCACGCTTCCCTCTTCCAACATTCGAGCCGTTCCCAGAAATGCTGTTCTCTGTGTCCTGTGATCTCCAGCCACCTGGCTAATGAGGCCAGAGCCCTGAGGTCATCCTAGAGTGGCTCCCTCACGTTCCTCACTGTCACATTACCCTCAGCCTTGTTTTTCTAGTAAGTCGTCTTGATTTTGTGTTTCAATCTCTGACTTGAGCACTGCCTCCAGTCTCTCTTTCCAGCACCAGGTGTTCATCTTTCTCCTGGAATAGTTTGCTGCTTCCAAGCCAGTCATCTGTCTTTTAGCCTTGACTCACTTCCTTTCCCAACAAGGTGGCCCAGAGATCTATCTGGAACTCAAATCTGCTTAAGTTTTCTCCCTATGAACTGGCTGGAATTGTTCATCTGTCCTTAAGGGTCACTCAAAAGACTTCTCGTGGCCACCTTCAGCACCCAGCTTCCTTAAAGCCTCTGCTGACATCACACTTTACTTAAGCAGCACTGAACTAGTTTCTGTGTTTTCCCTTTCAGGTTATATGGTTTGGTGACCTCCTAATTCTGCTCACGCCTACAACGATCTCTCTATCACTTCTGCTCACCCCTCAAAGGTAGCCTCCCTTTCTTTCAGGCCCCAAGGATCCCAGGTGGTCACCTCAGCGGGTGGCTCACACAGATGATGGTGGGACACACTTCTTGAAGACTAGGTGGGGTCTCCAAGTATGGCTCTTCCCTCCTGGTGTCCCTAGCACTGCACTCAGTGAGTGAGGATGAGACCAACAGTACAGAAGATGTCACAGCAGAGGTGAACCACAGGTTCTCCACACTGGCTGTAGACAGGAAAGATGTAAGGTGCTTTCAAAGATATCAGAGCCCACGGCTCACTTCAGCTTGCTCAAGTCAGGGCCTGGGAGGGAGGTGCGGACATGGACGCTTAGACATTTAGAACTCATTGAGTGACACTGTGCAGCCAGGCTGGGAAGTACCTGGATTGGTTCTCCCAGGCATGGAAAAGAACCCAGTGAGTTAGGTATGGCAGGGACAGGAGAGGGGCTGATGCTTCTTATCTGTGAGAGTCTGTGAGAGGATGCTGACATTATGCTTGGTAGCGTCCTCAAAACATCCCCCACAGATTATAAAGGCTGTTTTGTTTTACATTTGTGTAGCTTTGATTAGCAGGGCACCAGACTGTGGGTCACCTCATAGCCCTATTGTCCTTGGAAAGGGTTCCCCCAAGTAAGCGCCCACATTTGTTTAAAATACTGGGAGAGAAGAATAGGAAGCAGAGGGAAGGAGTAGGTGTTAGATGCCTCACACACTTATGTCCTGATAGGAGGAAAAGCAGTCTCAACGAAAACACTTTGTGGTTCTCTAAGAATGTCCCTTTCATAGTGTTCAAGCCACTCTCATCTCTGCGCATGGAGCATTCATGTCATTGTGTGAGCAGTGGCTTCGAGCTCTTTTCTGACACCTGGGCCGGCTGTAACAGAGACAGTGCCATACGCCATTCCTCAATTCGCAGGGCATGGCACGGGCTCTGCATGGAATAAAAAAGGCCAGCTGGGAGGTGTTCTCATAAAAATTCTTAGTGTTTGCAGGGAGAAAAAGTGCCTATATTTTCTCATTAAGAAAAAGCTCATGGGGTGGGGATTTAGCTCAGTGGTGCTGCCACCTGCTTCACAAGCACAAGGTCCATAGTTCAATTCCCGCTAACCCATGCCCCCCCACCCCCCAAAAAGAAAAAGTTCCTTAAGAAAGGGAATGTTTTAAAAATCAACATAAAAATAGAAGAGGAGAGAGAGAGAGAGAGAGAGAGAGAGAGAGAGAGAGGGGAAATCCTTTTATAAAGGATCAGCAGCTCAGTATCAGGAGAAAAATAAATACCTTGGAATACTGTAGTCTCAAAACTAATATTCAAACTCAATCTGTTTCATTAAAAAAGTTTAATGAGTGGTAAAATAAATACACTTCTATTAAATATTAAATAAATTATTTACAACTTGAAAAAATACTTTTTATCTCCGCGCATCTGTTTATGTACAGACATAAGACTTAGCATAAAAAGTGACAAAACCACCAGAAGTTTCCCTTTTCTTCATGAAAGGAGACCAGCTCATCATTTACTCTGAGATGGGGCAACGACTCCAACCTGATGTCCTGTGAGAACAGAGGGTTAGAAATGAGGTCAATGCCAACGCAGTGTCAAAAAAATTTCCAGGAATCAGAATTTCTGTCAGTTTTTCTAGCATTTCTTTTGAAAAATGAGAAGAGCTTTTCAGAGACCAGCTGTGACTATGGCTTGAATTCCTCTTTCATTTCTCCTTAGGTTATTTGCCTATTTAGGTAGAAAACTACAAATTCTCACAACCATTGTGTAAAACTCTGCTTTAAAAAATAAGGAACAACAGTGATAAAAAAGTCACTTTCCTAACCAAATCTACAGAGTAGACATAATTGAAAACAAAGACTAGGTGGCTTAGTGTTTTATGATATATGGGTAATTTAGTATAATTAGTACCAAGGCATAATAATAGCTGCTTCCAGATAATAGGCAGCCACCATATGCCAGCGCAGCATATCCCACAAGGGCATTAAATAGCAACAACAACAAAAAATCCGCCTTTATTTAAATCGGTGGTCTTAACTTTTGCAAGTTAAGCCAATACAGTAAAAAACAATTGATGTAATAAATCCTGAGTGTGGCATCCGTAGGAACAAAGACCTATATCCTGAGTTATAACAGGCCCAGAATGTAACACAACACATAACCAGTGCTGACTGTTATGGTTCCCCAAGCACTAGAACCATCAGGAGCCCTCATTAAAAGAAATTTTCATCCAGTAGACTTTGGGTTGGATATGGGAATATGCATATCTAATAAGCACCTCAAGTAACTCTTCACCCACTAATGCCAGGAACATCAGTGGCTTAAGAGTGTGGAATCATTTTCCCCGAATATCTGAGGAAATATCAAATCAAAGTGTATCTTGATTTCCTTTCTGCTTTCTCCCTCTGGAAGTGATGGTCATTAACTCCTGACATTCATCAACAAAATATCCTTCTTCGCAGCTTCTTGCCTTCTGTCTAAAATGTGTTCGGCTCTCCCTTATTTATTCACTTATTTATTTAGTGCTGGGAATTGAACCCAGGGCCTTGTTCATGCTAGTTACACCACTGAGTTACACTTCCAACTCCAGAGCTCTCTGCCTTTACAAAAATGAAATTATATATCCTTACCAAATTGTTCTCAAGTCTGTACTCCTTACTACTCTCTGAAGGACCGTCCAGCCTACTGTCTCCCCCTATCACCTGGGGTGCCAGCACCCTGACCTTGGCTGGCAGGGTGTGAGCTCAACCTGGCCCTGCACACTTCTCTCCCCAACACACATCTGAATCAGGCCAGTTTCCATGGGGTGACACTCACTGTACTTTCCCTTTCCATTCCTCTCCACTAAACATTAGTTCTTGGAGAACAAGAACTATGTCTCACCAACATAGTCAATTAATACACAGACCGAAGCTGGGTGTGGTGGCGCACACCTGTAATCCCAGCACTGGGGAGGCTGAAGCAGGAGGATCACTGTGAGTTCGAGACCAGCCTAGCCTACATAGTGAGTTCCAGGTCAGTCTCAACTACATAATAAGACCCTGTCTCAAAAAAAAAAAAGAGATATTCCTCTTCTTCTTAAGATAGCCATGTTATAGTTTGGATGTTATGGGACAGAAACTAAAGACATCTTTTGAAAGATCAAACCTGTATCATCCTCAGTTATGCCATGCCATGTGTGTTGCCATTTTCTTGTCTCAGCTTCTTTCGTTCTTCTTCTCCTTCATAATCCCTGAAGTACCGCTTCCGAAGCCTGGGGAGAGCAACACATCCTAGAGTTATCTCAGCTCTTTTCGTTTGTATGTTGATGGGCGCGTCCACAAGTACCAGAATTTCCTTCCACTGTGTTCTTATAGCCAAGCACTATACCCACATTCAACCCAAGCCTGAACTCAGCTCTGAAGTTTACTAACATTGCCTTTAAATAAACATACTTCCAGAGGAATGAGACGAATTGTGTCCCCAAGATGCACGGTTTGAGAAGGCACAGAACATACACACATCTTGAGCACAGGAGGAACAGACAATGGCACAGTATGACACCAATTAATTTAAATGATTAGAATTTTTAAGTGGCTTATAAAACAGCTTAGATTTATCTGTAAATATAAATATTTCCTTCTCATTTTATTTGTTGTTACTTTCTTTAAAAACTAAGTTGTTTAAAAATGTCTTGGTGTTGTATAAGCAATTTTTTAATTAGGAGGCCCTTAGTCAAACTACTAAACACTGTTATGACAATTGTACAAACTTTTCTTGACTGTTTAAGGAAAAATTTCTGTAGTTATAAAATGACAACTGTGGCTTCGACTTAGTTTTTTGTTTTGTATGTGAGGAAAACGTGGGAGGAAAGGATAAAGCTCTTGGCTTCATTTGAAGAGTGCCAACAGGATAGTCTTGCCATGTTTTTCCAAAAGATTACTAAATATTGCAGGCTGAATAATTAGAAGTTTAATTATTCCAAAGCATCATCCTTAACTCGCAATTTTTTCTTCTACCCTTCTGTCAAATAATAATAGTTTTTCTCTGAGTATCTTTCCTAAACACATTTGCATTATCTGGCTTAGGAGTAGAAAACCAGAGCAAATTCTAGGGTGTGCAAAGCAAATTCAAGCTGCACATCAAATTTTATGTACACGATAAAACAGTTTTATGTGTCATTTTATCACTATCTGATGTGAATTTAAGATAGCAGTAAACAGTGTTAGAAGATAACCCCTTCTTTCCTGAAGTCAGTAGTCATAGATCATACACAATCCAGTTGTTAAAGTAATTTACTGAGACCTAAAATTAGAACAACAGTCCACTGCTTTTCCCAAGCTCCGAGGGCTGGCACATGAGTCATCTGGGAGCCACTATGCCTCCCCCAGCTCCCTGTACACAGTGGACAATACCATCCTGAGGCATGGATCCTGCCATCTGCCTAGCATGGCCCAGTGCCCGCAGTCACTGGGCAGAAGGTGGGTAAGTGGTATGCTGTTCCCAGCACAGGCAGAAACTGCCAAGGTGCAACAGTCACAGAATTGTCCTGGCTTCCAACAGCATGCCATGCAGAGCAAATGTTTGGTTTTTCTTTTTAATAGGTTCCCATATTACTTATTGGATCATAACAAAATAGGCCCAAGCTATGCTATAAAGCACTATGATATGAAGTTACTAAGTCAGAATTTGGCCTTGTAATATGAGCAGAGACAATCTTGTAATGGCTGCTAATTTGAAATTCTCTTGCTTGATGCTCTGTGCTTGATGCTGTGAACCTGTTGTGAATTAGCCCTTATTTTCTAGGAAGCTTGCTAAAGCTTAAAATATTCAAAGATCGATAGCAGCACTTTCTGAGACTTGGGGGAAAAGCATACGTAGAAAAAAGGAATAAAATGATACTACCAATTTTTATGTTCAAAAAATTTCTAGTTATGAAAACACTTTATATTATAAAGCTTTAGTGGTGGCCAAAGTAAAATAAATTTTGACCAAATTCAGATTCAGTATCATGTGCCACCAAAAGAAGGATTCTAGTAAGATGCAATAGTGAATTATGATAGAAGTACTGGGAAATACTGCCCCATGTTCCTTCCTTGGGGAGTTTAGGTCAACCACACTTACTGGACTGTGATCACCACTGCGACGGCTGTAAGGCTCACAGCAGAGACGAAAGCAGCGATGGCCACCAACGCGATTTTTGACAAGTCATGACCAGCAATCCTGTGAGTCTTCATGGATTTTTCCCCACACCGTTCTCCAAAGTAATCCTGGTCACATCTGCAACAACCCATGTTTTAAAATTAAAATCACCAGGGCCAGGGGTTTAGCTCAGTGGTTCTGTCACCTGCCTCACAAATGCAAGGACCCAAGTTCGATTCCCGGTACCAAAATAAATAAATAATAAGATCACCAAATACATTTTGTGCATTTCAAGTTTACTTTCTAGGTCAAAAAAAGCCATTTAATTCCAACATTAAAAACAGTAATGCTAGATATTTGTATTCCAAAATCATGAATACATGTGTTATGTTCTACCTAAAGATCTGTTAGCTTTGACCTGGGTGTGATAATCCAAGAAGTCACACTCTACCAAGTTTTAGTGGCCAATTGCTACCTCTAATGCCTTGTTACGCAGTTAATACATTGCCTGTCATCTCACGTGCTGATGCTTTGGTGGAGGTAGAACAACATGAAAGATTATGCAAAAAGTATTTTAAAAGGATGTTTTCAAAATACATATTTTGTAAAATGGCAGTTTATACAGGGGAAAAGAGTCAGAATACTACAGCCACACATAAAATCTGGCCAATTGCCCTTTTTATTTTAGTTTACAACCTGCAAGCTAGAAATAGTTTTCGCATTTTGTTTGTTTGTTTGTTTGTTTGTTTGAGACAGAGTCTCACTATGTAGTTGAGACTGACCTGGAACTCACTATGTAGGCCAGGCTGGTCTCGAACTCACAGCGATCCTCTTGCCTCAGCCTCCCAAGTGCTGAGAGTGCTTGGGAGCCTCCCAAGTACTGGTGTGTGCCACCACGCCTGGCAAGTCTTTTGTTAATTAAAATGACTGCATTTTAATTTATTCCATAAGTACATACATGACCTTGGTCTACAAAGCCTAAATGTCCACCTGACCCTTGAATGAGACATTTGTTGACCCTTGATTTATACACTGTAAAAAACCAATGATTTTCTGAAGTGCAGGTTTTCAGATGTGATATGAGAGATATAGAATTGCACAGAATTACAAGAACTTACTGGCAGGTTACCCTATCCATGTTCTCTAGGTATTTGCATTCTCCATGAATGCAGAAGTTTTGAAACTCTGCAACACAAGGATTTTTCTTTTTCTTGTTTCTTCTACTTTTTCCATTTTTGCTTCCCTTTTTCTTTCTTTTGGGTTTATCTGAAGTCTTTTCACCTTCTGTCTTGTTTTTCTTGGGTTTCACTACCTGTTCAACTGAAAAATAAAAACAAGAATTCTTGACAACTGTTACTGTCACCTGGAATAGGACTGGGGAGACACGAGACAAGGAACTCAAAGCAGGAGAGGGTGAGTTCACTGTTCATAGAATGCACATCACTAAATGGGCAGAGAATAGTTGTGATGTGCAGCACTTAAAAACTTGGACACCTTAGTTCTTTCACTTCTTATTCACATACTTTAAATTGATTTGTATAAGTATCATCATCAGTATTGCTAATAGGAGTTACCTGTGAGAAAAGTTCATTAAACACTTTAAATAGTTTCTTGAATTTCTAGTAGTACCTCCCAAGTTCCTAGTAATGGTCATGGTCGTATATACTGTTATCTACATGATGAAAAAGAAGGAACTGAAATTCAGTAAAGGTAACTTGCCATAGTAACTTTCCACGCAGTGGAAAATGAGTGCCTGAATGTCAGAGTTTGTGATTTTCTTGTTCTGCTGTTTGCACTTGAAAGTCTCAATGCCAATGATCACAGTGGCCATGGGTGGGGGGGGCGTTGCTTTTGTGCACTGTACTGGCCTTTTGGTCATTGTCCCATTGGGAATTGATGGACACTACTTGAGGGAGGATGGAAAAATGACAATTATATATTTAATCAATTTTCCAGCTCTCAGATTATAACTAATTGAAACTTGACAGGGGGCTCATTTCTGGGTCTATTTGAAAATAGCCTAGTGGTTTTGTATTTGATGCCCCAGAAATTTCTCTTAAATTATCAAGTCTCCAGAAATGTTGTTCAGCCCTCTGGTTATGCAAGGTGTGGGTTACTCCCATACTAAACATGAAGAGGGGAGGTTTCCATCTGGTGCTGTACATTCTGTTACACTAATCTCTTAATAGGTTTATATGATCCAGCATTTAGCAAACAGAGCCCGGCAAAAAGAGAAAATACTGTTAGTCATAAGGTCACCCAGAACCATTAAATAGAAAACATCAGAAATTCAGTGAAGATTAGCAAGGTCATCAAAGATAGAACCCCCATGACTAAGGAAATGACAAATCTTTTAGCAGATTATTATAATATAATAAAGTCAAATTAGTAGTAATTTTAGTAGGTGGCGATGCAAATTTTATACTGAGACTTTTCTCTGATTGAAAAAAGCTAGCATAAATCCTCTAAAAGAAACATTTTAAATGAATGCAACTGTACTTTATCAGATAGATTACAAGTCACAGAGTCAAACACTAGTCATCATGCTGAGGTGTCGCAACAGACATTACATCCATGGACATTTAAATGAACAGCCTTTCAAAGGAGTTCAACCAACGGTCTCAGGCTACTTTATGACGTGTCACAGTTTGGATCAGCAGTCATTCACCCTACTAGCAATGTATCTGATCTTCTGAAATGTTAACAGCTTAAACCATCTTTAGGAGACCAGTTGCTGTACACTGTGATGGTCTAATGTCATCCCTCTGCATACAGGAATTGTGAGTGATCCCTCTCCACACAGAGTCTAGCTCAGAAGCAAGGGGGTGTATTCATGAAAACTTTCCAATCTGCCGCCAACCCCAGCCACTGCTGCTGCAGTGCCCACTCCCCCTTCTATCAGGAGCCCGACAGAGGAGGAGTCAGATGCTCTGAGACCATCTTGTTCTGCCTCTAGGACAGATGCTCCTGGCATATTTAGCTCTGATTCACCATGGCCTCTGCTTCCTTTAAGCTCCAGAATGTTGTGAGGGTGTAATGAACAATCTTACCTCTTTCATTGACATGTACTTCATTCTAAGCAAAGGGTCTTTTTTAAAAATCAGCTAACAAAAAAAGTGAAGGGAGCCACGAGTCACTACTTTTCAACTAACAAATAAGGTTTGGGTTTAGTAATATAGTAATTAGTATAGTAAGTAATACAGTTAAGTAAGTAAGATTTGGGTTTAGTCACTATTTTAATAATTTAAAGTTTATGCACACCTTTCTTCTTGACTATTTCTAGCAGGCATTACTGTTGTTCTCACCACTTTCTCAACACCTAGTATTTAAAAACAAAAAGTGTACTTCCTCCTTTCCTCCTTCCTTCTGGCTCCTTGTGTTAGAATGCAGTTATTTGCAGAAGGGCGGTGCTGGTGTGTGGAGAGGAGACCCAAAAGCTAAGACGCAGCACACACAGCAATGCTTGAGCTCCCTGTCTCTCAGGAGGGAGGGCATGGAGCACCGTGGAAAGTTATTGCATCTGAGATCAGCTCAGGCTCTAATTCTGGCTCGACTGCTTGCTCCCTCTGTGACGTTGGCCAGGATAACCTTTCATAGCTTCAGCTATTGCATCTGACAAATGGGAAAAACAGTTCCTACTGAACAAAGTCGGGAGGGTTGAGTCAAGCATAATGCACTGGTTAGGCTGTGGGCATGCAGGATGTGTCCACACACTGTTCCTCTGACTCAGTTTATCTATGCAAGTGTGATGCTTATGCACAAGAAGCTCTGGAAGCCACTTTCTTCCAAGCCCCACCTCAGTCCTACAGACCCCCCCAGCTCTGTGTCCCCTTAGTCTCTGCTCACCTCTGACAGAGTCACCCACGATGTACCCCGATGTTCCCGGCTCTGTGTCATCCTCTTCTGAGTAGTCCTCCTCCGCCCCTGAGGACAGTTCCCTGGAAGAAGGCGTGGCACTTGCAGGGGAGAGCATCTCACTGTTTGTCATAACCTCAAGGCCACCATCACTGTGGCCCCCGGGCAACAAAGGCCCACCTTTCCCAGAGTCTGTGTCATTGAGGTCCAGCCCGGCAGCATAATGTCCTGCAGGGGAAGAAGGAGAACAGGAGATGAACAGGGCCTCCCACCAGACAGCCACAGGCAGAACAGATCCTGTCCTGATCCAGGCAGGCACTGCTCACTGCTACCATTCATGGCTGAGTCACCTAGGAAAGCCACTTCGCACTTTGCCAGGAGGAAACTCGGCTGCCCCAAGTACAGAGCTGCTCTGACCCAGGTTTCTTCCCACGGTTTATGTTAATTTCTACTAGGCAAGGCCCTGCGGAGTTAAGCCAATGGGCTCACTCAGTTGGCAGTGTTCAGTGTCCTGGTCCAAACACTTTCCCACCGCTAACCACAGCTCTGGGGAGGATGCTGGCTGCTGTATGAAGAGGTGCCAGGTGGATCAGACTTCCTTACCCTGCGCTCGAATATTTAAAGGGATATGTAGATAAAAGGAAAAAATTCATGTAAAAGGTCGCCAATGAGAATGATAATCATTGTCCTTTTTCCTTATTATTGTGACTCCATAGAAGAAACTGAACACCAGCTAAGATTTTGCTCTCTGAGTTTCAGGACCCTGCTTTAATTTTTAAGTCTTAAGAGGGCAGAATCAAGGAGTCTGTTCTCCCCTCGCTGGGGCCCTAGGGTGTCCTCTGAGGTGGTGACATGGTCCCCAGAACAGGACGGGAAAGGGTTCAGGGAGAGGCAGGGCACTCCGGGCAATTCAGGACTCCCTGGATCTGCACCCATGAAGGTGCCTGCGAGTGTGCGGGATCCGCGAGCCGGTAGCACCAGGCCCTGGGACACCCGTGCACCATCCGCCTCCCCGTCTCCTCCCTCCCGTCTCGCGGCGCTCACCTGAGCCGAGGACGAGCAGCGATAGCAGCAACGAGGGTGTCATGGGTCCCTGGTCCCTGGTCCCCTAGTCCCTGGTGCCCTGTCTGAGAGGAGGCTGCGCTGGTCGCCTCTCCACCAGGCACCTGCGTTTTATAAGGCGCTGCGGGACGGGAGGGGCGGGACCGGCGAGGACAGGCACGGGGCGGGAGTCCCTGTGACGTGGGCCCCGCCCCTCTCCGCCGCTGGGCTGGGCTGGAAGGCCCTTCTGAGAACGCCCGCTGAGACGCGGGCTGGGAACAAGGGACGGGGGAAAAAGGTCTCAGGTCAGAGGAAGGGAACCAACCCAGAGACGGGGGAGGGAAGGCGGGCAGTAAGGATAAGGTGTGATGTGCACTGGCGCCCTGGGAGAGGGTGGTCATCATGCACTGTGAGCAGGTACCGATAAAAATAAAAATTAAGTTTTAAGAAGACCAAGCATGACTTAGCCATGGTCAGCGTCCCCGGCACATCAGATGGGGACAGAGTGGCTGCTTGGGCAGCTGGGTTTCTGTTTCAGCGGAGCCAGGTCCCTCCTCCCCAGTGAGGGTCGGTGCTTCCTTTCTTTTAACATTATACTTTTATTAGTCAATATTCGCAGTACATAATGACTACGTCGGGGGGGGTGCCTGTGCATCACACATCTTACTGCTCTTTCCATCACCTTTCCCTCCATCACTTGTTCTCCTTAACATTTGAGATCTGTCTCCCTGATTTCCTATTATCTATCTTTTATTTTACTCATTAAGTTAGTTTCTTATATAAGAGAAACCATGCCATGTGTGTCTGATTTATTTCACTTAACATTGTGGTCTCAAGTTATATCCATTTTCCCATAGATGACTCAAGTTTATCCTTCTTTATGGCAGAGTAGTGCCCTGTTGTGTGTAAATACCACATTTTTTTTATCCAGCCATCTGTCGATGGATATTTAGGTGACTTCCAAGACCAGACTTTCAAACCACTCCTCTCGTTTTCTTTCTGTGGCCCAGGGCCCTTTCACTGTTGCCAAATGAAGCACTTAAAATTTTACCTGCACCATCTCGCGCAGTAGTCCTGCTGGGTAGGTACTGACCTCTCACTTTGCAGGATAGAGGGCAGGTTTAAACAGCACAGCGAAGGGATGGACACGGTGGCGATGGCAGATGTCAGGCAAGTGTGACTCTGATTCGCTTGGCCCTGCCTCTGCCTCTTGTCCCTCTGATCAAGGAACTGAGGGTGAGGCAGATCTCTGCGGAAGAGCACTGCTGAGCCAAAGGAGTACTCTCACCTGGTAGCACATTGGCATCTGGGACAAGAGCCTCTGCCTTTCAAGCTTCAGGATGAAAGGGGCACTGTGAGGGCCCACTGAGCACTGGAAGGGCCTTCATTGTGAGCAGGAGGCAGGGGTTGCCAGAAGTGACTGACTTCGATAGAGGAGCTCCAGAACTGGATTTTTCTTGACTTCAGGAAGAGAAACCAGTTGCGTTGCTCTCTCTCCACTGTCTCCTTGACCTGCAGAGACCTATCTCTCTCCTGACTAGGCCAGCAACACAGCCCACTGAGGAATGAGGGCCGCAGTGTCTCTGCCCTAATGCTGAGGAACCCTTCAAAAGCTTGCTTTTTCCTCTGTATGTCACAGTGAGCAGGCCAAATAACTTCAGACACTGAATAGGATGGAGCAAGCAAGAGATCAGAATGGTGTCATCCAGTCAGCCTTGTTGAGGGTGTGTTTTGTGCAAACCACCTGCTGCTTTACTTGAATGGGGCAGCGAAAGGTACTAAAAAGAAATTGAGTGATGATCAGCTCCTTGTTTTTTAGCTCTGTGGTGTGGGCTAGATAATATACATGAATAATTCTAATGCATCAATTAAGAAGGGTTCAGAGTGTGTGGAAAACACATCGCTGCTTACTTTTGCCCAATGGAAAAGGAAGGGGAATCTCTGTGGGAAGACGGAATCCCCTGGAAGGCCTGCCCAGCACAAGGTTTAGTGGTGAGGGTGTGCCCCAGTGTGGGACGGGCTGAGAAGATGGCACTGCCCATTTCAGGTGAAGCAGGGGCTGCCCTGTCATCATTCATGGTAGATGAGGCCATTGTGATTCAGAAGATTCAGAAATTTTCCATACACCTCCGTGGTGACTGTGGAAATTTTGTGTGGAGCTCAGCAGATGGCCCATACCACTGAACCTTTCTGTTCTCATGGGTTTTGTTTTTGTTCTAGCTCTGCTGTGCCTGTTTTAAATTTCATTTTAGTTTTAAATCAACAATTAAATATTGCCAGTGGTATACACCATGCTGTTTACATTCTGGCTAAATTAAGATATTTGACATCTACATTCCTTTTATTTTCTTTTCCTTCTGTCATCCAAAAGGGCTCACATTTTGTGTAAGTGAAAGCAGGCTATTCAAGTTAGAAATCACTCATCTTTATTCAGAGTGATCATTTACATTCCTGTTGCACCTAACCTGATTACAGACCCTACCACATTCTGGATGAATTGCACCTTTACTGGCGCCCTTGACATTAGGGTAGTTACTCTACCACCAGCACTTGGAAGAACCAAGTGGAGTCATCCTCTGTTATATTCTCAAGCCATGAACTTTGTACCTACCTAGCATATGGGGCATTTTGTGGTGCATCTTAGGCTGGTATGGGCATCATTCTAACTGCATCCTGGTGTAGCACCCATGGTGTCCTAACATCCGGCACAAGACCAGGACCCTAGTCTTGGACTGTACAGCTGGGAGCGTGTGCTCCACTGAGACATAACCATTTCGACAAATTGCAGTAGCAACTCCACTGTAAAACCAATAAAATGAGGTTCCCCCAGTTCCTGTGAGGTGAAGTGGCTGCTACTAGCCAGCCACTGATGCAGGTGCCCACAATCTGTACCCTTGAAATAATTCAGATGTATCCCTTAAAAAACTTGTTTCCATTCTGGTGAAAGATGTGGTACAGAACTGAAGGTATAATTAATCTTGAGTTTTCAGACAGTGTAGGGGCTGAGCAAGCATCGCATCACAATCGCATCTATGAGTCAGCCCACAAACACCCAAACTGTGAAGAAATTCTCCACTGTGTGAAGAACATTTTCTATATTAATCATAACACATTAGCTCAATTTATGTATTTTTAATTTCTAGCTTTCCTCTTAGAATTTACCTATGCTAACGAATATGATTTTGGTTCTGGCTTAGAAGGAGGAAGAAGAAGAGAAAAGGAAGGAGAAGAATGAGGAGAAGGAGGAGAAAGAAAAGAGTAGGGATAAGAAAGAGGAGAAGAAGGGGAAGGGAAAGGGGAGAGGAAGAAGAAGGCCTTCCCTGCACTGCTGACATGGTGATTGGGCACTTTGACATATAGCGAAAATTAGGTCACTGTGCTTGGCTTTTATTGCCTTATTATCAAGGCTTTGCCGATCAAGGACTGGCAAATGGTTGAGAGCAGTGGGCAATTTGGTACATTAATATTAAATACGGGTAATATACAAATAATGATGTGTGTACAAACAAATCTTCCAGGTCGTTTATTTATTCATCACATGTATTTGAGAACTAAGCACTATTCTAGGCAGGGGCACGAAACATCCAATACATTATAATGATCTTGTTTCTGAGGATCTCATTCTCTACTAGAGAGAAACAGATATGATACAGGGAAGTAAGATGTGAAATAAGAGTGATAGTGAGCATTCCTGGGAAGGAAATAAGATAGGTGGTATAGACGGCCTGGCAGATGTAGAGGGTGCAGGCTACAGCGCGGCCCCTATACTTAGGCCGCATTTTTTTTCTTTAGAGGATGAAGGGGAACTAGGATCTTATTTTGTAAGTCCACTTTGCATATCGCTTTTCAAGAACCAATGTGTCACATAAACACTCTAAATTACAAGTCCTCAGTAACTTGATTCTGAATGCAAGACCACAAAACAGGATGTCTGAAGCCACCATGCGCTGAATTAGGAAGCATCATAGTTTGAGTATGTCTCTAACTCTTTATGAATTGATAACTTTAGGATAAGGTCTGGCACAGAATCATTATAGAAAATAACATTAAAGTCAGTGACCAAAGTGGTCAGAGTCAATGAAAGATATTTATGGACTGTGAACGATAGTCTTTAAATACTTATATCTTTGATTTTTTTATTTGGAGAAAAACATTTTACACGTACTTACCTGTTCTTCAGCTTGAGGTTCACAAAGCCTTGTGGAAGGGTGCTGCTGCAGGGAGACACTCCCATCATCCTCCCCTGCTTCTGTGCAGCTGCCTGGACACAGGCTCTCAGCAGCCTCTCCGTGTCACGCTGGACCACAAATTGAAGCTGAGGTTGGAAGGCGTCGGCTGGGATGGTGGAAAGAAAAAGAGCTAGAGCCTAAACCCCTGATTTCAAGCTAACACTCCAATCCTGTAATTTTTTACCTTCAAACTTCTTTTATATAAGAGGAAAACTCCCATCCTGGTTAGGCTACTATTGTTTTGGGTTTTTTAATACTATCTAGCTGAGCCCAAGGCTAGTGATCTGGTGGTCAGTACACTGTATTTGACACAGTACTCGCTCCTCCACCCATCTCCTCAAGCCACAGACCACCAGAAGCACAGCTGAAAAGTGGCAAAACGGATAACAAATCCCTAGGAACCCCCTGTGTCTCGCAGGAGTGTGTGAGGACAGGCATGAGGGGGTTGGCGCCTGTGGCAGGTGACTGGGGAGGGCTTAAGGGGAAAGGACCTCACCTTGGACTGGCTGTTGTCCAGAAGTTGGCACTATTCTTTGATTTGGGAATTTTAGTAAATCTTCCAGAGAAGGACAGGGACTTAAGCTAACACCTTGAAGAAACAGTAGTCACCTGTGCTCCTCAGGACATTGGGACACTTGGCCCTAGCTCATGTTCACACATGACCACAGATTGTCTTGCTTGGGCCCTGTCTCTCCAAGCCAGGAGAGGGCTTGTTTGATTTAATATTCTGTGAAACTATTTCTTTTCAACAGAAAGGCAGGGACCTAGTTGACATTATTAGACCAGCTGCTGGCTTCAGGATGCACCTTTTGTCTTTTTTTTTTTTTCCTGTAATAGTGTCAATTCCATGGTAGAGGCTCTATTAATAGTCATGGAATAAATTAACAAGTATTTAGTAAGCAAACCAAGGACACTTAATACTTATCTTTATTTTATAGTTACCAAGACAACATTTCAATCAATTTGCCTCATTTTTTAAAATACAATGTATTTTTGTAGAAGAAAACTACATAGTGATGAGTTCAATGCAGGTTAATTCACTTACCAAAGCTACATGAATGAGCTATTTTAAAATCTGTTAAAAATAAAATTAACTGTATTCAATCCAGCCAGCTTGTAAACATGTACTCAGCGACGCACTTATTCATCTGTTCATCACTCTAAATGCTTACCTCAACTTTAAATATACTGGATAGTCTCAATAAATAGTGTAATTTATCCTTATATACACGTGATGAGATAAGAACAGAAATGTACTAAGTATCTCTTCTATGAATACATAATCTATAATTTACTGGTAACTTCAAGGCTACTGGTTTGAATTTACTTCTTTTAAGTAGTAAGAAGTTTCTCAGATTAAAAACAGGCCCTTTCACTTAAAAATACTGTCATATGACAATTATCAGAGGACAATTACTGAAGATCTATGTTCTAAATATTTTATAGATTTTTGCCTCCTACAATCCTCACAAAACCCTATAAAGCAACTATTTTCACCCCCTTTTAAGAGATGAGAGAACATCAAACATGTTGGAGGTCACACATTTCCCCCAAAGAGGCACGATCCCAACACAAAACTCTTTGACCGAAAGCCCACATGCTTAATCTCCATGTGATACAATAAGCCAGCATTGTGGCACAAGGTAGGTGCTCTTTCAAAGCATTCTTAAAATGAAAATGAATAGCGTGATAAACTGAACTACCATTGGCACCATAGGCAGAAGGAAACTTATTAATATATCAATCTGAGTTTATAATAACTATTAGGGCAGTGCAGAGACTTCAAATAACTGAACACACACTTGCTCATAGGCCTACGAGATGTTGTTTTAACAGAACTCCAGAACACCTGCAGCCATCGGAAAGGAGTTAGGAAGGCTTAGGTGGCTCTGTGAATCTCTGAGAAGGGTCTTCCTGAACCAGAGAAGCTGGCAGGTGACCTATGATGGTTGAGAGGTGAGCACAGCCCTGGCCCCCAGTCTGTGCCGCTGCAATGCTCCATTTATTATTTGTCTTCTCTGCTTCTCTGAGGGTGGTGCAGGCTGGAGACAGTTTTGCATCCAGGCACATTAGAGTCATCCTTCTCAATTAGCCTTCCAGGTTTCCACCTCACTCTGTGCAAATTTGCTTAGCTCTTCCTTACAGGAAGCTTTCCCCTCTAAATTTGGCCACAACAGAGTTCTGAGCTTACAACTCACTCATTCATTGGTTTGCCAAAGATTTATTTATTTAGCACCTACTGCATCCCAGACCCTGGGACAGACCATAAGATGCAAATATGAACAAGACAATTTTTAGAGACATTTCACAGTGCTGAGGGCTGGGGATTTAGCTCAGTGGTTCCACCGCCTGCCTTGCAAGCTCACGGACCCGAGTTCGATCCCTGGTACCAAAAAAAAAAAAAGAGTAGAAACATTTCACAGTGCCAAAATAGATACAAATGAGAAAGTGAATTGAATTAGTTAGCTAAGATTGGGCAATCCTGGATACCAGGTTAGTGGGAGTGAGGAAAGGAGGGTTCTGGTGTCCCCGGTGACATGAAAAGCTTCCTGTGGAGGCCATATCCAGTCAGGACCAGGGACCAGCTGCTGCAGAACAGTTAGCTGGAAATAGACCTCTTAAGACATATCTGATGGCTCATCCTTGTAACAACAAATACTCTTCTTCCATGACCTCTCTTCTTTGTCACAGGCCACATAAACAAACAGCAAGCCGAAGCCAGGGCAGGCAGTGGTGCTGCTCTCTGCCGTCATATGATTTTGTTTCCTCGTTTTTAAGAAAGATCATTTCCTACCACGACTGCTGCTTTTCCCACCCCATCAAACATGAGTCACACCAGAGACCTCCCCTTGGATACCCGCCATGCATTCAGGAGTTCACAATCTGCCTGCTGTCTACAAATTGCACACAGTTTGGACTGGAGTCCACTGTCAGGCATTTACCCATTAATCTGTGGAATTCTGCACTAGGCATCAAGAAACAATGTCCCCAGTGCTAGCTAAAGAGAATATGCTTAAGGATTCCAGCATCAAAATAGTTAAAATATGAAGAGGGCAAAATTTAGTTATAGAATAAGAAAAAAAAATCCCCGGGGATCATGGAAATAAGAACTGCATATCCTGTACACAAAAGCCCAGGGGTAACTTGTAGCATGTGGTAGCATGAGTGATGGAGGGGGGGAACAGGATAGGGACCCTCACAGCTCTTCCGTTGTGGCCCTGCTGTCCTCAACTGTGTATTTGTTCTGATGCTTCCCCTCTGACTTACCTACCCAGAAAGTCTAATGTATACCTTAGAAAAAGCTAATTCAAAAATGCTTCATTTGCCGGGGATTTAGCTCAGCCGTTCGGTGGCCTGCCTTGCAAGTGCAAGGACCCGAGTTCAATCCCCGGTACCAAAAAAAAAAGCTTCTTTTATAAAAAGTTTGACATATAGGAAATCAACTTTATCCTTACATTCGTTTTGAAATGGCAATACAGTAAATAAAAATAAGCAAACCACAGAATGGAAATCAAGGTGTTTTATTTGTTTTCTTGTTAAATGTTCAAAGTAAATATTGGCCATGAGTAAATCAAAGAAATCAAGAGTAAAAGTTGCAGGAAATCATTCCAGGTCTTCTGCTCACCACCCCACTTTCCCAGTGGTCTCCTCTGTCTTTGGTTCTTCCAGTGGTTGTTACATTACTTTGTATCCTACTGAAGTTATTATTCTTTATTTATCAATTTTAGATGCTATTTAGTTCGCCTGTGAAGGAAAAGTAAGAAAATACCTAACACTATTTCCCAACTCTGTTCAATTCCTCTCTGAAAATTGTATTATAAATTTTATTTTTCATTATTCATTTGCCTTTGTAACATGAAACAACATATTTGTACTCTTTGGGGTCTATTTATTTTACAGAAACAATTTCAACTTCCTTCAAATATAAAATAGAAATGAATGCTTCACTCTTTACTGAACATCCCCAACTTAATTAACATTAGTTTCAAACTTTCACTGATACTGGTGGCCTTTGCATTACGAACAACCATGGGTGTGAACAAATCGAGGATCTAGTGCACCTGTCTGCTGGCCATAGTCACAGCTATGCTGCTGTGTTGCACAGCATGATAGTGTACAGCAGGACAGTGCTCAATCAGAGCCCAGGACGTCCGGAAGCAAGAGCAAAAGCAGTGGTGATGTGGAGGGGACCTCGAGGAAGTGCAAAGCAATAACCATTGTGCATTCGTGTCAGAGGTGTATAAGACTCACTTTGTTGAACTTACAAATAAATCCAACTGACAGATGTTCTCCCAGAACAGCACTTGTTCATAAGTCAAGGACTTATTGAATTTTTGCTTTTTCACCTTCATATCCTACTGTCCTTCTTTTCAGTTTGTTATTTTAACTCATGAACATTACCTTCTTTTAAAATTTTGACAACCTATCGTGGTACTATAATTAGCCTCAGCTGTGCTTTTTATATAGATTACTTGAAGGTTGAAAAATAGCAATATGTTCCTCACTGTAGAAAGGAGCACAATGCTGGGTCTGTGGAGAAAGCAATGTCACTTGTATGCCCCTGCCGGTGGTGGGTCACACTCAGCTGTCCCTGCCAGGTGTCCTTCCTCTGCCCCCACAATGTCCTCTAAACTATTCTTGCTGGATTTGCCTGCTGCGGTGTGAGCTGCTACACATCTAAAGCTGTGTCCACTTCCTGTGGCGCTGCTGGACCAGCTGGCGTGGTTGGCGGCTCCAAGACCAGAGCCCCTCACACTCTGGCGGTTCTGCGCCTGAACACTGCCCCCCACAGCACTTCCCATTAGCCATTTAAAAAGCTTTTAGTTTTTTTTTTTTTCTTATGGGACGCAGCTATAAATTTTAGATATTATTTTAAAATCTAGCATATTTCTGTTCCATTATGAATTATTAACACTTTCAGGTGTAAATAAATACAAAGTTTCTCAGTTGTAAGTAACTTTAAGTGAAGTGTTGGTGCAATGATTTAAAAAGGGTTAGTAATGCAGACAGTGAAATGCAGAGGGCTGAATGAACATTTCCTGATGTACGTTTAAATGAGGGAGGTGTCAGGATGAACTTTTTCCATTTTTATTATCAAATAATCTAAACAAAATCTTATTTAGGTGAAGTAATTATGGAAAGAAAGTGTTTAAAACGGGAAGGATACTTGGGTTCCTGATGCACAGCTTCACGGGCACTGCTGCCCTTCCGCGTGCCATGAGGAAGTCACTTGGGACATATTTCTAATCAGATGCAATGATTTCCCCCAGTGATTTCACTTAAAGGAGGACTCATCACACTCCCTGGTTCCTGTTTTCTCCCACAAGGTTGTCAGTTTGTTTCTGCCCCACAGCGTCCCTGGCCAGAGGAGGAACCCAGTGCAGGAGGCGCTCCACAGGCCGGGAGGGAAGAGCTCGTGTGCTGCCTGAGTCACGGCTCTGTTGACTGTTTACTCTCCTGTCGCCAGCACCAGAGCCTACACCGTGGCTTGGAAATGAGTTGTGCACTATTCTTAGTTGATTACCAGCAGCTCCTGATAACCTGGGAACTCATTATGTACTCTGTGGCCTGGTTTCTTCTTCCTGCTGTGGCCTGGGATACGTACGGCCTTGTGCTACAGTGTTAGACCCTTAAAACCAGAACTTTCACCACCTAGAGAAATGTGGGTGCAGAGAGCGAGAAGATTCACTGTTACACTCAGGCTAAAGCTTGACCAGTCTTCAGGTGTGCTTGGAATTCTGGGACCACTAGGGACCGTCTAACTCTTGAAATTCTTCCATAGTATTAGAGAGGAAGCTTATACTGCTAGCTAAACTGTTTGGTGGAGATGACTATTAATCAAGAAAAAAGAAGCAGTATTTTGATTCTTTATTTATTTATTATTTTATTTTATTTTTTTGGTACTGGGGATTGAACTCAGGAATACTTTGATTCTTGATGGAGAGAACATGAAAGGGCTTTTGCTCTTTATTTTTCTTCAATGCACATATTTATCTAAAATAGTACAAGATAATGAAACACTTGTTGAATAATGAAATACTTGTTGAAATGTTCAGTTAAGTTCATATGAGCATTATCAAGCAGTGAATAAGATTTAGTTCCTGGGGTGCAGTATGGATTCAAACCTTGATTTTTCCTACTCATTACGAAAGTGACTTTAAGAAGCTACTTAACCTTTGACTACTTTGATCTACTTATCTGCAAAATGAGACTGTCATGAGGTTTCCCTTGCCCTTTGTTCTTTTTCTTCTCCTTTTCTTTCTTCTTCTTCCTCTTCCTCTCCTTGTGCTTCCCCTTCTTCTTCTCCAAGGCATTTTGTTTCACAACTTTAAAAAACCGTTTGACAATTTGTAACAAAATTAAACATCTAGCTAGTTTACGACCCAATGTGGAATAGGTACAGGGCCATTCATAGCTATCTTATTTATAATTGCGCCCAAATAGAAACAACTCAAATGTCCATCAAAGAATAGTTAAACAAATTGTTGTATAATTTATAGTGGAATACTACTTAGCAGCAAAAAGGGATAATGTATATAGTGACACAGCTTGAACTTTAAGAGTATTATACTGAGTGAGGTAACCAGACACATAAGTATAACTACTATATTTTGTTAGTTATATGAATTCCAAGAATGGGCAAAATGAATTTATAGTAGGAGAAATCAGAAAGTGGCTGCACTGTAGGTGGGGCAGAAAGTGACTGGAAAGAGGGTTGGGGACTTTCTGGATGACAAAGATATTTTATCCCTGGTTTGGGGCAGTGGTTACATGGATGTATTGTCCATGTGAAAATTTTTCAAACTAAGCTTGGCGCATCCAACATGGAATCCAGGTAAGAAGACAGGAAGGGCAGAAATTCAGACTCAGTGGGATGAACAAGACCAGCATTTACTTGCTGGAAAGATGTCAGCTCATGGCTCCTAGGAAGAGGCACCAGTTAGAAAGGTTGACAGCAGCCACTGCACAGCTGGCCAATGTCAATCACAGGCTCCTGGGCCTAACTGGAAGCCTGGGGGCCTTGGAGGCTGCACAGCAGAGGCTCTGTGCTGAACAAGTAGCTGTGAGCCAGGAGAGAGTCAGGCCCCAGGGTTGGAGCTCAGACTCCATGCCAGTGGGCACCATGACACCAGAGGGCTCTGCCCAGGCTCTGCCACGGGGAATCCTGTTCATCCTTCTTTATTGACACAGAGTTTGACCATTTTCTTTTCTCTGGTCTCAGCTTTTCTGTATCCCAGACCCCAACTTCTCCCCTGCCTTATTTAATGATGTTTTTCCTATAAAACTTATGGTGATAGCAAAAATAAACACCACTGTTAAAAATTGTTCAGCCAGCCAGATATTTTGGTGCAGGATGTAAGTGAGGAAAGGTGGTTCTGTGTTTTGCTTCACTTTCTATAAGATATGTGGATACCTCTAACAATTAGGCCCAAATCTAGGTGCCTAAAGTCTTTTTTGTTTGTTTGTTTGTTTGTTTGCTTTTTGAGACAGGGTCTCACTATGTAGTTGAGACTGACCTGGAACTCACCATGTAGCCCAGGCTGGTCTTCAACTCACAGCGATCCTCCTGCCTCAGCCTCCCAAGTGCTGGGATTACAGGCGTGCGCCACCACGCCCAGCTAGGTGCCTAAAGTCTTAAATGTGTTTATTTTCTTCCTTGTATCCTGTTTTCCTCCCTTTCTTCTTCTATCTCCCCTCCCTTCCTCTCTTCCTTTCTTTTCCTCCCTTTTCCCTCCCTCCTTCCTTCTTCAGCTTGTCCCTCTTCTCCTCCTTTCCCCACTCCTCATCTCTTTCTTCCTCCTGCTTCACAGTGACAACGGCACCCATGCCAAGGTCACAGCAGGGAGGACATCCAGAAGGGAATCTTGTGTCCAACTAGGCAGACAGCTTCTCCTTCTGTCCCACGTGTCACATGAGTCCCGTGGTAACGTGCTGTTCTGCTCGGATGCTCTCTGGACTGCGTAGGAGGGATAAGGAGGGGCAGGAAGGGGCTCCAGAGTTGGCCTCCCTTGTCACTTGTCCCTGCCTTCGGGAGATCTTGTGGCCCAGAAACCCTTAATTGTAGAATCAGAACCAGCTTTAATTTTCAGTCAAATGATCTTGGACAGGTTATTCACAACTCTTCTAATCATCTGATAAATAGGCACATCAAGGAATATTTTGTAAGATGTTTAGGGAGCCGTGGTTGTGCTGGGTCCCCGTGGGTCACAGTGAAGGTTGGTTTTGGCTTCTGTGTGTATGGAATCTGTAAAAATGTCCATCTGTCTGCTCTCCCCTACCTGCCATTGCCTCTCCCCAGACAAAGAAGAATGGAGAGTCAGGGTGGCCCTTGGTGACACGAGTAAAAACATTGCGTGCATATGAAGTGCTTCACAGTGGGGAAGTGTATTCACATGCACGATCTAGGCACAGGTGGGGAAGCGGTGTGAGTAAGCAGATGAAAGAATCCCCCACCCAGGGTCCCTTCATCTTCCGGGTTCAGCTTGCACCAATCTGCAGGGCATCCCCACCCCACATGGTCTTCTTTTGCTTGCTTCAGCTTTCCAGTGACTAGTTGGAGGGTTGCAACTTATAAGCTTTACTCACTGCTTTCAAGAAAATTATTTTAGCAGTATAATGTGCAACTATGAGTAGCCATGATTCGTATCCCAAAGTCTCTCCATTCTTTCACCAACCCAGTACAATTTAGTGTTCACCGAGCATTCACTACGCTTCAAGAGCCTTAGGGATGGAGGTGAGTTGTGAAACAGAAAGAAAGACAAATCCTCTGTTCTCATAACATCGAAGGGACATTACAAATGTAAATAAATAAGACCATAATTTCAAATAGCAGTAAGACGGAAAAGATCCAATGAGTCAAAGACAGCTGATGTGATGATGGCTACATTTGTTGAAAAGGAAGTTTCTTTAAGGAGACATTTCAGCTGGGTGAATGGTGCGGATGACTGTGCCGAGTTTTAAGGGGACGATGTTCCAGGCCAAGGAGAGCAGAGCGTGTGCAAGAAACATGGTGCACCAACCCCACAGCAAGTCCTGCTCTTTGACTTTCCTACAACCGAGAGCAACACAGAGACAGAGGAGCTGCTCAGCCATTTGCCCTCTCGCCCCACGACCTTTCTTACTCCTCCCTCTGAGGCAGCTGTGCTGCGCTGCATGGACGGAAATGACGTGTCTCCTACACCCACGTAGGAGCACTAGCTGCCACTGGCCCAGCTGTTTTTCCTCCCCAACCCATCCCCAGCCATGCCCAACCAGGGTGAGAACAGGGACTGCAGCACTTACTGTGGAAACAGGACCTCGGTGTCCCCAAAGGAGACTCTGCTTCCTAGGTGATTATGTGGAGGGCAAGTCCTTCCTTCACCATTTCAGCTATGTTGAATTCTTTTTACAATGAACAGAAAAATGTGTCCTTTTCTTCTGTTGCATGGGACGTGTTGCCTCAGAGAAGTTGATCAGGTTAGAACAGGACCACGCGCAGTTCTTCCCGGTGCTACACCATTGCCTCATGCTGAAGGCAGGACAGGGGCACTGAGCCCTCATGATGGTCCCAGACCACTGCTCACACAGAGCACCTGTCTCGGCAAAGAGCTTGTGTGAAATCCGTACACACACGTGAAGGTGGGTAGTTAAGAATAACTCCTTCACTCTAGTTTAAAGCATTCTTCAGAAAACTATTTTCAGCAGCAAGATGCCACTGTGCATTTAAAATAAACCTCATTCATGACGAGTATCAAGGCCATCTCACACCAAGGGAATTAAGCTTGCTGCGGGGTGTGTCTGGAGGAGGGACGGCATCAACAGTTGGAAGAAGGATGTGATATCACTCGTCTCTTTAGGAAAGCATTTCTCTGTCTTAGGGTTAGAGCTCCAGGCAGAGGAAATGGGCAGGCGGGGAAACATGGACCAGTTCCAGAGGAGATGATGGGCTTTGGAGAATGAATGAGTCAACCAGCATCAGAGGGCGTGTGGCTGGGCTTGGGGGAGAGCAGAGAGAGAGCCAGGGGGCCTTTCAGCCCGCTCACTCCCACAGCGATGTGCACACAGCAGGCTCCGCGTAGAGAGAAACAGCCCTTGGTGTCCTGAAAGGGTGACTGTTCCCCCAGCACCAGCTCACTGCCAGAAACTGGCTTGGCTGGGAGGAGTCTGCACTAGCAAAGTTAGAGGGTGAGGAGTAGAGGACTTGCCACGATAGCAGAGCCTGGTCAGTTCTCAGCTTGGAAGTCTTCCACTTACAAGGGTGGGAAGGCAGCGAGATTGCTGCCTGAAAGGAAGAAATGCAAGGGTAGTTAATGGCATGTAGTTATTAGCAAAAAAAAAAAAAAAAAAAGTAGTGGTCTGAAATAATCCTAAAATCTTAATTCATCGCTTTAAGGTACCCAGAGGCCTCTGTGGCATCAGTGCAAGGGATTTAGTCCCTAGCGGACTCAGGTGGGCCAAGCACCAAGTGCTCTTTGCACAGCCACTTCTGCATGGCAGGCACATCCCTCACATTCACCCGACTTATCATAACTCGTTCATCCTATTTACACTCCTGGCGTCAGAAGTTCTTTGTTATTCCAGGGATCTTAAAAATTCTTGACAGGAACTTTTATTTAATGCTTATGCCCTTTAGATTAAAGAAATGAAAGCATTATACGAACTCGCATACCAATCCTAGCAATTAAATAGTGTGTGCCCATAGGAAAGAAGTTAATGAACAAGATAAAAATATTACGAGACTCTTTTTCAAATTACTCTCGGTCTTATAGGCACTGCTTCTTCTGAAGCATTCAAAAGTTCTTAGAAATAAAGGAAAAAGACCTTGATCTCATGATCCATATCGACAGCCTGCAGCGTAGTGCAACATACCATAAACAGGATTGTGTTACTCGGATACCTAGGAGCTTTTCTAGAGGAGGACAGACGGCCTTGCTCCAGCCAAGCTCATGCTGTGGCTCTGCCAGCGGGTGCACACTGGGTGATCACAGGTACCTGGGTCTGCACCCTCCAGAGTGCGGTCTGAAGAGTAAATCAGAAGGTGGCTCCACTCCAACCTCACCTTTTGCTCCCTTTCCTCTTTTGCTTTGCCTTCTGTACGGTTTAGGAGGAAGTGAAACCTTTCCATTTCCTCGGGTCCCTGCCAAAGACATCCATCCATCCTGCCTGACATCCACCTGTCCCCTCTTTGCTGACCTACCCCTAGGTGCCTTTCCCATCTGGGAGGACCCCCTGCCCCACACTCTGTGCAAACCTGCGAGCCCTTCCATCACATTCATCGCGTTTATAACAACTTGTCATCCTGCTCCTGGAGTCCAGACATGGCTGGTTCCACAAGCCACTCAGCTGGAGGCTGAGTGCCCAGCATGGTGGGGGGAGGACCCCCAAAGCGGGGCCTGGTGTGACACAGCTGAGTCATTCTAACTCCAGCCTTTCTGGTGAGTGTGTTCTCATGCTAGGGGGATTGTACTAAGGGAGTCCCTGAGCGTGAGGCTGCTTCCTCCCCACTGCCCCACTGTATTGTGATGTGGTCCTGGGCACCTACCACAGGCTGATCAGATGGGGCTGCTCAACCCCCTACTGCTAGCTACAGAGAACTCTTTCTTTATGGGGTGCTCAGTCTCAGGTATTATGTTATTATAACAAAAAATGGACAAAAGTCCTATGCTTACATGTGCGTTGATTTCTTTAACACTGTCTTCTCCATAAGGCTCTGAGGCAGAGACAAGGCCGATGTCCAGCTGGCTCTCCCTGTGGTAGCCAGTTAGTTCAGTCTCCTGTGTTTGCCGTGTCATGATGGACACACGATGCCTTCTACATACATGGGACACAGTAGGTGCTCAGTGCATTGCTCAGTAAGCGAGAAAATGCTGTCGTCACTGCCTGTGTTCTCTTAACCCAGCCTCTGTTAAACTCTTCTTCTGTGAAAGGTGTAAATACAGTGGCTTGAACTCAGTAGCACCAGCATTGCCTGGAGCTTGACAAAGGCTCCAGGTCCCAACCTCCTGAATCACAGTGGGCTGTGGAACAAGATACACCGGAAGTTCCAATTACACTTCTAATTACAGTCTAATTGCTCCAGCTTAGTGCACATTTACCTAATAAGCCTTGAAAAATGAGAAACTAAATGATTATGACGCTCTTCACTTTTAAGCAAGCTTCAAGGTCCACCAAGTAGTCTAATTATTCTTTCTTTTTCATTCATTAACTTTACTGGTACATTTTAGCTATACAATATAGTGGCATTCATTTTTGGGAATTTGTACCTTTACATACCATATCTTGGCTCTTGTTTTCTTCCCCATTCCCTGTCCTCCTTTCAGCACCTCCCCCTCCCTATCTACAAAGACTTTGTTTCCATTTTTCCCTCTTCTCATACTTATTCCTTTCCCTTCTTTCCTTTCCTTTACCCCTCCCACTTCCCCTCCCCCTTTGTCCCCTTTCTTCCTATTTCACATTATCTATGATACATTTTGATCCTTATTTAGTCTTTCAGTTTCTCACACCAGGGAAACTATTTGGTATTTACACATGTGTGTCCTATTTATTTCACTTAAGAGTATGGCTTCAATATGCATCCATTTAACTGTAAATGTCTCTAGTTTCTCATTCTTTATGGCTGAGAATTCCATTTTATTTAAAATTAAAAAAAAAAAACATTTTCTTTATCCAGTCTCCAGTTGTTGGGCATTTGGGCTGTTTCCAAGTTTTAGCTATTACAAACTGTGTCATATGAACACTGGTGCACATATATCACTGTGGTGTGATTCTTTTACTTCTTTTGGGAAGATACCCAGGAGGGGAATAGCTGGGTGAAATGGACTGCTAATCCTAATTATTTGAGGTGTTTCTATACCGTTTTCCACAGTGGTTGCACAATCTGCGCTCCCACCAACAGTGGAGAAGGGTTCCTTTTTTCCTATAGCTTCACCTGCATCTGTTATGGTTGATTTCTTCATAGCAGCCATTCTTTCTGGGGTGAGGTGGAATCTCATCATTGTTGTCATTTGCATCTCTCGAATGACCAGTGATGTTCAATATTTTTTCATATGCTTATTTGCTATTTCTACATCTTTGTCCAAGAAATTTCTGTTTATTTCAGATGCCCATTTTTGGATTGGGCTTTACATTTGGGAAGTCTGATTTTTTTTAAGTTCTTTATATATTCTAGATAACCCTTGTCTGAGGAACAGCTGGTAAAAATTTTTCCCAAATTGTGGATTGTCTCTTCACATTGTTGGTGGTTGCTCTTGCTGTGCAGAAGCTTTTTAATAAGCAGAGATCCCACTCTACAATTCCTTGTGTTAGTTCACTTGCAACTGAGGTTTTATTCATGCAATCTTTTCCTACACCAGTGTGTTCAAGAGTTATACCTAACCTCTCTTCTAGCTGGTTTAGTATTTCTGCTTAATTACTATTTTTAAAGGAAATGAAAAATTGGGGGAAATTCCCAATTATTTTAAAATTCTTAAATCCTCCCCCTAGTCTGTCTTGTAAAATCATACGGCAAAATAAATAATTCTTCTAGTCACAAAGTTTCTAATTTTCATAGCAAGAAAAGGGCTAAAGGTGTAGGGAAAGTGGGAAGGGTAGGGGAAAGGTAATAACGGAAAAGAAAAAAATATGAGAAAATGAAAAAATGGAAAAAAAGTGTTTGTAAATGTAGAGGGGAGGAGGAGTGAAGGGAGGGCAGGGACAAGGGGAGAAAATGAGAACCAAGACCTGTCCTGTAAAAGTACAAGATCCCAATAATGAATGTAACTGTACTGTCTACCTAAAATGTACCAATAAACTCAATGAGAAAAAGAAAAGTTCCTAATTTTCCATCTTGGCCTATTGTCCTAATTCAGTCTAACCTAAGTTAAATATAAAGGCACAAAAAGTACTGAAATTCCAGAGCAGTTTTAAAGCGATTCTAATTGTTCCACATAAAAATATTCATGATTAAAGGTAAAATCATAGTGATACATAATAAGCTCAGGTTGGTGACTCACCCACCGTTTATGCATGTCTTCAAAGGTGCAGTAGACTTTCACACAAAAAGAATGTAAGCCTTTCACTTACCTCAACAATTGGTTTCCTGCTAATCAAGATTTTGAAACGTCACCTGAGGTTTACTTTAGTACACATGAGAACAACTTAGGAGGACTCGGGTCGGTATCTGGAATGCCACAAGTGATCAAATGAACCTTGACTCAAAGCAAATAAAGCTACAATCTGGCATTGTCATTAACTTGAGATCCTCATCTTTATCAGTCCAAAGGCCACAGGAGGGCAGAAAAAGCAAATTCAGAGTACATGCTAAGGCATGTCTAGGCTCAATATGTAGACATGCCTGTTACCTGCCGAAAAAACCGATGCACATTAGGCAAACCTTCAAATAAACAGTTATCACAGCACACATTAAGACACAGGGCTCATACTCTCGAGAAAATAAGGTAAGACACTCATTTGTTTTACAAGGTTCCCAGACCAGGACCTAAATACAAAAGACCATTTATGGGTTACTAAATGATTTAGTTGTGGTATCTACTGATGACTTGGGGTGTCTTAGCTTATTTGCATTGCATTCTGTAGAGACCCATGGTCAGAGATCAAAAACTATGTTTCAACTCATGTGAATTTGGAGCACCCCCAAGTCTGATAGCCATGTCTTGGAGTTTGAGAAGGAAATGGAGACTTGAGGGGTTCACAATGGGGAATCCATTCAGTGTTGAGTTCAAGGTTTTGGAATCAGCAGAACTGGACACAAACGCTGATTCCCATGTTATGGATTGTAGCACCTTGTCCCCCAAAGCCTCTTGTGGTCATAGGTAGAACTTTTCGGAGGTGGTTGCATCTAAGGTGTACAATGCTGGGATCAAGGATGTGATTAATGCAGGATTGATTCTTGGTGCAATGGTAAGATTAAGGATGCCCCACCATAGGTGTGAATGCTACTTGCCCTAAGGGTGACTAGCCTGGATAGGATGTAAGGGATAGGAAGAGGGGAGCTGCTTGTCATTTGTCACTTGCTGCTTCCTACTCCATTGCTTTGCTGCCTTCTGGCTGCTGTGAACTCTTTCTCCTCTGCAGTGCCCATCTGCTGGGCCACCTTACCTTAGAGCCAGCCAATTATGATCTGAAGCCTCTACAAACTGTGTCCTAAAGGAACCTTTCCTCCTTTAACTTTAAGTGTCAGGTATTTTGTCTCAACAACAAGAAAAGTAACTAAGACACTCATAATTAGCAGGGAGGCTCATGTATGAATAAACAATAAAAATCATCTCAGAAAAAAATGTAAATATTAATGCATGCCTTAATAATACATGAGGACAACTGACTTAATAAAAGAATGTGTAAAACTATTAACCTTCCTGGGAGCTTTGAAGCACTCACAATAGCATGTTGCCATGATCTGACATCTCTTACTGGAGTTGGCCTTGGACAACACTGCATTTAGCCACCCACCTCGATTAAGATCCACATGGCACTGAGCTAATTCCTTGGAATAGCAGAGCACAGAGATCCTGGGAAATGGAGCTGAGGGTTTAGTGGAAATAAGTTGCTTAAAAATAATAACTTTGTCATCAAGACTACATGGATTATGAGAAGCATTATGGAAGAAAAATCATAGCTCTCAGAAAAGGTACCAAGAAGAACTAGTTTAAATATCCAGGTCCAGAAATGTCTCAGAGGAAGCTGTGCTTCAGTCAGGGCTTGTAGAGCAAGCAGGGTCTGGCCAGCAGGGTCAGGGATCAGAAGCAGGCCAATAGACAGAGCACGGACACAGCTTTGAGTCTGAAGAGGTGGCCTAGTGGAAAAGCTGGCCCTGCAGATTTCAAAAAAGTAGGCACACACGGAATGTTGAACTTTCATCCTGGTTACCACTGGGTTGCCATGGTGAGTTTGGAGGAGGTGACTGCTGTGACGTTTTCTCCCTGCTCCACGAGGAGGATGAATTAGCATGGGGCCAGAGAGGAAGGAGGAAGCTGCTTCTTAGGGCCATACAATGAAATCCTGAAAGCCAGTCACCTTCAGCAGTAACACTGCCAGGGCAGAAAGCATGGGGCAAATCAGTTCACTCAGGTCCATTCACATATTTTAAAGTAAGTGTTTGCTGAGGGATTAACTGTGTGTGTTAGCTCAGCCCTTCCCACAAACACGAAGACTCCTCATGTGCCAGCCACCATCCTCTTGGCCCCGGGACGCAGCAGTGGACACCACAGAAAGATCTGGCTCTCACGCATCATAAATTCGAGTGGAAGAGGAAATTAGACAGCTAGACAGATCAGATATAAGATAACTGCAAGAAAATAAATCCAAATAACCGAGTAAGGAAAGGGGGTACAATTTTAGAGTGGTCAGGGGAGATATCTTAGGTAAGACAACTTTTGGGCAGAAATGAAAAATAAGCCATTTGAAATCTAGAGAATGATCTTCCCAAGCAGAGAAAACATAAATCTGTGCAAAGATGCTGAGATCAGTGTCATACTTAACATTTTTCAAGAAATGGCCTGGAATTTTTACCTGAATTAATCTGATTATATCACCACTGTCTACCTCTCTGTTTTTATCTCCACCATCACCACCACCATCACCACCATCATCATGTAGCTTTGGGTGTTTCTCAGGATTCTAGGACTTGCTGTTGAAGTGCAAATCCATCAGAGACCATCATATCTTACACCAGAAAGCTTTAAATCTTTAAAACCTATTAAACGTTAGGGAAACAAGTATATTAAGGCACATTTTTATATCTTTAGCTTTAGCAAGAATCATCTGATGTGTGTAAAAACACCCCTTCCTGTTCCAGGGTTGGGACTCCCCTGACCTAGCGTGAAACCTAGAGCTCACGTGGACAGCACAGGCCCAGATGGCTTGCTGTGGTACAGGCGGTCCAGCTAATTTGAAAATGCTGCTCTACTCCCAGCATAGCACTGTGCCCTTCCACTCAGCAGCAGGACTTAAGACATTTGTCTTTAAATAGTAAAGATCATGATCAAAGCAAGAAAGAGCCAAGCTTAATTAGAAGACATATACCTGGAAACCAATGGAGAAAAGAAACCAATGGGCTCAAACCCATTTCTACCTGAAGTAAGACACTGATTGCACTTAATAAATTTTTTTCTAGCAAAACTTACTTTTTCACTAGGCCTTCATGACAAATTTTTTCCTGCTAATATACCTTAATGGGGAATTTTCAGGCAGATGTAAGAAGTATGGTGTCTCGCGTTCTTAGGGGGAAATATTCTGGTTAATTAAGACATACAAGTATGAGTTGTGTAAAAATATATATTCAAGTCAAGCATACAAATATGCTTTAAATAATTCTTTAAAATGTTTCACTTTCACAATATTGTAGTAATATTGTAATAATGAAGATACTTATACTAGGAACATTTAGTATAACACTGAATTCTGGTTAATAAAGTACTTCATAATAGAAAATTGATTAACTGATTATATTCCCTCCTTCAAATATTGGTTGCAACATAGAAATGCTACACTTTCAATCTAATTTTCCTTCAGTTGGTATTTTCATCTTAATAACTTAGTAGTAACCACACTATCCTCTGTCTGCATATCATGCCGATTCGATTCTGCTAGTCTGTTAGTCTTTAAAAATGACTCCTGTATCATTACCCTCTTCTGCTATAGAAAAGGAAAGTGAAGCCTATGTGGCCTTTTTTCCTCCATGGCAATTAGCTCTTATTACTTCACTCAAATGAGTAGCAATAGACTGACTCATGTCTACTGTTTTTAGAAGCATAAAATCTAAGATTAGTATTTGCAGGAACATAGCAAGGAATATTGACAAACAAAATATCAATTTTATATCACACTGAGATTCTTACCTTTTAATTTGGCCAGATAATTTGCCACACTGAATTTTTTGCAAGGTACTTTCAAAAATAATTATGGTTATGATAAGTAACTTTAATTGGAAGTTGAGGTTAAAAGTAGACTGATATTTCTCCATTCATGTAGATCACTTTTATATTTGGACTCCCAACTCTAAATAACTTTCCTTACCAGCTCCACCTGGTTCCCAGCATAATACTGTTTCCTTTATCAACTGTTTGCACACAAAATTGTCTTGGTTCCACGCTAAGTGTAGAAAGTATTTGAACAGAATCTCTTCCTTGTAGGCCTTTCAGTACTCCTAAAAGATGTTTGATCACAAAACCCAGTTAAATTGGATTCTAAAATCCAAGGTAGAATTTTAGCAGCTACAAATAAATTTAGTGTTGGCCAAACCCTGCCCTACATCACAGTGTAGGCACTAGTGAATCAGGACCTAACTGTAAGGGAAGTAGGAGGATTCATGATTTTATCTCTCTCCTTTCCAAGAGCGATCTTGAAATCAGAAAGGCTGGTGAGTCTGATTCTCAAACCTCTAGTCAGCACAACATGGAACAAACCCTACCAGCCTGTCACATAAAATCCTGTTTTCCTTGGAACAGGAGTGCACAGCGTACTTGGTCCTTGCTTAAATCATGATGCAAGGTCACACACAAATGCGGGTTGAAGAAGGGCAAGATTCGGAATGAAGAGCAGGCTTTGGAGATTCTCCCTATTTCTTCAATTTCACATATCCTCAGGAAAATCCACCTTCTTCTCCTGCAGTTGTCAAGTGGGAGATCATCACACACTCACACATAACATTGTTTTATCAGTTGTTCTTTAAATTTTTTTTAGACAGGGTCTTGCAGTGTAACCCAGTTTGCCCTTGAACTAGCTATATCTCCCATTCTGGCCTCAAACCTATGATCCTCCTGCTTCAGCCACCCAAAGGTTAGGATTACAGGTGTGTGCCACCATGCTCAGTTTCAATGAATTTCTAAATTCCTTCCTATGCCAAGATGTCTCTTGCACATATGTCCATTTTAAACACTGCAAGTGGAAATCCATAATGCAAATAGAAGACTCGAGTGCAGCCCTCCCAGTGAAGGAATTAATCATAGATCACACTCTGAAAAGATTCTGAAGTACACCGAACACTAAATGAATGGGACCTGAAGCACTTGCATCATCAGCAAAGATTTCAGGGTTCTGTTCTGAGCACTGCTAATGCATTTCTTTGATTGTGGCTTATGAGTTCCTTCTGGGAGGAAGCTAAAAATAATCAGAAGTTGTTCACTTAAAATGATGGAAAGGTTGCAGTAATCAGGCAGGCTGAGTCCTGATTGCCTGCTAACCAGGAAGAGGCACGAGTCTCCTCTGTGTTTCTTGGCACAAGCCTTCCCGGAGCTCTGCCCAGGCAAGTCAGCTCTGATCTAAGACATGTATGGCCATCCTGGGATCAAGATCTTGGTTACTCATGCATTTCCTGGAATGTAAGCTCCTGGAAGACAGGGGCTATGAGCATGCAGTTCACTGTGTCCAGAGTGCCAAGAGCAAAGGTGGTCTGGAAGTGCTCAGTGGAAGTCAGCAGACAACAATGGGTGACTCCAGTGGAAGTCTGCAGGATAATGAAATAAATAGGTGCAGAGGAAAAAAAAAACTTTAGAAACCTGCTTTTTATTAGAAGAGTTTGCTTTTAATTAGATGAGTTAATAGTCACTAATAGGCACAAAGTAGAAGATGATTGGCAACATCAAGTGATACTGAATTTGTATGTTTTTATTATTTTTTAAATATTCCCATATCAGTTACTCAATATGATCTAGTGCTTTGAAAAACACTCTGAAGCACCTTGCACACTGCATAGGTGTGAAGGGCTATTCTGGTGACCGGCACTTCTGCTGGCTCCAAGACCCTTGTTGGAGCTGCTGCTATAGGTGGCATCTTCTCCTAGATCCCTCCAGATTCCTGAAAGAAGACTCAGGCATGTGGTGCAAACTCATCTCAGCCTGGCTGCACACAGCCTGACTGGGGAGCTTCAGCAACTCCTGGTGCCCAGCCACCCTCTGGGCGCTTGCTTGCCTCTGAGTCTCTGCTACAGGTGGAACCCAACTGCACTTCAGGGGTAAAGTCATCAAGTGACTCCACTGGCTAAAGCCACTGTGCCCAAATCTCTCCACAGTAAACATCATCAGGAGTATCTACACACGAAGTTTTGGTAGCTAAGTGTAATGAAGATGGAGATGCACAAGACTGAGGGACAACAAGAAGGTGTCACCTAATTGTGGGGAAAACACAGCCACAAAAATCATCTGTTTGTTACTGGCTGCTGTTCACAGATTATTGTGTTCTAAGTGACCTCTCTGTGAACAGACTGCTATATTTCACTCTTATCTTCCTGGTGGTGGGTGCTTATCCAGACCATCAGAAAAGGTTTCCCCTTCCTGAACTTCCGGTAGGTTGGGCCTGGGCAGGCAAGAAGTCTGTCCTGGAATTCTTGGCCTAGGGTCACTCTTAGTCATCCCTGCTGGTGGAAAAAGTCCAGGCATGAATAGCGTGCGAGCATGTGCGATCTTTCAGCACAATGTCACCACCTAGATAAGCCCCAGCTGGGAAGGAGATTTATTTACTCCACGTCCATCTGACATGGATTAAACAAACTCTAATCTGTTTGTAAACATGTGTTTGTGCAACCCGCAAGTCCCCAGTGAGGGACTTCCTGGCTTATCAGTTTCTGGGCACTCTTGATGTGCGTGGATGCCTCCGATGCACGCCAGCAGCTGCTTATAAAAAGAACACATTGCAAAATCAAAAAACTCAGCTCACTCCTATCAAAGGCAAAATTGTCAGCATAAGCTCCAAAACCTAAATAATAGTATTCTGGTATCGCAACTTGGGAAAATTTGTGTGGTTTTTGTCCTAATATGACAAAGGAGTAAGCCAAAGGTTGCAAAAATGTTACAGGAAGACCAGTGATTCTGCGTGATGTCAGCAGGAATTGTGAGCTTCTGGAGAGAATTCCTGACTCACCTCCACCTCATTACATCTAGGTCATTTCATATAAAATTTTCCTTTTGCCTTCAAATAATGGCATGCTTCCATTAAAAAAAAAATCACATGAATGATAACCTTGGGGCAGTTTGTTTTCATAATTTTTTAACTTAGCTCCATGAAGTCCAACAAATACACATTGGCTTGTGATTGCAACAATTTTTATTAGAAAAATGCATTTTTTAAATTGAGAAATGGAATCTAAAACAACCTTGCATTCACTGGAGCTTTTGTCCAACTTTCTAGTGAATCCTCTAATTGATCAGAGACTCCAATAAAAACTCTGTCAGTACCTACCAGTGGCATCTTGCAAATAAGGCTGAGGGGAAAGAGGCTGAGGGTTGATCTCAGGGGCAAAGCACTGCCTTACAAGTACAAGGACATGAGTCCATCTCCAACATGAATAAAGAAATACAGGCAGGGGAATGGAAGACAACACGGATGGAACAGATGAACTCCACCTGACTATTCTATATTCCTCTTAGGACCAGCCCCCTTTTGGTAGAATGGTAGCTGGCATACATATAGGGAATAGCCAGTAGATGTATTATGTATATGATTCCCTTCACAGTCATAGAAGTTAGAAGGTCGTCATACTAACTTTAAAGAGTAGAAAACAAAGTTACTAGAGATAATCAATAGTATGCTTGAGAACATTTTCACATGAGTTAGTTGTTATAGACATAAATATGTAATTTGAAAAACAATCTATGTCTAAATTTTAGAATATTTACCTATACTTCGGTGATCCCATACAAGCTAAATTACTTGGACACTAGGTGAATTATAAGGATTTCATAAACAAAAAAAAAAACTACACATATAGGAAAAAAGAAATTTTGTGACTCTAAAGCTAAAGGTAATCTCAAATACACTCCAGTAAAGAGGTTTAGCACGTGTCTTCTGTTCTACTGTCTGAGCTTTGGAAAGCTAATCTGCCCATAAACACCCTTCTCTTTGTTTTTCCCTAGGCCCTTCCACACCCCAATTTTCATCTCTTCTCACTCCGTGACAACACAGGGCAAAAATTAGGGCCAGTTAGTTAACAGAACTAACAGCCCAAACGCCTGTATCTTCATCTGGAACCCTCTGGGAGTCAGAGTAAGGAATAAGCAGATTGAAACAAAGTCCCTTAGTGGAGTTTTTGAAGTCAAGTCCTGTAAAGAGGTTTGGTTAAGAGCGAACACTCTTCATTGTGTGTTGTCACTCTCAGAACATTGTTCCCAATCTTTCTAATGGCCTTAAAGTCCTGCCCAATCTGTCCCTGCCCAGCTACCCTATGTCACTGCCCTGCTTCTCCTCCCAGAGCTTCAAGGTGACCCAATCTTTCCATCTCAGAATCCCTAATTACCCCTTTGGCCTGAGAAGAAGCTCTTCTTCTTATTCTTTCCATTAACCAAAACCTCCTCAGGCTCAGTTTAAACATTTCTTCCTTGGGGACACTTCCCCAATTTCCTGTAGTTATGTAGGTCCCCCTGGTCTCCATCACCATAGCTCTCTGTGATTCCTCTTTACCAGTATTTAATAGCTTTCTGACTTATTTGATAGCCATCTTCCCCTGCCATAATACCTGTATAACCTCAGTAACAGTTTCCTGGAGGAGTCATCATCATTCCCATTTGCAATGGATTAACTGAAAACTGGGGATGGAGAATAACTCACTTGGGGAGACATGAAGTGAGGAAAACCAGGAGTTAAACTGCACACTTTGACTACAAAGCCACACCATTCATTGCTTTGTTGTCACATGATCTGCACCAGACTGTCCTGTTTTCTTGTCTATTCTCCAAATCTCACAGAGCACCATGAATATTCAAAGCTCTCACATATTTGTTGAATATAGATATGTGATCTGAGAAAGAATAAAATAAAATTAAAAAGACCTGGCAGCTGATGGGCCATGTCATTCATCACTGGATGTAAATGATACCCACAGAAAACCAAGAGAAGATGGGAAGGGGGTCAGCCTATGAACAAGGTGGGCATGGCAGAAATGACCCACTTCCCAGTCAATCACAGGGAGCACTGTGTCTTCAGACAGTTTTGTTGGCTGTTTTGCTTAGTTTTGATGTGCTATAGGAATGTGGATCCTTGTACAAGAAAGTGATTCACCAAAATCGGATAGTGCTGCCTAAATGCTCTACACAGGGATCAAAAAAGGGGAAAGTAATGGACAAAGATGGGCAAACTGGACTCTGTCCAGAGTGTAAAAATCCATGTTGAATGTCTGTTATTGCGAATTCAAGAAAAGAATAGGAGTTCCTTAGGGAACTTACAGGTTAAATAAGGTTGAAAGACTGGCTGATGAAGCTTTTTTAGCAAGTCACAGCTGAGTCATGATCTCAGGGCCCTGGAGTCCCACAGCAGGGAAGGGCACAGTGCCCAGGTTTGTGCTGGGCTCTACACTGCCCTGCAGCATGAGGAAGGTGCCATAGCCTCTGCCACCTAAGGGTGATGGTCCTGGCTCCATTTAGGAAAAGATGCTTTGGAGAGCATTTATGGACAAGCTCAAAGAGATAGATGTGCTCGCTTTTTAATAATTCAAAGGATCAACTCATCTCAACTTAGTGAAAGTATTTGTAAGCTGACTTTGACTGAAGAGGAAAGATTTTGGAACAACTGCCAAAACCTGTTGGTAAATAAGCAGCATCTAGATGGATATTGCTTCCTTAGTTATTAATGTAATTGCTTTCACTATTTTTAAAAACTGACAGCATTTATGTTACAATCAAACTTTGTACCAACAAAGGTGAAAATGGAAAAGAGCCCCCATTTACATTCTCATGTGCTATAAACATTATTGTAGCCTCCAGTTTTCTACAAAAACTAAAAAAAAACAAAAGTAATTCCTTGGAAACTGCATCTCATTTTTTTTTTTTTTGCCTCTGTGATAATCATATTTCCTTAAGGACAAATATATTTATCATAGTAGCCAAAATTATAAAATAAAATGTAAAGTAACAGAAGAATAAGAAAACAATTTATGTTTCTATATCATGAAATGTCATGCAGCTATTAAAAATTACATAGAAGTCATATTAACTTAAATGTTTTTTAAAAAGATCAGATTTCATGTACAAAATCTATGTATCAAAATAATCTATACATAGAAATAGTGGCAAAGCACAGAGGGATTTTTCCTTCTGTTTATGTCTTTCAACCTTTATATTTGCTTTAAAAACAAAAACAAGCTTTTTCATAGTAACTTTGCAGACAGAAACAGAGAGGAACAGAGGAGCTACAATATGCCATCCTTTCATTCATAGGAGGAAGTGAAGAGGAAAATTAGAACTTGGATGGGGTAAAATTTGATTTTATATTTTTAAGTTTTGATTTCTAATAAATCAACATTTTCATTTTAAAACTAGAACTGCTCACTCTAATGCTCTTCATTAAAAAATGGAGGCGCTCACTGACACTGGCCATGTCTGTGAATCTCTGCAAAACAGAGCCAAGGTCGCTTCCCTAGTGGAGGAAATTAGAGGGCTCCAACAAGATCCAAACAAAAATGAGCGATTTAAGATGAGGAGGGAGGGTTCCACTGCACACTGATTTTCATGATTTCCATCATTGCAAAAAATAGTTGAATGCTGTAGAAATTTGTGAAACACGTCAATGGCTCTTTACAAAATTCATGTTTCTACACCCCAAAGACAGTATTAGCTGTCTTTTTACTCACTGTCTCCACCCCTCCCCCACCCCCATTTTTGCCCTTCTTAAGGACACAATCACTGGATAGTTTTGTGGCCAAAGGCGACACATCAGTGGGATCTTCAAGAAAGAAGTCACCCAACAGCTTGAGCAGGAGGTGACCTTGTGCTTGGTGCAGCCCCCGCCCCTGTGAACTCTCCACACTGAGGGGCGAGCATTCCACCCCTGCACTGGCCCCCCTGACCGACCTGGCCACACCATGAGAAAACCAGCCTGACCTTCTTTGTCAAAAGCAGGATGCTCCTTGAGACATTCCAGGCATCCACAGTGCTGTGCTATAGGGAAGGGAGGTAGATTTGCAAACACCAGAGTGAGCTTCTGCTGACCGGAGGATGCTGCTGTGTGGAGACACCAGGTGAAGCTAGTATGTCTGATCAGGAGGCAAAAGTTTCAAATGAGAACAAGGGAGATAAGGAGTAAGGTAAATACGTCAAACTCAAAGTCTTAGGAGAGGATAGCTGTGAGATTCACTTCAAAGTGAAAATGACAGGCTGTCAAAAGAATAGTGGCAATAGATCTTCTCTAAATGTTTTGTACAATTCAGCAGTGAATCCATCAGGACCTGGGCTTTTCTTTGTTGATAAATTTTTAAATATGTTTCAGTTTCACTGATTGTAATTGGGGTGTTTAGAATTTTTATGTCTTCTTCATTCAACTTTGGTAATTCATGTGAATCTAGAAATCTGTTCATTTCTTCTCTTTTTCCATTTTATTAGAGTACAGGTTTTCAAAGTAAGTATTAATGATCCTCTGGATTTCTGCTGGATCTGTTCTGACTTCACCTTTTTCATTCCTAATTGCATGGATTTGAGCCTTTTCTTTCCTTTTTTGATAAGGTTGTCTAAAGGGTTTATCAATTTTACTTATTCTTTCAAAAAACCAACTCTTCAACTCATTGATTTTTTTGTATCATTCTCTTAATCTCCTTTGCATTGATTTCTGCTCTCATCTTTATAATTTCCTCCCTTGTATGAGTTTTGGGTTTCTCTTGCTCTTTTTTGTTCTAGAAGCTTAAGATTCAGCATTAGGTTGTTTATTGGAGCTCGCTCTGTTTTCCTACTGAGGGCATTCACTGCTATAAATTTTCCTCATAGAACTGCTTTCATTGTGTCCCATAGGTTCCTGTATGTTGTATTGGCATTATCGTTTATTTGTAAAAACTGTCTAATTTCCTCTATGACCCACTTGTTGTTCAGGAGAGTGTTATTCAATTTCTATGTGTTTATGAAGTTCTTATGCTTTTTTTTTTGCTATTGATCTCCAGTTTAATTGCACTATGATCTGATAATATACACGAGATAACTTCAGCTTCTTTGCATTTACTTAAACATGTTATCTGAGCTAGTATGTGCTCTGGTTTGGAGAATGACCTGTGTGCAGCCAAAAAGAATGTACAGTCTGATTTTGTGAGGTTGAACACTCTGTAGATGTCTGTTAAGTCCATTTGTTCAAAGGTTTGGTTCATTTCTAGTATTTTGTTGTTGATATTTTGTCTAGATGACCTGTCTATTTGTAACAGCAGAGTATTTATGTCCCCCACTACAATTGTGTTGGTGCTTATTTGGTTTTTCATGTATGTATGTGTATATGTGTGTGTGTGTGTGTATCATATATCATGTATATATATATATATATATATTTTTTTTATGATTGTCATTTCTTCCTCTTGGATCATACATTAGGAACAATGGGGTACCAATTTAACTCAATGTTGTGGCATTAACTTTGACTAAGATGATGTATACAAGATTCCTCAGTGAAAAGTTACTATTTTTTATCATAATTAATATCTAATTTTGGGGGAAACATTTTGGGCTACGTAAATATTTATGTCAATATTTTTGGGCTGTTTCCCATCAAAATTTCACTGACTAGTATTAACATTCACCAATAGTTTTTACTTTATTATTTTGTCTGCATTTGTTCTTGGCACTTATAATAAGGAAGACCTTTTCCTAAGTTCTATTTATTTACTTTTATCATTATGAACATATCAATCTTTGTCCTGTCACTAGTTACAAGTGAAAAGGAAAGGGTCTTTGATTTCACCTGGGTAAAGGGGCTCCAGGAGAAAGACTGAGATCAGCTACAGCTGGGGACCATTCCCCATTGTTCCTAATGTAATGTCTTGTAAGACTTTCCACAAATTCCTTGCAGAAAAACCAATATGAATTTAATCCTAAACTACCATCAAATGGGTTACATCTTAGAAAAAAGCTTAACTATGATCTTTACAAAGGTCAACATCAAGAAACACAAAGAAGGGGCCAGGCATGTAGCTCAGCAGTGCTGATCCTGCCTGGTAAGCTTATGGTCCTGAATTTGATTCCCAATTCTGGAATAAAAAAGAAAAGAAATGCTGAGAGATGATTCTAGATTAAAGGAAATTGAAGGAGTTGACAGGTTAATGTTGCCTGTGATTCTAGGTAGTATTCTGAGTAAAACAAATAACCATGAAAGACAATATTAGTTCAATTGATGGCATTTTAATGTGGAATGAATAACAGAAAAAGTGTTCAATTAGTGTTAAATTTCCTGATTTTGATAATTTGTAGTTGTGTAGTATATGAGAATATCCTTATTCTCAAGAAATAAAGACTATTCAGAAGCAAAAATATGTGATATTTAGAAATTTTATCAAACTTTTCAGAGAAAGAGAAGAAATGATGAAATAAGGGGTAATAAGCTCATAGAGATACTCATGATTAAACAATAGATCAAGATTGGTTTTAATGTATTTTTTATCATTCAGAAGTTTAAAACAATAATTTGTGAGAATTTTATCAAAGGAAAATTTTACATCTTCTTAGCTTTGGTCCAGTAATTTGTCTTTTAGACATTTATTCACAGGAAAAACATCATGGAGAGAGGTACAGTTATTTTGTTACAAGGGCATTCATCAAAACATGTGCAGTTATGGAAAACTGAAAAACACTTACACACCCAATAATAGAGTGTGGTTGAAGATTGTCATTAAAATGTTGTCAAACAGTATTTACTAGCCTGTAGAAGTATCATCAAGTGATAAAACAGGATTAAAAATGGTGCATGCTGAACAACTTCATTTCTGTATATATGAGCTCATGTGAATGAATCCATAATTACACGCTTTAAAAAGTCTGAAAAGCTGCAAATCAAAATGCTAATAGTGGTAATTTTAACACAAAAATGGAAAAGAGTAACTTTTACACTTACTTTTACTTGGCGGTGCTTTCAGATTTTGCTAAAAGAACATTAAAAGAAATAATTATAAAAACAAGTGATTTTCTGGATTCCAGAGGATGTCTTTAAAAGAAAAAAAAACAAGAGGCATAAGTAGTCATATACTTTTACAAGACTTAGCTCCTTGTTACACACACATGTATACGCATGTGTAAGACACCATACATGCTGTCTGGTAGCTCAGGATCCCCATGCCATTGGTAGTGAGTGGTAGAGGATGGCCCCAAACGCTTCCCCTGGTAAACTCCTCTTCCATTGCTGTGATCCGATGGACAGCTTGGTTAAAGGCTTCTGTTTCTTAGGAAAATATTTTAAGCTTGAACCCAAATGCTGTACATTATGAGAAGAAAAGGTAATAAGTTGGATCAGCTTTGGTACCAAAAGCATTATTCTTTATATTATATGTTAAGCTTGTGTTGTCTTCATCTCAGGACTTTCAAAGTAAGTAACTCGGTTACTTTTCTTCTGATTTCATTTCCAAGCTTATTCGCTTATGTTATTTTAGGACCCAAATTGCAGATGTGTGAAATGATTTCTGTTACAGTCTTGATGTGGGGCTTCATTCCAACCTAGATTGGTCCTAATGAGGAATGAGGAATTTTCATGATCATATGGTAATAAGTGCTGAATTCTTCTACTGAGTACTGGAGTAACAAAGCACTGGAAAACAAACACATATTAAGCGTACAAAGTCCTAGGAACTGGCCCTAACCTCCTGGGTACTACAAAGGGGCTGAACACTTATGTGAGAGTCTTGGAAGATATAAATTGAAGAGACAGAATAGCATTGTCATGTAGCACTTTTTTTGTAGGGCTTTCCAGTCTCATGTCAAGGACAGCAAATTGCTACCTCTGAAAAGTCAACTAAGATTGTTGTCCATTAACCTGACAGATCCTACTCATGATTTCTAAATTCTATGACACTAGCAAGAGCCCTGGGAGACATGGGGTGTGCTGGAGGGGTTGAAGTTTCAATGCAGCCTGTGTCTGTATGTCTTTCAATTCAGATCTCTGTTCCATAACCCTACCCAGGTATGCAGAGGCCCTGCCCACTGATAAGGGCCTTATTTAGATTCCTAGGGCCGCATTCCCCACTGTAATCTGGACTGCACCTTATGTAAGTGTCTGACTCACATGCACGGTCCCTTTCCTGAAACTCAGGATGACAATCAGCTCTGTTACCTGAGACACATGTGCCAAGGTGAGTGAGAGGGAAGCCCAGTAGTGTTCTTCTCTATGACACCCATCTTTCTTTAATATAGACCTTGATGAACATGGAGAAGACCAAAGAGGAGAGGGGAGGCTCTGATTGACATAAATACTATGCAATCAACAACTGGACAGTGAAGACTGGTCTTTTTCCTCTCTTCCACAGCTGGGATTCTGATTATGTTCTACAAGAAATTACCACCACTTTGTTTAATCCAGGGCAACGTGGTGCTCACCTTCATCCACTCAAAACAGTCTCCTGTCCTTCACTACATTCAGAAGTCAAAACCAGTGGCATTTTCTCTCTTCCTAAGGATTTTATATTTTCTGTTTTTCATTTTTTCTCAAGGTCTCTTTTGTACAAGACAGTGTTGACTACTACTGTAAATCATGGATTTTACTTTCTTTCTCCTGAATTTCATGTCATGTTTTCCTTGTTGTCTTCCTGGATATAATAAGCTGATTTAAAGTATGTATTAGGTAAACACCAAGTTCAGTCATTTTTGCTCACCTCTACCACCACCATCTTTGCTTTGGCTATGCCAAAATTTAGCTAAGGGATTAAATGTCTCACCTACTTCGGTCTGTTTTCAACAGAGCCTTGGGCTGCTCTTCAGGAAATACAAATTATATTATCCCTTATTCCTAACCTTCAGTTAAGTCCTACCGTAAGTCCCGACTTATGAACAAGTTCCATTCCAGGAGAATATTCATAAGTCTGATTTGTTCATAAATCCAACAAAATGAGTCTTACACACCTTTGACACAATGCATATTGCTCTGCACTTCCCAGCAGTCCCCTCCACATCATCACTGCTTTTCCTCTTGCTTCCAGACATCCTGGCCTCTATCGCACTGTGTGGTAAGCACACAGCAGCACAACTGTGACAATGTCTGACCAACATGTGAGCTACTTCCACGATTCGTTTGCATCTATGAATGTTTGTAATGTAAAGTTCGCAACTAGAATGTTCCTAAGTCGGGGATTTACTGTGATTGCATTTTTAATAAAAGGAATAGCCCCTAGTGAAGCCTATACCCCTCTATCTCCTACTTTTGACTCCCTCCTGATTTCCCATGCTGCTTTCCATGGAGCTTACATGCTATAGACCACAAGGATTTTACTGTCTTCTCCACACTGTACCCCTGTGCCGTTCTGCTTCACTCATTTACACAGCCAGTCTGACTTCTGTCTAGTTCTCTGCTCCTGTGTGACCTCCACAGAGATGCCACCCTGGCCTCAAGAGCTAGGGCAGCCCTGAAGTCATGTGTGTAATGTATTTCTTCATCTAAAAAACACATCTACTGAAGTAGTAATGTGTCCTATTACAAAGTTTCAACAAGTTAGAGTCAAAAAGGTTAATAACTGATTGTAAGCCCTATACAAGTATGTGCTACTTTTACTAGTAGTATTTATTTTCTCTTCTCTCACTGCAAATAAATCATAGTTTTCCTGACTTGTAAATCACTTACTGTAAAATGTAGTACATAAGGGCACTCCATATACCCTCAATAAATATTTGAATGATTAAATGAAATACCTAAGTATTTCTTTTGTCTTTAAGACTCCCTTTTTTTGCCAATTCTTTAGCTTAGGACATTTCCTCAGACTCAGTCACTGTATTGGGGTGTTGGTTGGTTGGTTGTTTGGTTTGCTTTGGTTTTCGAATTTTCTCTCTTCCTTCCTTCCTTGAAAGTGTTTGAATAGAAGTGTTTGTCTACGTTCAACACTGTCTCGGTGATAGGGTTCCCACCACAACACCTCTAGCACAGATCTGCCACCCAAACTGCACTGGAAAACCACCACTGGTTGAGGCCTTAGGACACCAGAGATATTGTATGAATTCCAGGATTCCACAAATCACAGCCTGGAGACTCTATTCTCTTTTCATGTTTTGCTTTGTTTTAATGCTGGGCTAGTCCTAGGCCTTTGTACATGCTTAGTATGCACTGTACCATTGAGCTATCTCCAACCCTGTGCTTTTTTTGGTACCAGGGATCAAGCTCGACTTTTCATGCTTGTGAGGCAGGAGGTGGAACCACTGAGCTAAATCCCCGACCTGCCCTGTGCTTTCTTGTGGAGAACAATTATTAATCTATATCTTCCCTCTCATAATTTGCATGTAAATGAAAATTAATAGATGTTCTAGTGTTTCCTGAATTATAAAAAGTGCCTATATCACCTAATACAGCAAATGTGCTATTTCTGTAATATGTCTTAATGTTATCTGATTTAAGGTATTTAATCTCCTCTTTTCCTAAGCCGAATTCATTTCAATTTTGCCTTTGCACATTTCCATATCCAGTATCTCTAAGCAATGGATTTTCCTCTGTGGTGTCTACAGCTCGTCTGCAGCTCTCTGTCCTCTTAGACAAAACCCTAATCCAGCTTTCTTTAACTTACCCCATGGGCCATTCACCACACACTCTGTCAGCTGGCTACTCAGCCTCCAGCTTCTTTCTCTCAGCCAGTCTTCTCAAATAATTTCACTTTAGTCTTTTCAAAACACCAGTTGTATGAGAGTTCTATTATTACTGCAATAAAGTTGCTTCTTTTCTCAACTGAAAAGCCCTGCCTTGACTGAGAGGTGAGCCTGTGTCCCTGGTGAGGCAACAACACACTTTCTTCCCAGGGCACAGGCAGCCCTGGGTCATTACCTGCCTCCTGAGTCATTAGCACTACCCTGTTCTTTGGCTTTTACTTTAATTCTACTGAATCTTCCATAGAATATTCCTATGAATTTCTTCTTGATTAAACCAGAACTGCTGTCTTTTCCTTAAAAATCCAGAAACTGAGGCTAGGATGTAGTTTAACGGTAGTGCACTTGCCTAGCTCGCCCAGACCCCCTGGATTCCATCCCCAGAACCACACAAAAATAAAAATCAAGAACCCCTAACTACCAAAGCATTGAACTTTTTGGAAAAAAAAATTGATTCCTCTCTGAATTCCTCCTCTAAGTAGTGTAAACTTTTTTTTATTATTTCACACCTGTTAACATTACTAGATATAAAATTTTTCAACAATATTGGCTAATTCACAAACTTTTCATCATTTTATTAGGAATGTGAATGTCTTTTGATAGCAACTTGAAGATTAGTAGTATAACATATGTCTAAGGCCCTTCCACCTTGAATGTGCCCAATCCTGTCTGATCTTAGAAGCCTAGCAGGATTGGGCCTGGTTAGTAATTGGATGGGAGGAATGCGACATATATTCCCTTGGTTCCAATCCTGCCATTCCTACAGAAATGACAAAGCTGACTGGATAAAAGAAAGCCATGGCCCTTTTCTGATAGAATGATTAGCAAGATCACTATTCCACTATCTTCCACTTGCTTGGCATGTAATGGATCCACTCATGCAATCTGCAAGAAACTAATTTAAGCCGTGGCTATTTTCTTGGTATATCTATGGTACTGCAGCCTCCTGTGAGATTTGTGGAATATTTTCTCAAATATTTCTCCAAAATTCAGATAAGCAGCATGGAGCAGTGCACTGTAAGAGCTCCTCCAAAAGTATGGTAAATGTTTGAATCTAAAAAGCGTTATTACAATAAATGACATATCGCCATTCATTTCCCTCCTCCTCGAGTCAAACTCACTTACTTCACCATTCCTGCCACATTCCAAAACAGTTCTGGGAGTCCTCTTTGGTGAGTGTCTTTAGTTATATTTGTTGTGGCTGCTGTGATATTCTGAATTCTTTCAAAATGTTGAATTTTCTCAATGATTTTGACTTTGAGAAAGAGCCAGAAGTCACCTGGTGCCAGATCCAATGAACAAGGACACACTGTGATATTTTTACAAGCCCGGGTTTCCATTGGCTGCCCCTCAGTAGCAGCATTCAATAAATCACACTTCATAAAAATGCTCAAGAAAAAAGACTTCCAGAGCTGCTTCAGAGAGTGGCAATGATGGGATACGTGTGTTTGAAGCGAGGAAGAGCATTTTGAGGGGGATTAATGGCCATATGTCTTTACTGTGATGAGAGCATATTAATTTAAATATTCACGTTAGTTTCTCATCACACTTTGTATCTGTGTTTGGCATTGTAGGACGGGTAGTGACCAAAAGCTTCTGACCAGGTACCCTATTTCTAAGAGATCTGTTTTTTTGTCTCTTTTTAATGAATTCACATTACAATTTAATGTAATGATGTATTTTTGAAGTGTTTTGTGATTATTTGGAGAAAATTATATTCTAAAATTGATGAAATTCAGTGTCTATAATTTCATCTTTTGAAAATTGTGATACTCTAACTTTGTTTTCTTGTGATTTTTTTTTCCTTCTGACTAATCTCAAAACAACTATTTCTGCCATGACTGTAAAAAATCGGGTATCATTCCTTTGTGAAATCACCTGAAGATGACTCACTCAGTGCTTCCCAGGGGGCAACAACAGGTTTGGGGCCTGGGATACAAGAGGGATGGAGTTGAATTTAGTTGGGATGGGGACATTGAGACAAACTCTCACAGAGGAAAGCCAGTTGATGAACATGTTCCCACCAGATGGCTTGTGACTGAGAGGAGATGGTAGGGACATAAGAGGACTGAGACGACCAGAACTCAGTGGAAATATCTAGGCTGGCAATAGGCATTACACAGACGGCAAGTAAAGACCTGGGCTGTGTGAAATGGAGTGAGGAGGGGCTCAGAGAGAACATCTGCAAGGTAGTGCTCTAGGTCTTCAGTGTGAACTGGGTCGTGGACGGAGAGAAAAAAATGCTGAGGAAGAGCCACCCACAGAGTAAGGAATAGAAAGCCCTGTGAGTGAGGTATCCTGGCAGCCAGGGGAGAAGGGGTTCTTTAGTCTTTCCTTGCATTGCCAAGTTCTCAGCATTTGAACTGAATTAGTCTGATGGCTCTCTGGAATCCTAAGAATCCCATTTTGTGAGTTCCTGTTTCTTCCAAGAAAATGCTAACCTACTTTGAGACTGACTCCCAAGTGTAGTGGCGTAGAGGTCTCACCTGCAGCCACCAGTTCCTTAAGCTTCCTGTGACATGGCCACAACCAGGGCTCCTTCCCTACGTGCAGACTGCAGAGGGGAAGAAGGGGCTAAGAGGTGAACAAAGCACTCTGCTGGCTGGGCTGAGGCACTGCTCTGTGGGAGAAGGCGCACTTAGCAGGCACAAGGCCAAGAGAGAAAGGACTCTGTGGGTTGTGGAAGTGACACACCAAGGAAGCCACCGCCGCTGTGGTGGAGTCATGGGGTGCAAGGTCTCTGCTCCGAAAGCCCAGGGAGGCCAAAGCTGTGGCTGGCACTGAGGGAGTCATGATTCCGACAGATGCATTTCTTCAGAATCCACCTTTCAGCAGGATGCTCAGTCTTTGAAAATTATTCCTAAATAACATTGGCTAAAGGATACTATCATCTTGTATTTAGAAACTAAACTCTAGCATGGACAATTTTATAAGTAATGTAATGCTTTCAAGAAATCCTTTACTATGTTAGGCCATGAAATGTGACACCTTTAGGTCATGCTTTTCCAAGGTACGAGCTTTATGTCACTGTTTTAATGTACATTATAGTTCTGGCACTACTTTTAGTACCTTTAATGTATTGTGGTGGGAAAACATAGTGAAGGTTTTAAAAAAGAAGAAAGAGACTATACTGTCAGCACAGATTTTTGTGCATGATGTTTAATGCATTTTTATTTCACAATTGTCTTTTTTGTCAGTTTGCAACAAAAATAAATAAAAATTAACAACATCTTATAAATTATCTATATTCTCCTTCAACATCTTGAGGTACACAATTATCAAAGCTGATATGAACATAAACAAATTGATACAATTCAGTACTCAGATTAAATTCATGGTCAAATAAATTACATGAAACTGCATGCAATATGACTTTATGTTCCATAGCATCTTTAATAGAAACTGCATACCAAAATGGCTCCTCAGACTTCAAAGTGCAGTTACAGAGTGCAAAGGTGGCATCGTGCAAGAGAAACATGCCATGTGACATTTCATTTCATCAGACTCGAATAACAGGTATGTTTTAGACATAAAGATTCCTCAGTTAAAATCCTAAGTCATGCTCCAGAAATGGTGCTTACCCTCTCCTTTCTAAGAGTAGAAACAAATTAGAAAATTGGTCAGCCATCCTATATTTTTCCTAAAAGTTCTATAAAACAGAATAGAAATCGGAGCAAAGATAAAAAACGTTTTTAACTGTATTATTAAATTAACAGAAACGAGACTCTGGTGTCATTCATTTGTTGCATGAAAATTGATTTAATACCTGATGGCAGTTAAATTTAACTACCTCTCTTGCCCGTAACTCAAAAGCTACAATTCAAGATGAAATCATAGCGGTCACCGCAGAGAGATGGGGGCATAAGTGGGTGAAGAAGAGTTGCACTCTGTTGTGTGATAGGACATGAGAAATCTTAACTTGGCACCCATTATAATCACAATGTCCTTGATTACAGAATGTGACTGCAGGGTTGTTGTGTGGCTCTACTGGGAGATGATCAATCATGTAGGTTGTGTTGGACATTATAGCCTCTTTGAAACATATGCATAGCAAGAAATCTGTAAAATGATAAAGGCAGACTGTGGACCAAAATCTTTTCAATTATCTATAGGAAACATGAATTCATAGTGATCACTTTTGATATTTACTTAGCATTATCCTCCTTAAAACAATCGTTTTACTTACTTTCACCCAGAAATGCAATTTGGGTTATAAAGATTTAACTCCCTGAGGAATCAGTGTTTTGCATTCTGTGTGTGTGTGTGTGTGTGTGTGTGTGTGTGTGTGTGTGTGTGTGTGTGTGTATGAGACAGGGTCTTGGTAAGTAGTTTAGGCTGGCCTCAAACTTGCAGTCCTCCTGCCTTAGCCTGCTGAATGCTGGGACTACAGTTGTGTAATACCAGCATTTTTAAATAAAGATCAGAATCTCCCAAATGATTTGTACCAAGTTATGTAATGTAAAGTAAGATGTTTAGGACAGGCCAATCTACCAATGTTGAGATGCTCACAATAAGCCTTTTATAAGTGAAATATATGGATTGTAGCTGAGTTCTACATTTTTGCCAACACATTTTCTTTAAAACAGCCAAGATCTTTGAAAATAGGCAGACTGTACATCCAGTAGCTGTGAATAAGTACTTAACAGGATTTTAAATTGGTTCTTGTGCAACATGTCTGATCTCAGCTACAATGAATGGGAAATAAATATACTTTAAGGTCTTGTTTTTAAGTTTTATACATTAGTTAACAGATCAACAAGTAACTATAATTCTATGATGATGGGGCACACTTGTGTATAAGGATGCATGTGTGTATTTTTTGGCCTCTGCAGCCTGCTGTTTCCCCACTGATGTAGCCACACCAGGAGCCTACTGGAGAGGCATGTGAATGCACACGGGTATGCTGGGTGTGTCAGGCAGGGCCCCCATGGGACCTAAGTCTTGGTATTGGCACCTGCAGGCCAGCTCTGGCTAATGGGGAGAATGGGGCCCCCTGGCTGGCCTTTCAGGGGCAGCTCCATCGGCTCCTGGGGAAGATGGGAGAACTGGCTCATGCATTCATGGAGACCAGAGTTCAAGACAAACCTCAGTCTCTTTCACAAAAATAAACCAACCACAGGAAAAACCACAGCTCTCATCTCAGCCTCCAAAAGTAGGTGAAGTTAAACCTGAAAGCTCAGAAGCTCTTGAGTGCATTTCTCATTTATAAACACACACAATTGTTTATTTCCCTATTTTCCCCCACTGCCTGTAAGGTTATATTTTAAATATATAAATTTAAGTTTTCAAAGAAGCTATTGAATGAGATGCTTGTAAAGTAAGAAGTGTCTTGGATAGAAAATGAAGTCAGTTTATTTCTATTTTCAGAAAATACATAGAACTACTCTCTTATTATATTTTAATTAATCCATCAGATTTTAGTCTCTGATTTAATCTTGTAATTCCTCAGCAAACTCCTTTTGAAAACAAGTACTCTAACAAAAGAAGCCCACGTGCCATTTCAAGTGTGGATATTTTTTGTCTTGTCGGATAAGCAGTGATCATTTCACATCAACCATGTTTATAAGGAACATTAAAATGGAATATTGTGAGGCTCTGATGCAACCAAGATGAACAGGAAATGATAAAAAAAAAAAAAGCCCATCTGGGTCCAGATGGGGAGTCTGCTAGGTGGGTGACTTCTATCTGTGGCTGTTGTGGGTGGCGTGGGAACCATCCCTTCCCCTCCAGGCAGCCTGGGTCAGGGTGAAGGGTGTTCTGCTCAGCTGGGTTTGTTTTAAGGATGTGATGGATGGCCCCGACCTGGATCTGCTTCTCCTAGTCCTAACCGATGGCTGCCAACACATGACACAGAGGTACCAGCATTGGCACCACGTGGGATCACAACACAAGCCAGCCGGTTCTGCTCATTGGAGGAGGAGAAAAACTCTATGTGTTAAATTTATGTGACCATGGTTTAGATTCACAGAGATCCATCCCTCACACTCTCAGCCCTGAGAACCATATCGTCTCAAAAATAAAACAAAAATAAAAACGCTTTACAAGTATATTAAAAATATATAGTTGTTGACCTGACATGTGACCCAACATAAATATTATTAATAAAATAGGAAAAGGAACGTGATCTGGGCCCCTGGCCTGGCCCGGTGCGGTGAAGCCCTCAGACGTGGGACAGGGCTGGCTCCCCCGAGGTCACTCTCTCGTACTCCTTCTTAGACTCTTTACTTCTCTGATTTTTGTACCTGGAAAAATTCAGAAGCGAAACTGTTAGTACTGTAACTAGTAGTAATAAGAACAAGGTATGTTAACTGAAGAAACCAATATATGGGCACCAAAGGTACATTTTTAGCATGGCATGCGTCACATGACAAAAGTGAACTTGGTAAACACAGGGTTGGAAAGGGGCCATGATAGTCACACCAATCTGGATGGAAATGGGAAACACAGTTAAGTCCTTCTCAAGGGCTTAGCAGGATTGTGAATGCTGTGAAACTCCAAGAAGGAGTTTCCCTCTGTCCTTCTTTCATCCTCCCTTCTTCCCTTCTTCCCTCCCCTTCGTACCCCTTTTCTTACTTTCTCTGAATAACTTTTAATCTGTGATGATAAATAATTAGGAAGGCATTATTATTTGATGAATATTTAGAATCACATATGGATGAAATAAATTTCATTGTATAAAGGCAGCACACCTTCAGGCCTTAGCTACTTTTAAAGAGAAAAAAAAATCACTGAACAATTTGCACCAGTTTCAAAGTGAAAAAGACTTAAAATGGAGACATTACCAAAGCAGATTTTTAATTCACACATTTCCAGTAGTCTGGTGATACCCTATGGCAGCTGCCAGTCCACAGTCCTATTTTTTTCAGTTATCATCTTGTGACAGGCGGATGGGGTGTGACTCAGATGACTGATATGAGCCACTTAAATTTTATAACTGCCTAGAAACTCATTTCTACAACTCTTCAATTTTAAAATGGACAGCCTCTTAGACTATTAATTACAAAGTTGTGCTTTGGGAAATAAAAATTTGACTAAATATAAGCATCAAAGGACAATAGCAATATCATGTCCTACAGTTTTCTTTCACATGTATGGTATTAAATACCACCTTGTACTGTTGAGTAAGAATTTTCACCTGATCTTCCCTATTTGACTTTCATAAAACCACATAGATCATAAGTAGCACAGATAACAAAATCAAGTCCAGATCTTCTGCAGCTAAAATCATTGTAAATATCATCAGTGCAGATTACATCTCATTCCTATTACTATGTTCACATTTTACCAAATTTGTGGGTCTGTATTGTGTAAAGACTGTTGAGTAAGAATTTTCACCTGATCTTCCCTATTTGACTTTCATAAAACCACATAGATCATAAGTAGCACAGATAACAAAATCAAGTAGAGATCTTCTGCAGCTAAAATCATTGTAAATATCATCAGTGCAGATTACATCTCATTCCTATTACTATGTTCACATTTTACCAAATTTGTGGGTCTGTATTGTGTAAAGTAATTTGTAAAAGTAGAATTAAAAAAAAAAAAAAAAAGCAACCACTGGCTTAGCCTGATGTGGTGGAGCATGCCTATAATCCCGGTACTCTGGGAGGCTAAGGCAGGAGAATGAACAGTTTGAGCCCAACCTGGGCAATTTAACAACTTAGCGAGACCCTGTGTCAAAATAAAAACTAAAAAACAAAGAGGGACTGGTTGTGTAGCTCAGTACAAAGGCCCTAGGTTCAATTCCCAGTCCCACATTAAATACATGTATACAGCCGGATGTGGTGGCCCACGCCAGTAATCCCAGCACTCGGGAGGTTGAGGCAGGAGGATTGCTGTGAGTTCGAGACCAGCCTGGGCTACATAGTGAGTTCCAGGTCAGTCTCAACTACATAGTGAGACCCTGTCTCAAAAAAAAAAAAATACATGCATACATGCATACGACACTGGCTTACCATCTGCAGAAATAGTATACGGAACCAGCAATGATGACCAAAAACAAGATGACAAGAATTGCAGTGAGAGCCACATATTCTTTGCTCAGTGGTTGGTGGACGGTTAAGAAGAAGTGTTCACATCGGACACCAGTGTAACCCACATCACATCTGAATGGAAATACGGGAAGAAAATAAATTATTTTAAGAAGAAACTGTGGTTATGAATTAGTTTTGTAAGTTTAACTTCACACTGTAATTCAAGAAACCAACTAAATCTGCTATCAGGTATACAGCTGAATGTAAAGGTTGGCCTGAGAGTTAGGACGGCATTGATCAAATTGCTCCACAGAGCTCTCGGCTAATCCGTGGGGTCATTGTGACAGTTTGATCAGGCTTGTTGTAAATTTTGTAGGCATGGCCACTGTGGAAAGCAGTATGGCGATGCCTCAGTGAACTAGGATTAGGGGCTGGGGATTTAGCTCAGTGGTTTGGTGGCCTGCCTTGCAAGTGCAAGGACCCGAGTTCAATTCTTAGTACCAAAAAAAAGAACTAGGATTGGAGGTCCCATTTGACCTAGCTATTCCCCTGTTGGGTGTCTTCCCCAAAGAATTAAAAGAATCATACCACAGTGATACACGGGCACCTAAGTTCATAGCAGCACAATTTGTAATAGCTAAACCTTGGAAGCAGCCCAATTGCCCATCAATGGGAGACAGGATAAAGAAAACGTGGGGTGTTTCTTAAATAGAATACTACTTAGCCATAAAGAATGAGAAACTAGAGACATTTATAGCTAAATGGATATACATTGAGGTGATACTCAAGTGAAATAAATAGGACATATATGTGCAAATACCAAATAGTCTCTGTAGTGTGAGAAACTGAAAGTGTAAATAAAGACTAAAAGGTATAATAGATACTGTGAAATAGGAAGAAAAGGTGCAAAGGGGAAGGGGAAATGGGAGGGGGAGGGGAATGGAATTAATATGAGAAAAACAAAAAATGGAAACAAAGTCTTTATAGATAGGGAGGGGTGGGGGGCTGAAGGGAAGGCAGGGGAATGGGGAAAAATAAGAATCAAGATGGATTATGTAAAGGTGCAAATTTCCAATGATGAATGTCATTATACTGTATACCTTAAATGTACGGATAAAATTAATAAAAACAAACGTTGTAGGTATGAAGTCTTTTTTGTCTGAATCATTACATCCAGCCCTTAACACAGTGGTGGACAGAGTGGTCCAATGGTGAGGAAAAAAAGTGAAGCAAATGAGAGGTGTATCTGGTACCCCCTACTCTGCACCTCCAATAGCCCAAAAAATATAGAGTGACTTCAAAACAGGAAAAGGAGGAAGGTGGGCACAGCCACCATCCTGTCCACCTTTGTCATTCTCACCTGCAGTAATTCTCACTCATGTCCACCAAGTAGATGCACTGCCCGTGCAGACAGTAGCCCTGCATGTCAGAGGCACACTTGGTGATGGACACCTGCGCCACACGCGGGCTGTCCTCCATCTGGACTGTGAAAGGAATGGAGAGTTAAACGCATTCTGCTGCCCGCTTGGGTTCTGGGGTCATTAATCACGGCAGGAGCCGCTGAGCAACTCCAACAGAAGAGGTCAGACACCAGTCAGTGGAGGAGAGGCTTCCGGAGGGGGAGGTCACGTCACTATCGTGCCGTGCAGACCAAGAAGCAAACCCAAAGGAACAGGTCTGACAGACTACTCGAAACACCACACTTGCGGGCTTCATTCTCAAATGGACCTTCGCAGCGGAAAGGGTAAGTTTAGCGCACGCGCACGAGCGCACGCGCGCGCGCACACACACACACACACACACACACACACACACACACACTCCCCTTCCCTGTGCACAAAATTTCCATCTTCCTGTTCTGCTTGGGAGTCAGCCTTTCAGTGTATCCTCAAAGGATGTTTTTGTGGCAAAATGTGATTTTCCTTATTCCCCATTTTTAGTGACCAAATCTATTTGTTTGGTGACCAAATCTTTCTAATTTGATATCTGACCCCCAGCCCCTTCCTACCAATTACTCTCTTTTGTAATTTTCCAAAATCTTAGTTCATTAGTGGTTTTAAAATTGACCAAGTGGCTAATCATTCTTTTCCTAGTCACATATCTCTGTTGCCATTTTGCTAAACTGTGTCCTCTTTGGTGCAGGGTGGAGGCAATGGCCTTACCTAAAGCTGTGCAGTTATTGTCAGATTCTCCTGGGATGCAGGACGGAATCACGGTTGTGCTGAGAATCAACTGTAGAAGATGAAAACCTATTTATGGAGGAAAAACAAATATATGATTCACCTTTCAAAGAAAGAACCCTTGATTAATATCCAACTGCATTACTTGTAGAGCTCTTTTAATTGTTTCAAGGATCTAATCCATCAAAACCATGAAGGAAAATTATTCATAAAAATACACAGATATTTGAGAATAAATGAACCACATTTTTTCTGTCCAAGAGGAGAAACCATGGCACTGGATTCATAGTTACAGATTTCACCAGTTCCAAAAGTTCCGCAGTAACTTTCTCAAAGATCTGGTGTTGATGTCCTGTTTCCAGCGCTCAGCAGAGAATCCTCGCAGCTGTGCTTGAAGTAAAGCTTGGTGACAGGCCCATCACAGATTTCAAATAAAAAACAGGCTCTACTTATTGTGACAACTAAACAGGAAGCTCAACCTGAGAAGCATTCATTGTTTGTGAAGGGCCTGAGTTACTCTTTACATTGCAGTCCACAAGAAAACAGACTTTCATTAATACAGGGCAATCCAGGTTGAGTCAGAAAACAGCTGTCCCTTCTTATCTCTAAAATAGGTTCTAAAACCCCTCAGATGCTAAAATCTACAAATACTCAAGTTCCTTACATAAAATGGCTTAGACACCTTAGCTCATCTCTAGTTTACTTATATTCCTTGATGCTGTAGGGGTGCTATGGAGACACTTGGTACAGTCTATTGTTTAGGGAACAATGACCCCCAAAAAGTCCAAACATGTTTGGCATATGAACACCATTTTTTTAAAAATGTTTGAACCCATGTACATAGAGGGCCAGCTCTGTGGCTGGTGTGACATGGCAGGATGCATGTTGGATGGATCCCACCCTGCCCCAGCACCACTTCCTGTTGCCCAGGAAGAGTCTGAACCAGACGTTTCCTGTCTGTTGCCAATGAAAAGATTAATATCGGAAAACAGGCATCAAAGTATTCATCAGTGTTCAACTCTAACACTCAGGGAGGAGTCAGAGCCAGGAGTAGTTGCCAGTTCCTGGACCTGTCCTGTGTGCCAGGCAGAGTTCCAGTCCCTTGATCTGCACCATCTCATTTCATCCTCCCAGTACCTCTCTGAAGAGGCAGCTATCATTAACCCTATTGGACATGGGGAAAATCAGCATGAAAAGTTGAGATGACTTCCCCAAGAGTCTGTGCTGCTCAATGAGCCAGGCAACAGGAGCTGAAAAGAGTGATAAGACTCAAGTACAGTGAACATCACACAGAAGGAGAGAGGGAGAGAGGAAAATTAATAAACACTGGGTATTTACGGGGGGGGGGCCATTTTATTAGAAAACTCAAGTGATCTAATTTTGGACACATTAGTCAAGTTCTCCGAGCCTCCATTTTCCCCACTTTACAAACTGTTGAAGAGACTGAAATGAAACAAAGCTTTTCTGGAACACCTGACACAAGAGGGTTACTACTCATGACCCCTCAATCACAAGGTCTGGCCTGGAGCTTTCGCAAGATATGGGAGTGCTGCCCTCTACTGGCTCATGAAAAGATTAGAAATCTGTAATTTAGTCTTTTTTAAAAGGATTGTTTAATCCATGTAAAACACAGACTTTATTTTTTTCTTAATCATAGCTGACAGATTGTCTAAGGAAACTGCTTATTCTTTGGGTCCTAAAAGCCACGTTACATTACCATCATCATCACCATAGTTTAAATTTTCATGTTTCAAATGACACAATAATCCTGTGAGGTCCTTATTAGCTTGAAACAAACTCAGTGCATATAAATTAAATATCTGATGTGATAACACTTATCTACTGACCACAAAAGACAAGCACGAAAAATCTAATATTGAACCAGACATTTTTTTCAATTACTTGAGAATACTGTTTCCTTGAAAGCTATAGAACTATTTTCCCTGGCTCAAGTTTCCTCTACATTATAAATGCTGCTTCAGTAACTTTTACAGACTGCCCCCAAAATCATCTCTTAAATGATTTTTACACAGCTGAAGTCTAGATTTGATTGTCAATCAAACAGAGATGAAAACTATTTTCCACATCACCTTTATGACAGGTGAGCTGGATTCTCATCCATGGGAATTTGCTCAACATCTCAATATAATTTTGCTTTGTACTTTATTGAAGAATGTAACTTTGTCTCCTCTGTATGCCTGGACTTCTAGATGTGCCTATTCTTTTTAACTCCTAATGATCTGAATCATTATTTTACTTTAAACATTGACTTATTTTAGCAGCTCCATTTAATTTTAGTTTAGTAATTTTTTTAAACCAGGGATCGAACTCAGGACCTTGTGTTTTCGAGGCAGGTGGCTGCACCACTGAGCTAAATCCCCAGCCCTTAGGTGCACCTATTTTGATTTTAAACCTCACCCTCCCACCCCGTCGGTCCAGGATTCTCCCACAGAGGAAAACCCTGGAGGAGACATCCATCCCCAAACCTCCTATAGAAAAGGGCAGCAGAAGGAAATGCAGTTCAGAAGCAGGTTTCAGATGTCTCCTTTGCGGGAACCCAGCAATACTGTCCTGCTAGGAGCTGCTTACAGCCACCTGTGACGGCTATGGATTGCCGCTCATTGTCTTCAGGTGTTGCGTCTTGATCCCCCCGCCCTTTCTTCTCTTTCTTGCTTGTTAGTTTTTCCCCCTGTTGGAAATTTTGTTCCAGTTGCTCAGGCAACAGGTGATCTGCCTGTCTTTGTTAATGGAAAGAATTCTCAGCCCAGGGTGTGCCCTAGTGGAACCTGGGCTCCCCTAGCTTGGGACCTGCCCTGGACACAGCCCGCCGCCCAGGACAGTTTCTGTAAGACTTGCTGAATCAAGCCAACAGCAGGGCATTTCACAGGTGAAATTGTACACAATTCCAAACGGCCTTCTCGTATCGCAGTGTGTGGCCCCCACGTCTCCAATATAAATGTAACCAGTGAAACAGCAAAGCTGGTCTAAACCGTGAGTCCAAAAGCACCGTCCTCCTGCTTCAAAACAGTAGCCTCCAGTGTCCCTGTGCTGTGTCTCTGTCCCAAGTTCTTGATGACTGGAGTAGAGGGCTGAGCAGGGTGACTGAGAAATTGAAATCTCTGGCCACCGAGAGCAGTGACATCCACCATCTGACACTCTTGAAATCACTGTTTTAAAATCATACATGGAAGGAATAAATGCTACAGTCCTGCCCACGTATTTCTTTTGCATTAACATTTTTCACAATCTTAGTGTTCTAATATGTTATAATACATGTATTATTCTAATATATGTCTAATACATGTAATAATCTCTCTGTAATCAACTGCAAATATTAGGTTGGAGAGTTTGATCCTATACAATAGATCCCCAATGAAAAAATAATTCACTGTGACATTAAAGGTTTTGAATGGTGTCTGTGTCAAAAACCAGTCTGGTGACGTTTTACCCTAGTAACCAAGTCCCAGAGGAGCTCTGAACAAAGGGGATGTAGGCAGTGGTCACAAGTAAAGTAGCAGTCAGGGTTTCTCTTTCAGTACAGGAACAAATGTCAAAAGCCCTTGGCTCTCTCGGGCTTCAGGATGCAACATTTGCCCGTCACCTCTACCTTTATAGGTAGGCTGCAACCCAGTGAAATCTCAATGTGCCAGCAGGAAGTGGAGAGACTGACTCACAGGATGCAAATCGCCTCTTCCCTGTGAGTCAAGCCAGCCTCGCCTTAGAAATGGTGGGGACCTGGAGCGGTGCGTGGGAGAGGCTGAGCGCCATCTCCGGAATGGGGAGAGCACTAAGTGTCGAGAGCCTGGAGCACCGAACGGGATTGCTCAATACTGCAGTAGGGCGTGAGGCCAGACCTGGGGAGTGTGCTTCTGGTTGCACACTAATGGGCCCATCCGGGAGACCAACCAAGAGGAGAATGTGATTTGGTGACTGGCTGACCAAGCCAAGAGAGCAAGTTCAAGCCACATCATCTCAGCACTTGGGAGGCTGAGGCAGGAAGATCGCCACATGAGTACATAGTGAGACCCTGTCTTCAGAAGCCAAAAACAACAACAACAAACTGAATTCAACAGAAATTCTCAGAGACCCAGTGGCATTTCCGGAAATCAACCAAGCAAATAAAAAAGATCCAGGATGAAAGCAAGTTATAGAATGAAACGTATACACCTTCTTTTCCCAGTTAAATCTTTTAGAATATTTAGACCAGAACAGTACGCTCATGGTGAATCATACCATTTGCCCAGCCCAGACAGGTGGCACCATCCGCTTTGTTCACACTTTTGCTGCGTTTCCGTGCCAGCCGACTCGAGGACTGTTAGTTTCTGACCTTCTTCCACGGCAGTCTGTAATTTCAGGGTTTGTCTGTGGCGGCGTGGCCTCGTCAGGTCTTGTGCACCTTTAAAGAATATTTGTATGCGCCTCTGCTGTTTTCAGTTTGTTTTAAGTTAAATCTCTCTGTTAAATAGTCTTGCTTCACTTTTTTTTTTTTTTATCTTTGAAGTCCAATCAGACACTGGAAAACACTGCTGCCAGCACTTTCTAGTAACAGCCCACTTACCAAAGAAAAATATATGTTTATAAAAATATAGAAAATTTACTTTGCCTTTCGCAGGCAAGCATTCTATGTATTTATTGTTAAGCGTACAATTAAGTCTCTTGAAGACCTAAATGTAAAAACTGTCTTCACAATAAAACAGCATGACACCAGAAGTTGCTATAACAAGGTTACAAAGAAGTATTTCTATTAATTTTAAGTTTTAACAAATAGCCATAAGATCTTCCTTGACAAGTGGTTTTTTAATTTACAAGCATTACGGGGCAGGGGATTTAGCTCAATGGTTCCAGCGCCTGCCTCACAAGCGCAAGGCCAGAGTTTGATCCCCAGTACCACGCACAAAAAAAGCACTAATTTACAAGCATTAAATTACACCCTATGATTTTGGTAGTAATTTCTAAACCACACTTCCATGTCCTCGTAGATTTTAGTTTTATCCTAACCAAGGATTAGTGAATTCAAATATGGAATCTCCTATTTCACCTGAAACGTGGATGTAAAGACACCTATCTTGGCCATCATAGTAGTGTTTCCACTATGCCACAGAATGTGTACCAACTCCTGGTAAAGGGTGCCCCTTATAGTAATCTGGGGTTTGAGAGTTTTTAAATAAGAGTTCTGAAGATGAGGCTGGCCTCTCCTAAAAGCCGCAGTCATCTCTGCATGAGCACTTAACTCTGTAGGAAATATTTTTTTCTCAGGGTACATTGGCATAGGAAGGGCTTTATTAAAATAATCTTTTGTGTTTTACCCACTAGCATCTCATTTCTTCCCTATGTCTGCAAACTGGGACTTTCCCTCTCCATCACACTGCTGCTCCAAAGGAAAACCTCATCTGGGGCAACAGCTTCCATTGTTGAGGGGCTGCTTTTTACTTTTTTCCACAATGGTCATATTGTGACCTGGAGCTCAGAATTTTTAGTGACATCTTAAGAAGCATATTGACTATTTTACTTTCTCTGTAGATGCCTGTTACAAAACATGAGTTTTCAAGGAGATAAAGCTTTAATTAGAAAGCGTAAAAAGGAGAAGCTGAAGATATAAAAGTTATTTCTTAAAGTCTCAAGCTCACTATTTCTCGTTCAGAGAACCTGTGCAGTGTTACTCACATAGTGGAAGGGATTTTTCTTGGTGAAAATCCAGGTGTGATGAGCACCAGTGAGGTAACCTCAGGGAGAGGCACATGGAGTCCACAGCAGGGCATCCGGGAGAGGAGGGAGGGCTTCCTTTTACCCAGTGGCCAGAAAGGACAAGAAGAGCAGCTCTGCTGGACCTGGTCTTCTTCCTTAGCTACATGTCGAATGACATGCTAAGTCTCTGCTAAGTCTCCACTGAGCGTTTTCCATGTGGAAGATACTGACAAGATGTTCCAAGGAAAGCTGGAGGGAAAGGCATGGTGCTGCCCACCCAGACCCCAGGGCCCTGCACAAGGCAGCATGGAAAGGAGAGAAAGTATGGATCTTGCCTGGCCAGAAAGCACACGCAGGACAGTGCCGCAAGCAGAAGACAGACAGGACTGCAAGTCTGCAGTTACCCTGGGCACTGAGGCATGAAGACACGAAGGGAGGATGCCAAGAGGGGCCAGGGTGAGCAACTGATTTCTAAGTCACCCAAGGGCACTGTGAGTGTCAGGATGCAGATCAGAGGACAGAAGCACAAGGGGCGAGGGTGAGGCATCCCTGGAAGTCCTGGGAGGAGATCTCACCTGCAAGCAGGGAGGATTCACAAGGCATGAGCAGAAAATGGGATGCGGCGAGAGAAGAGGATTTGGGCAAACAGAGAGCAGACAGAGATGGTCAAGGGTAAAGAGTTTGTTTGAAGAAAGAAAATTTCAAGTATGAGCCAAAAGGGAGATTTGGAAGGGAGTTCGGTGTGGCCGTGACTGAAAAAAGCACTAATAACTCCATCAGAACTCAGTGCTACAATCAGCAATAAAAATCACCAACCTGAAGTGCACGCAGATGTGCCTGCACATGGTGTGTGTGTGTGTGTGTGTGTGTGTGTGTGATGCCTGGGATCAAACCCAGGACTCCGGTCTAAGCAAGCATCTTATCACTGAGCCACAACTTCAGCCACCAAAGCTGATTTTATTAAACACTAGAATTAGTTTTCTGCTGGCTCGACATTAATTTTTTTTTATTTTATTTGTCTTTATAACTCAAGCACTAATTAGTAACACTGAGGAGTATGGGTGGCAATAAGTTACAGCAATTTTAAAAACCACATTATGGGGCCAGGGATTTAGCTCAGTGGTTCCACTGCCTACCTCACTAGCGCAAGGACCTGAGTTCAATCCCTGGTACCAAAAATAAAAAATAAAAAGAAATAAAATAAAACTACATTAGGTTAGTGATTCTCACCCAGGAGCAATGTTGCCATCAGGGGCATCGCACAAGGTCTGGGATAGCCCTGCTTGTCACAGCTGAGGCTGATGTCTGGTGGGTAAAGACGGACTGATGCGAACAGCCACCCAGAGCTACAGGCCAGGCTCAGAGACCCTGCAGAGACACACTGACAGGAACTTCGCTCTAATCCTGTGACTCAAGTTCACTTACACCTCTGGATCCAGGTTCCTGGAGTCTGAAATCGGAGACCAGGTGGTGCAGTGGGTTGGAGGTGATGACCATTGGATGACCAGAGGTTCCTCTCATCTCTAAAACATTGCTGTCCTGTCATTATTCATTCCTAACGCTGCTCAGGGCTTATTTCTCTCTCTGCCTCTCATGCCCTTCTTCACACACACACACACAGAGGAGTGGAGACTTGGTTGGTAAGACATCAATGAATACAGAGTCGAGTAAGAGGTTCATTTTTCAGGTTATATAGGAATTATCCCAAAGATCCTACACACACACACACACACACACACACACACAGGAGTGGAGACTTGGTTGGTAAGACATCAATAAATACAGAGTCTAATAAGAGGTTCATTTTTCAGGTTATATAGGAATTATCCCGAAGATCATAGCTAATTAAATCATTGTTCTAACTGAGAATGCCCCTGAAGCTTTATCTGCACTGTAGGAGATGCCTTGTCCTCCATAACTGGCACTGCTGGCAGACTGTGTCCTCTCTGCCTTTTCCACAGGCTGGCAGCCCTGGCAGCCCTCCGTGTCTCCAGCAGGGCCTTCCCAAGGGGAACACAGCCCTGTGCCACACCGCTTGCTCACCCAACACTCAGAAGAGCTCACCTCTTCATTTATGATCTCTTGGAAAAGAGCACTTGTTTGACATTTGCCTCTCTTACCACTTTTTACAAAAGTGGCCAGAAAACGTTCAAAATGCAGCTTTTCCAAAGTGATCCTGTGAGTACTGACTTCTTATATAGAGGAAATAAGTCTACTTTCTCACTGCCAAAGGGATGGGCTGTCAATTTCAACTTGCTGCCTTAGCAATGCTATATTCAATTTACAACTATTAAAAGACATACAAGGAATAAAGAAGGCATGAGGTACCCTTCTCCCTGATGACTTTCCTTAAAATACCATTGGCAAATATAAAAATCATGCCCTAGCCAGTGGACTTCAATGATCTTTTATAATAAAATTCATATCTAAGAGTTATGGTGATAAAAATTACAAAGCCAAGATAAAAAGTCAGCATTTTCAGCATGAGGTGAGAGAGCAATCACGCCTTGTCTACATCTAGCTCTGTCAAGGGTAAGACACCCATGCCTGGAGGGGTCCCCTGGAACTGCGCCTTTAGATCCCCTTGCTTTGATTCTGCTCCCCCAACCTGGACGCCCATTGGCTCCTCTCACATTCTTCAAGGATGACCTTGAACATTCTGTCTCTACTCCTTCAGGGTTTGCCTGGGCCCAAGGTGTGTTGACTGCTCTCCCCCAGTGTGTTATTGGTGGAGTAAATGAGGTGCTATGGTGCACACCTCCTCACAGCTCCGCCCGCGCACAGTGGGCACCACCTGACCTCCATGGGTGATGGTGACACCAAGCCCCCGCCCTGTCCCCGCTGCCCACAAGGAGGCTCCTGCCGAGGCCTGAAAGGGCTGAGTGTGCCCCCTTAGCGCCTCTCCTGCACCAGCTTAGGGAGCTCATGGTTCCTGAGGTCAGGAGACCGGAAGGGAAACCCAGGGTGCCTGGGCTTTTGCCCCTCAGAGCATCAGCCCAACTTTGTTCTTTTCTGTGTCCTGAAGTTGGAACTGTCACCCTCGAGCAGGCTCCAGACCCATGTGATGGGGAAGAAGAATGCTGGAGCTTAGATTAAGATCTCCCAAACATAACTGCGGAACTCCAGTTCCATAAACATCTGGGATGATCTCAAAACTAGAAAGGATACTTGAGCTGGAAAACTACAGATTATTCAGGAAAATGTTCTCTACTTTGAGGAATTTCACCCCTTTTAGTTAGTGTTCAGGAAGCCAAAACTGCTAATAAACTAAGGTGAGAACTCTGTCTGCCGGTCCTTATGTTAGCTTAGGAGCCGTTTCCCAATTCATAAAACAAGACATCGACATCAAACATTTATAAAATTCTTAAGCAAAAAAATGCATAAGCAATCAAATGACTATCCAAGCAAGCATGTGGCATTTTAAATCTGCATACAGGGAGGAGGAAGAGGAACTTTTTCCTCATCATAAATACGTATAAATTTCACAAAGGGTAACAATAAGGAATGTGCTGAAATCCAAAATAAAACTCTCTTCCTTTTGAAGAACAGAGCTTGGGGAAAGCATTTCACTGTAATTGCCCTCAGCAGTAGCAGGTAATCTGGGTATGGATGCACACGCCTGTGATCCCATCACTTGGAAGGCTGAGGCAAGAAGATAACACATAGTTTGGGTCCAGTCTGGGCTACACAGTGAGTTCAAGGCTATTCTGCACAACAAAGCCAGATTGTGAAAGAAAGAAAAGAAAGAAAAGAAAGAAAGAAAGAAAGAAAGAAAGAAAGAAAAGAAAGAAAGAAGGAAGGAAGGAAGGAAGGAAGGAAGGAAAGAAAGATAGAAAGGAAGGAAGAAAAAAGGGAGAGGGAGGCAGGAAGGAAGGAAGGAGGGAAGGAAGGGACAAAAAGAAGTAGCAGGGTAGCAGGTGACCTTGCTTTTTCTGCTGCTAGTGAAGGAAGGAAGGAAGGAAGGAAGGAAGGAAGGAAGGAAGGAAGGAAGGAAGGAAGAAAAAAGGGAGAGGGAGGCAGGAAGGAAGGAAGGGACAAAAAGAAGTAGCAGGGTAGCAGGTGACCTTGCTTTTTCTGCTGCTGGGGAATAAAGGACCCACACCTGATAGAAGGCGCAGCTGTCCAGCTCCAGCAAGAACTGCTTTCCTAGTGGCAGAGAAACATCCGAACAGACTGGGAAAACAGAAACTGACCCAGCTCATTTGGGAACGGGCTGGGCGACTGTTGAGCTGTAATTAAGTAACGCAATAAAAGAGCTAAGCACTTTCATGACAACAAAAACACAGCTCGGGCGGTGACCAGGTTATCCTCAGGCCGCGGTGCCCTGCCCGGAATCCTCACAGATGCCAGGGGAGCCCTGCGGTGCGGACTGGGGAGAGGCCCCACTCCAGGCGACCTGAGGGCAAGGCTACCCCCCGGGGGATCCGGTGCGCTCTCGCTCTCTCTCTCTCTCTTTCTCTCTCTTCCCACTTCCTTCTTATTACAGCGACTTCAACCAAAACACAACAACCAAACCGTTCTCTCTCTCTCTCTCTCTCTCTCTCTCTCTCTCTCTCTCTCTCTCTCTCTCTCTCGCTCTCCCCTTCCTTCTTATTACAGCGACTTCAACAACAACCAAACCACACACTTTCTCGAGAAACTTCTGCAGGTCTTTCCTCTGGCAGCATTCCAAGCTCCTGTCATGTTGGGAAGTTGGGGCCGCGGCCGCCCCAGTTGCAGCTATGCAGGACAAGCTCCGTGGGCTCCTAGCCGAGATTGGGCTCTGGACACAGAGTCCCTGTCGCCCCCTGCAGGGAACCCCGGCTCGCAGCAGCTCCAGGAGGAAATTCCCTGGGAACTGAAATTTCCCTGACTGAAACAGTGGCGCGAAAATCGAGTGGCTCCTCGCAGGCTAAGGGACCGGTTGTATTGATTTCTTTTTATAACCAGAAAAGTACGTAAGGGTCTTCTCCAGCCGGGGCCAGTGACCACCTGCCTAATAAGTCCCAGAGGACCCAGGTGATGGTGACGGGCGTGGGGACCCGCGCCCAGAGAACCCCGACCTGAGCTTCACAGAGGTCTCCACCCTCCTTCTCACCTAGAAGGAACCGAGCACCGGCACCAGCCCCTGCCCCGTTGCTGGGGCTTCCAAGCCTGGCAAATATTCATAAGAAAAACAACCGTTTTCAAGTTTTATTTCGCCAAACAGGAAGCTGTATTAATGTGACACGGCACAAACACCAAATATTAATTCAGCAGGGAAGACGTTTCCATCCTCGTTCCTCGGGGGCCCCAAGCCTGCCCGCAGGGAAAAGACGCTCAGGGCGACACGCACTGACCCTGGACAGCTCCGTACGTGTCTCGGGACACACGCCCAGGGCAGTGCAGTCTCAGCTCTGGCAGAGGGGAAGGAGAGGCTTACCCAGGCAGAGCAGCAGCGCCCGGGCCGGGCCCGCGGGACGCGTCTCCATCCTGCTAACTGGGGCCGGCTGCGAAGCGCAGGACCCCTGGCTGCGCCCTGCGCACTGCGCAAGCGGACTGCCCAGGGAGAGCGCGGAGCTGGAAAGCCTGGAGCCAAGCGTTCGCCGAGTCTCTCTGACACCCTGCCTGCCAGGCAATTGAGCCCCACTGACCAGCGCTGCGACATTTATAAGTCTGAGGAGGGGCCTGGGATGGTGCAAAGTCCCCAGAGTTTCATAACCTCAGCCCCCGGGAGGAGTGGCTGACAGGGACTGTCCGGATGTCCTCCTCCCTGTCCAGGCACCTGAGAGCAGTGGCTGAGGAATGCAAACATGTCCTCCTGGCTTGCGACTCCTCCCCAAACTTTTCCATCCCTGCCTCAGCCTCACCGAGAGGAGGTGGGCACGGAGACAGAAGAGCTGGCAGCCTCTAGGGTCACTGGCGACAGTGGGTGGCTGGGGCCCAAGGGTGATGGGCGTCACTGCATTGGTCCCCTCTTGGTTTGGAGCCCGGGTGCCCCTCGCTGGAGACCTCAGGACACCCAGGCTCTGTCACTTCTCTGTCCCGTGGGAGCTACTGGCCTGGTATAGTTTCCAGAGTCTCCCCGAGGCTGTGCCTCTTAAACCCGTGTGGAAATCCGTCATTCTAATGCCCTGCCGCGCTCCTGGCCCTGGGGCTGCACAGTCGAATAGTCCAGGCCTGGGCCTGCGCTGGGAACCAACTGTGCCACAGCTCAGCTCTCCCCGTGCCAGCCCTGCTGCATGCTTCCTATGCCTAAATAAGTGTTTTCTCTCCTCTTCCCCTGGGGCCTAGGGTACCGAGCCCTTAGAGCGGTGTACAGACATCAGGGTAGAAAGTGGGACTGATGGATGCTAACGTTTGCCTGATATTTCTAATTGTTCTTAGAAATTAAAATCACTGTCATTATTTGGCTTTTCTCTCCCTTATCCCAGGGTTCTTTAATATCAGAAGCTGTGTTTGAAAAATGAATATCCATTTCTTTCTGTGGCTAAGCACAGTGAGTTCCCTGGGTGTCCACAGTGCCGGCCACAGGAAGACTAGAGATACTAGCATGGCCCGCAAGGCTGGGGTGACCCACCCTGGTGGGGCTGACACGCAGAGGTGAGAAGAGCCGCTGGACAGAGGCAAGGAGAGGCTGGGGTCTGCAGTGAGGCCCTGAACTTCCCAGGAACCCAAGTGGCACCTTGCTTCCTTCTCAGTGTGTAAGGAATGGAGCCCAGAAAGCTGGTGCTGGCGACTTGAAGGTGTAGGGAGCAGTGTGAGAGATCACGAGTTTGGTAAATTAGAGACAGGAACAGCAGTGCCGGGGTCTAAGTCACTTTTGTCCTACAAATTGGATCCGGGAGATAAACAACTTAATGGTGTGAATGGGGTCAACCAGAATGGGTTCCTTATTCTGCCTGTGACCCATGCAGCCTGTGCAGGAATGACACGGAGAGGCATTCAGGAGCCTCTGCCTCACCCAGCGCCGCCCGTGCCCAGGAGAGAGGACGGGGTGGGGTCGAGCTGATGACAGCTGACAGCCGGGGTGTCCGGCTATGTGTGGCATGGGTACTGGGGAGGGGTTCTCTGCTTTGGGGCTGAGCAGGGCAAGCGTGAGATATCATCATGATGAAAAAATCCACGTGATCGTCTCCAAATTTTCCACAGCGATGTGCTCTTCAAAGGGCAGATTTTACATGGTGTGAAGAAACCTCTCCTTTATGGGCTCTATGTTTACTCAATTTTCGAGCTATTGCTTTCCAAGAGTGACTGCACCATGACACATCAGGGAAGATTTGCACTGCCTCCGCAAAGCAGTACTGGATCCTTTTTTAAAAAATAATTGAGAACAATTTTCAGTAATCGTTCATTTAAATATATGTATACATAGCATAAAGCACAATCATATTTCCCCTTAAAGGCACAAAACATATTTGAAGACAGAACAGTTCTGGAGGAAAATAATCAAGTCATGTAGAATTTTCCAGCTAAGTAACGACTGTAAGACAGCCAAATCAGTGATTTTCTTCCTTCTAAGCGTTTAGAAAATCTAAGTATCTCCAGACGAAATACACGTATATAATACCACTTTTATGATATACTAGTCTCTCTTGCACTTAGTAAAATGCATTCATTTTTAAGTTGATATTGAATTCCTGGTGGCTCTGTGGCAATGTACTCTGAAACATGACAGATTCCCTTCACACAGAAGCACCTCAGGACAGTCGGGAGGCTGCAAGGCTCCCCTCAGAAGAGAGCCAGGAAACCCTGGCAGGAGCAGAGCAGACACGCATGAGACACACACTTGTGAAACCTGGCGTCTGTCATGAGGGTTCTGCTTTCAAACTGAAAAGTCTAAGCATGAACAGCGCAATGAGGAGCAATTTCGACTTTAGAGCATTTTTGCATAACACAAAATATTTTAAGTCATTGCAAGGACCCTAGAGATACAGTGGGATGGGACTGCTTTTCTATAATGAAGGCACGGTGGGCAGGGCAGTGGCTCAGAATGCTAGAGTACACGTGCACACACATACACACAAGCACAGAAGGGAAAAGAAATTAAAGCCCTGAAAAGTAGCAAATAAGAAGTGTTAACATATATTGCTAAATGCAATATTCTAAATGAGACATTGAGCATGAATTGTCTTCTATCAGATGCTACTTTTTTTTTTCCTGGTAGCAGGGATTGAACTCAGGACATTGCACTTGTGGGGCAAGTGGGGCACCCCTGAGCTAAATCCCCAGCCCCAGATTCTACTTTTTTGGAAAATAAATATGACTGTATTATAAATTTGGCCATATGTTCACCAGATGGGGCCTTCTTAGAAAGTCTCATTTAAAGGAAAAATGTATGGCCTTTTATGGTAATTTTTAATTATATGAGAAATTAAATAAAGTCTTATAAAATAAAGTACAAATTTCCAAGCAAATTACTGCACACTACATTTAATCATACTCTTTTTGGGACACTGACTTTTGTTGTTCTAACCAAAATCAATTATTTATTGAATTCTCTATAGTAGCATTGCTATACACACATACAAATACAACCCTGAACCTAAATAATTTTTTTTCTTGTTTCTTCCTTTCCTTTCCTTGAACTTGCAATCCTCCTATCCCAGTCTCCCAAGTAGCTTGAATTACAGGAGCATGCCACATTGCCCACATCCCAAAGGACTTGTGCCCTGCACCCAAAGAACTTCTAATCCAGTTAGAGGTGAAATAAGGAAAAAGAAGTACATATTGAATGTAGTGATACTCTTTGTTAGTTAAATAATCTCTATTACAGATTTAGAAAACAAAGTCTTTTCCATGGACTAATCCATTCTGCAGTTGGCTTAAGAAATCAAAAAGAAAGAAAGAAATCTCTTCTTTTTCTTTCAACATATAATTAAAGGGGTAGATGAAAATAAAAACTGAGAAAGTTCAAAAGTCCATTGACGAGTAAGCTATATTTTCTCATTGATTAACCTGATAATCAGAAGAATTTTTGTTAAATTAAAAAGAATTCTAACACATGTAAAAGTCTGCATCCACTTCAATATTGAGGGAAGGCTCTGGATAGCTGACTCACTTGCAAAATGAGTGGGTTTGTTACCGTGTGCTCTACCCATGTACCCTACCCATGTACCCCTTAGATCCAGAACTGTGGGTGGAAAGAAACACAGAGTGGTTGGGCTTAGTGCTTCAATCTAGACCTCCTATGAGCTGTGCCCTAATAATAGAAGGACCTCCCTCTGCACAAACCCACACAGCCACAATTATACACGTAGAGATGATGAATCAGGAATGCGGATTTGTCTATCTAAAGGGCTGCTGGTGACACCTATGGTGAAGCTGCCGCTCCTTAAGCAGCGCTTCAGTTAAAATGTTCACTTTCTTTTTCCTTTTTTTTTTTTTTTTTTTTTATTTTTTTTTTTTTTTTTATTTTTTTTTTTTTTTTTATTTTTTTTTTTTTTTTTATTTTTTTTTTTTTTTTTATTTTTTTTTTTTTTTTTATTTTTTTTTTTTTTTTTATTTTTTTTTTTTTTTTTGCCTGTTGAGTTTTAAAAATTTTATTAGTCTATGTTTACAGTACTAATGATAGCATGCCTCATGAGGAGTATTTACACTCACACAGCACACCTTGCTTTTTTTCAGCCCCTTTCCCTCCTTGCCCTATCCTTCCCTCCATTGTGCCTCCCTCCCTTTTGAGAAAGATCTGTCTCCCTACTTCCTAATACCTTTTATTTTGCTATTTATAATTTGGTATTCTCATGTAAAAGAAACCATGCAATATTAACTTTCCGCCAAGCCATTCATTACCCATTCTATGCTATTCTTTCAGCAAATGTGTTATGTCTCATGCAACCATACAAAAGCCATTTAAATGAATGTATTTAATTTTAATAACTTTACATTTTAGCACTAAATCATCACATGGGGATTTATATACTTTTACAGGTGTTTAACATTAATGTTCTTTCAGGTATAGAAAAGAGACAAAGCCTATTTGATAGTACTGAAGCATGGAAATTTCTTGTCTTTCTATAATCTCAAAGATATATGAATTGTTTTCTGTATCTAAGTATCAATAAACAGTAGCTAGGGCTAACTAATTTACCTAACTTATACACACCCTGGAGGTAAAACATCTAGAAAACAAGTGGAATGTCAAAAAATTTCAGGAATTTTCATGATTGATTGTTTTCACTGTTTAGCTCTAATTTTAACAGAGAGGTAAGACATGGCTAGCTAATAAAATAGCTATTAAAGCCTTTATTATTAGCATTCTGAACTTATTTAAAAATAATGCCTAATAAAATCCCACATCAGTAAGATCATACTCTGTAGTATAATGCATCATACATACTAAGGAAGTATTTGTGCACATGGTTAATATTTTATTTCATGACTGGGGGCACCCTTGTCCTCACCATTACTGCATTCAAAATCATTTGATCAGCTTCAGAAAAAAATACCTATGGCCTGGGCCATACCTTCCAGAGATTCTGACTCATTTCAACTGAGAAGAGTCCCACATGCTGTAAATGTATTTGTACAGACAGCTTAATGTTTTAACTAAAACACAGGCAAAGTAAAAAAACATTAAACTACACATTTTAGATCCAAGTTCTATTTCTGACTCTGTGGAGAAATGGTCTTGTGGTCTTCTGTAGGTCAACACAGCTTCTCTGGACCACACTCTGCTCACCCTTAGGGAATGAATTGGATCTACATGGTCTCTGATACCATGGCCACCCTAAGACCATAGTAAGAAGATGGGGAAGCACCCAGAGTCTTTAAGTATTGAGTAAATAAGGCAAATTGTGGAGTACTGCCCCAGTGATTATGCCCAAAGCAGGGTGTAAGATGTAAAGAGTTAACCCCACACTTGGTTTGTTTATAGAAGTGAGTCTGGCTTAAGTGACTTTTACCCAAATTCTTCTTCCAGCCTAACACAAGAATGCTTTGTCTCTTCTTTCACAAGCCTTGCCTGCTTCAGCAGTGTATCTGTGGTGACTACATATCACTCTCTCACCTCAACTTAACCAATGATTATGTCACCAATAAATATCAATGGTTCTGGCTGTTCAGGGCCTTTGCTTGCTCAAACCTTTGCTTGCTCGAGCACTGGTCATCCTGGCTCCCTGTATCTTTTTATTTAATTCTGTCTCTCTAAATCTTTCTTCTCACCATGCATCATAGCACCAAGCAGGAGATGTAGATCTGTAGGGAAAAGGGAAAGGAGACATGACCAGAACTCCTGCAGTGAGTCCTGGTCTCCTCTGAGCCACAACAACACAAGGCAAATTAATGAATAAAGATAAGAAACAAGACTTAGAGAAGAAAATGAGCTTTAGGCCTGACCAATACTGCTCTGGGTAACAAAGACAAAGGGACCCTGAGCTTGCCACTATTTATTAAGTTCATAGAGAGCAATAGATGACTCGGAGAGTGGCAATAATCCTAAAACCATGATGATCTTATGCTGATAAGGGTCTTATGTTGATTAGGATGGCAAGCTGAGCAAAGATAACATTGTCAGGATTAATGTTTACTGCTTTTCCTTTTAAAGCAATCTCTCTGTGCATGTAAAATCCTGAGTAGAATTACAGGACAAGACTTTCTGAGTCCACGCTTCCTGAAATTAAATCACTAACAACTTTACAGACCACCAGAGCAAGTCTTTAACAGGACCTGTGCTGCATCTCATCAGTACACCAGAGGGAATCCTTAGACATGAACACTGAAGTGAGAGGGGAGAGCTGCTTATATGCTAGCTGCAGGCCTGTGATTGGTTAAAATTCATGTCTGCTGATTGGCCCAAGTACAAACCTGTGCTTGGTCCAAGTGGTTGCCAGCATTTGGGCCAGCTCAGCTATCCTGGTAGCAAGTGAGCTGCTTGATTGACAGCTGTCATGTCTCTGTGAAAAATGGCAGAGCTAAAGCCAGTGAATTTTGAGAGAGGTTGGCTGTTTTTATCATAGTTTATTGGGGACTGGTGAGGTTCAGGATATTAACATTGGGGCCAGATCCCTCCCTCCCTGATCTTAGCCCCGTTAGGGAGGTTTCTCCACCACTTTTTTTAGCATCTGGAGCAGTGGGTACATGGCAGGGCCTCTGAAGTTGATGGCTGAGCTGCAGCTTCTGTTGGAGTGGCCCAAAGAGTGGCTTGAAGCAACCCCAGGGCTGATGGGAAGACACTGAGACAAGAGGCAAATTATCCCAGTCCATTCTGGGAGAGAAAGAGCAAAGGAAACTGAGTGGGTGGATGTGTAACAGCCATTGGCCACAACAAGCCCCTTCTTGCAAGTGGGGGAATCAGGCACTGCTCATCTGCCTCAGACTGAATACCTAGTCTAGATGACTGTGTCTTTGGACCCGAGAAACTTACATTGGCTATGCAATGGCAGGGTTCCAAAAGAAATGACTGTAAATTGCCTTCCTCTTTTTTTTCCAATTTTTAATTTTAAGTCCTTCAAATTAAAGACAAAGAACTCAATGGTGATGTAATGATAGCACTCTGGTGGCCAGAGGCGAGATGATCGATCACAAGTGAGATCCTGTCAAAAAGGGCTGGAGAGCTAGCAAAGGGCAAAGGCCTTGAGTTCAGCCCCCAGTGCTCCCCAATACAAGAAAATACAGAAATTCTCTGAATAAAATGCATACTGCAAAACTGTCTTTCATATTTGAGATTTAATTGGTTGTATTGAGGATCAGTACAGATATTTCACTTTGTATACAATTCTTTTTTTTTTAATTTTATTGAGTTTATTGGTACATTTTAGGGATACAGTACAGTTACATTCATTGTTGGGATCATGTACCTTTACATGGCAAGTCTTGATTCTCATTTTTTCCCCTTACCTCTGCCCTCCCTTCACCCCCTCCTCCCCTCCCCATCTACAAACACTTTATTTTCATCTTTTCCTTCTCTCACATTTTTTTCTTTTCCCTTTTTGTTCTTCCCCTATGTATCACACCTTCCCTACACCTTTAGCTCCTTTCTTCAAATTTCTAAATGTCAGTAATCTTATTAGAATCTTATGCATGTACCAAAATTCTAAAAAGCCATATATTGTTTCTTTTTCAGTTATTCCAGGGACTTCCCAACTTCAAACTTGGAGGCAAATTTTCTGTAAGAGGATTAAGTACCAGTATCTTTGAATGCTGATAAAGTGTTACTTAAGTCCCACTGATTCACAATTTCATATTGTTTAGACTACATACTCAGATTTTCAGTCTTTCACAGCACATTAACAAATTAGACAAGCTGGACTACCATGACCAAAGATGTTACAGAGAGCACAAGGTTCTGACAGGGCAATGATTAGGAAGTCATTTTCTTTAGGAAACAATTCTACCTAAAACAACATGAGAATAGAAGTCATTTTAAATATCCAAGACATGCATGGCGCTGACTCCAAATTGCCATTCAGTATGCTTTATTTTGCAGGATATAAAACTAACCCCCACCTATGGAACGTGAAACTGTCACCCAAGACAATCAGAGCCTTCCATAATTCAGTATCCCATTATTTTTTGGTTGTACCAAAAAGTAAACAGAGCAGATTTCACCTCTAAAAAAAATCATTTACACTTTAAAAGTTCAGTGAGGTGGGATTCCCTCCTTTTTGTAAATGTTTCTAGAGTTAATAAAAAATGTTCATTTACAAAATAGTTAATAAAAATATTGGATTTTACAAGAAGGGAGACGAGACAGAGGCCACTGACAAGACATGGGGTGTGATCAGTTAGACTTGGCTTCTTTCCCTTTTGCTTTGCCAGAGGCTGCACGCTCCATATTTTAGTTTCTGTGGGTAAATCTTCCTTAGTTTCTTGATTAGCCACTTTGGCCTGTTTCCCCTGTGCTTCCCTTTTCCATTTTGCTTGCACTTTTTTGCCCGAAGGATTTACACACCCCCACCCCACCCCACTCCCTTTTTTTGCTTCGTTCCCACCATTGCAGGAGCAGGTTCAGTGACAACCGACAGCATGGAGGATCTCCTCTTGAGCCCCTCCTTCCCTGCCCCTTCCTCAGCTGAGCTGACTTTGCTCTTGGGCATCTTTGTGCAGAGGCTCCTGCAGAAGCTGCTTACCAGGGATCCTTACCAAGCTACAGAGCTATGCTGCTCCTTCCTCGCGCAGTCGCCAGAGCTGCTGGACCTGCCCTTCTCTTTAAAGCTCCCTCTCCTGCTCATCTCCTTGTGCAACTGCAGCATCCAAAGATGAAATCTTTTGGTTTCTGTTAAGATAGCTGCTATGCCAGTCTTTGAAGCGCTGAAAAATCCCAAGTTAATGACAGATACTGGGCTGGGGATTTAGCTCAGTGACATCGCACCTGCCTCTCCAGTGCAAGGTTCTGAGATTGATCCCCGGGACACACACACACTCACACTCACACACACACACACACACAACCACATTAAAGAATCCCAGAATCAGGCCGCCCAAGGGCACAACAGGGTAGGACGGCTTTGGATGTCAGAGTGAGAGTAAATTTCAGCGGTGAAGTATAGATGTTGTGTAACATTTACTTTGTGACTTTTGAATTAAGAACATATTACTGATGGAGCCAGAGGCTTAGCTCAATGGCACCGCACCTGGCTTGCAAGCGCGAGGTCTTGAGTTCCATCCCTGGTACCAAAATCTCAATTTCAATATTATTTCTTCTGGAAGGTTTTGTTGATCGCCCCAGACCCTGCGCAGTATCTTTTATTATAACCCTATTTCTGTCCTAAAACTTAGTACTTTGTGCATATTCTCCTTTGCTTCTGCTACTGAAATTAAACTCTCAGAGGAAAGAATCACATCTTTGTATCCTGTATTAGTGGTACCGTGGGGAAAAGCAGCTTCTAGGCAGGGAAAAGATTGACTTTATTAAAATTAATGGGGGATCTTATTAAAAGCAGTTTCTTCCTCTACAGTTATAGCATTTAGAAAGACAAAGGAGAGAGGAAACTATACCCAGAGAGATGCCAGGTAACAGATTTCCATAAGAATTTATTAGGGTTAACAAAGCAAGGAGGAAGCCAGAAACATAAAAGACCAGGGAAACCAGCCCCTTTACCCATCTCTGAGAAAATGCAAAGGAAATAAGGAGTAGCCACCTAAGGACTCTTATTTCATACGGAAAAAGCACACATATAACATATGTATATTCTCACCTTAGGATCACTGCATTACCACATCAGGTATACATATATCCCCTTTACTTGATCATTAACTCTACTCCCTTTCTACAAGGCTCCCTCTCCACACTTATCCATGCCAAAGGGACAGGAAGAAATCAGCCAGCAAGAACATAGACAGAGGTGCCCAGGTTAGGAGCAAAGACAGCCAGAGAGCCAACCGTTGGCAACAACTTCAGGTGCCCACATAGGGAATGGGAAAATTCACTAGTCCTAAGTAAAAGGAGCCAGGGACAAGAGCTTGTGGGCCGTCCATTCTGATGCCCCTCACCCTTCTGATGCAGCTGCCTATGTTCTCTTTTTCTGTCATTTTCCAAATAAAACATCTTCCTTTACTTAAAACTCTGCCTCTTTCATTCATTACCATTGCCGAGTTTACGATCCCAGCAGGATCCTGGTCGCCATGCATTCCAGCAGAGCAGTGGCACGGTGTACCCTCTTTGAGATGTGTCTGGTATCAGGCACATAACACACGCTCTAGGACTATTCCAGGCATAAATTAATTGACAAATGTCCATTGGCCTGGAGGGACCCAGATTTTATAATTAAATCCGTGGCATATAAGGCCTATAATAAAAACATAAGTAAAAATAATAATAATTTTGGAGATTAAAATACCAAGTAAAGAGAGTAAATTGAAAGAAATCTTTCATGAGTTAATTCAGAAGGTATCAAGAGGGTTGAAATCTTAGTGGTTTCTTCGATAGTCTCAATTTTTATATATTAACCATTTACCACATTGCTCTTCGTGGTAATTTCTTAGAAAGCTGTCTCCCTCCTCCTTACCCCCTTTTCATGTTTATTGAATAACTTCTTACCTCCTCCTGAGCCTTGCCCAATCATCTGCAGTCTGATTCTCCTTTGAGTCTTCCTCATTGAACCTCATATTTGTCTACTCTCCTCTCTTCCCTTTCCTCATAGCTTTATTCCACACCAGTGAAGTCTTTTGCTTTATAACCACCTTAACCCACAGGCTCACTGCTCCTTCAGGGCCCCATATCTTGGAAGCGTTCTGAACCCCATGTGACACGACTGTTGTTCAGACCATGTCCGCAGAAGTTTGCTCCTGCAGTTACCACTGACTTCCCAATGCCAACAGCAAAATCATTTTCTCCACTCTCTCTGATGCTGCTCTCCAGATTTTGTCCCTCTTTTCATTCTACCTTGGTTACCCTTATCCTCAACATTAAAAACCCAAATACAGAACAGACCCAGGAAGGACCCAAGGACCCCAGAGGGGGTTTTTCTCAGCTGCCTGCCTACCTGCCTGTCTGCGATCACCCGGCGGCGTGCGCGTGAGCTCCCGGCCTGCGCGGG
>NW_022900949.1:39854550-39856180 GCF_012274545.1 Fukomys damarensis
GTGAATATTCTGCAACAATGCATAAGATTCTAATAAGATTACTGACATTTAGAAATGGGAGGAAAGGAGCTAAAGGTGTAGGGAAGGTGTGATACGTAGGGGAAGAACAAAAAGGGAAAAGAAAAAAATGTGAGAGAATGAAAAGATGAAAATAAAGTGTTTGTAGATGGGGAGGGGAGGAGGGGGAGAAGGGAGGGCAGAGGTAAGGGGAAAAAAATGAGAATCAAGACTTGCCATGTAAAGGTACATGATCCCAACAATGAATGTAACTGTACTGTATCCCTAAATGTACCAATAAACTCAATTAAAAAAAAAAAAAAAAAAAAACCCAAATACAGTTCAATTGCTATTTTCCAAACCACCTCACTTAACAAGCACTACTTTTGCCATTGGGTGTATTTTTCTCTCTATCTTTAAAATCGCTGTAATCTCTCACCTACTTCATATGTTTTGTGTTGGAGAGAATGTGTGCGGTACACTGGCAGGAAGTGAAGTTTCTCAGCCCCTGCCCTTGAATACTTCTGTGCTTGAATACGTTAGGTGACCTTGGGAAAGCTTTCTGATATACAGAGTGAGATGATAAGTGAGTTGTAATAAAGCCATTAAGCAAAGTAATTGTTAAATAAAGTAATAAAGTTTAAAAAAGTTTAAAATACCTCTCACGGCATAGAATTGTTCAATACAGTTTAGCTTTTGTTCTTGTTCATGGTGATCTAAGATTTGTTTCTAGGGCAGGGTGTGTAGTTCGGTGGCAGAGGGCTCACTTTGAGGGTGCCAGGTCAGGGGTTCAAGGCCCAGCATCATAAAAATACAGTTGTTTTCTCCTCAGTGCCATATTCTGATAATCACGAAAAGAGATTCCTAACTTGTATTTGAACATCCTGCTATCTCTGGCTGAGTGCATTTAGTAGACAGTGAGTACATATCTATTGAAGGGATTCATTGGTTGCCAAAGCTGAATTCCTAATTTAAATTATGAGAAGGGAATAAAATACATCAAAGCTAGGTTAACCTTTATCTAGCAGTGATCAGAAATGACAATAGGAGTAACAATTACCACAATGATTCCTGTTACAGTAATGCTGTATCTTTGCCTCATCTGGACCACCTTTGTTAGACTTCTGTGATGCAAATTTAGGGTCCATGGTAGGGAAGAGGGGCCCGCTAACCAGTCCATTTCAAATCCCTGCCCAGCACTGATCAGCACTGCTCGCAAGAACAAAGTAAGACCAATGTCTATTAAAAAGCATAGTGAGCAGAAGAAACATTTTGAGCAGTCTCTGTAATGTGCTGCCCATTGCAGACTCTGTAACACCTTGCATCAGGTTAGGCAAACTTGTTGGGATGCCCCGAATCCTTCCAAGAACACTGTGCAGAGGGGGCCAGAGGGCTCCTCCTATTGGCATTGAGCAATGAGGAGCACAAGCCACAAAATACCTCTGTGCTCTTCATAAAGTGGGTCTGGTCACATCTGTATATTTATCGTTATGAAAATTGACACAGGTGTGAAACCTGAAAGATAAACCTTTGCACTGCTACTAAGAAAAGATGGGCTGGGGATTTAGCTCAGCGGTTTGGTGGCCTGCGTTGCAAGCACAAGGACCTGAGTTCAATCCCCAGTACCAAAAAA